>NW_028141947.1:17557500-18157500 GCF_025532165.1 Camponotus vicinus
ACATTCGTATGTAAATTAAACAAAAAATTATCCAAAGTATACGTATAATGATTATATAATAGTAATTCATTAAATTAACATATTTATTTTTATAGTATATATTCTTTAAATATTCATAAAAGAGTAACTATTTATATTTTCATATCAAAGAGTCATTAATAAATTCGGAAAATTTTTATATAAAATGTAAAAATTCGATGCTAAATTAATGATTAAATATAAGCGTTATAAAATTTGACGAACGCCTTTGTTATAGAATCGCGAGTCAATTATTATAAATTTTATGATATGCTTTCCGTTAGATTTATCTATTTATGAATCCCATATCACGCGGAGCTAAATATTCTTAAAATAAATTATTAAATTATGATTGCGAAAATACCGTGTTCTTTTCGTGTGCTTTCCGCGTTCTTTTCGCGTTCTTTTCGCGTCCTTATAAAAGATTACCGTTTTAACAAAAGAATTTTATCGCTGTTCCTCTCGTCAGATAATATTCCTAAATATTGCTAATTAAATATAAAGAAATATCGAATAAAAGTGTGAAGATTCGATATAATAAGTCAACGATTAAATAATAACTTCACAAAATTTAACAATCACCTTCGATATTATAGAATCGTGAGTTAATTATTATGAATTTAATAATTTGTTTTTTCAATTATATTTACGAATTTCGTATCGGAAAATATTCATAAATAAATTAATAAATTACGGTTGCGAAAACACCATGTTTTTCCCGCGTTCTTTTTGGCGTTCTTAGACGAGATTGTCGTTTTAATAAAAGAGTTACATTGCGTCATCGACTTTCCATCGTTGGTGCCGTCAACGTGTCGCGGACGGCGGCAATTCGTTACCGCATTTCTGCATTGTAGTATTCTCGCGTCGTCGCGTTTTCGCGCTTCCGCGTTGGACTTTTCGTATAAAAATCCCAATTTCCTTATTGTCACGAGTCTCTACTTCCGATGCCAACTAACCGGGATGTTTCGAGTTTGCACACGTTGCTATGCAACGTACACTCTTGCTTCGTGCTTCGTCAAGTGATTCGGCCCGAATTAGTTAGAACTCGATCGATTGCTCGGAATGGTCGTCAATGGGACCCTTCTCTTTGCTCGTCTACAGCCACACGCACTGCGTGTGTTAACCCTGTCGAGGAGTCGAGTGGATTCCCCTAGGCACGATTTTCGCTCGGTAAAAGGGGTTGCCTCCCCATTTTCTAAATTGCTGAATGTAAGCATTTCAAAAATGTGGGTATCCTCTTCTTTTGCCGTCTACTAGCCTGGTGTAGCATATAGCAACCGCGAGAGGCATAATATGTCCGGGCGGAGCACCTGAAATCGTGCTTAGCGGGTCCAGGTTCGATACGAGATAGGATAATTATGCGCGAAAAAGAGTTGGTGAACTTCATTTTCCTCTATTTCCGTCAATCGTTTCGTCTTCTTTCCGGTTTGGGCTTAGTCCTTGCTCGTTGTATCGTTGCAATCCCGACCGGTTGGCTCGAAGTTGATTCTCATAAGTGAAATGGGATTTTTGCTCGTACCGAAACCGGGAGAGCCGTCTAATGTATAGGTATACATATTAAGTATATACATCGCGCGATCAAATATAAAATTTTTAATATAAGTTCTTATACAAAATTATCGTTTTAACAAAAGATTTTTATCGCTGTCCCTCTCGTCAGATAATATTCCTAAATATTGCTAATTAAATATAAAGAATTATCGAATAAGAGTGTGAAGATTCGATGTGATAAGTCAACGATTAAATATTAGCTTCACAAAATTTAACGATCACCTTCGACATTATAGAATCGCGAGTTAATTATTATGAATTTAATAATTTGTTTTTTCAGTTATATTTGTACTTACGAATTTCGTATCGGAAAATATTCATAAATAAATTAATAAATTACGGTTGCGAAATCACCGTGTTTTTCCCGCGTTCTTTTCGCGTTCTTTTCGCGTTCTTAGACAAGATTGTCGTTTTAATAAAAGAGTTATCGTTGTTCTTTCCGTTAAATAAATGTTAATGAAAGTTGCTCGTACCGCGGAGGAATCGAAACGATTTTCATCATGGAGAATTATTTCTCACCAGTTCTTGTGAGATCCATTCGCGACGTCTAGTTCGGTGGCCTGTTAAAAATTGGGAATTTTTATTGTAAGATTGGAACTAATCCCAGGTTTTCCTGGCAATTTCCGAAAGCAATGATTTCGGTAATAATTCAATGACGATACGCTTCTTTAACGTCGAATTAATTTAAATAATATATATTTAGATGAGAGAAATGTATCTTTTCTTTTCTTCGTTAAAGAATGTTCTTCATTATTAGGATTGGTATTATTATTGTCTATATATATAACGCCAGAAAAATTTAATAGTAGATTAAATATGGATATAGCGTTGTGTATAAACTTTAATTTTTCAAGAAATTTCATATTGTAATTAATTTTTATTAATTTTTTGATAAAAATGCTTACGAACGAATATATTTTATTAATTATTAATTAATTATCTCATTTGAAAAATTATTTCTAGGTACTGGGGATATTAATAGTAGTTTTTAGTTTCTTTTAAGAAACTATTTGCAAGTATTGAACATCCATCGCCATTTTAGAATATTAGTTTTTAGATATATATATCATTTTATATATATGTATAATAAAATACATGAACAAATTAACGTATCCAAAATATTTTTATAATTTTTGTTAATATGATATATTATATATAGGTACGCGAAATTATACATGAATGTTACATAAAATGTGCAAATACTTAAAAATTTAGAGACGAATCGAATGGGTACCCTTATATCAGTAAGATATTGATTAAAAGAAAAAAAAATTATTAATTAAACGTTACAAGAATAAGAATCTAGATAATTAATCTAGAATTAATTATATATTTAAAATTATTTCATTTATTTTATTTTGAACACTATTCGAATTGAAATTTTTTAAATCTTGCTGTTATCGGGTTCGATTCGTCTCGCGCGCGCAGACGGTACCCCAAATTATGTGTTCGCACATTTAACACAAACTCCAATAATGCATGTATTTTATTATTTATAAATATAATCGTTCGTAATCACATTTCAATAACAAACGTTATATCCATTTAATTTTCAATAAAGAAATATATTTCTTAGTAATGGAAGAACATGTTTTCTGACGTGAATATCAATTTCGTGAATTGAAAATAATGACGAGGGATAATTGTCTTTGATTTAATACTGAAATCATTGCTATCGGGAATAGTCCGGAAGATCCAGGATTCGTTCCCTCTTACCATGGAATTCCCGACGTTCAATGGATCACTTAACTTTTCTTCGCAGATTGATCTTGCGAAATCTGATGTAGAAACAAGATGTTAATCGTTCTCCATTTTCAAGGTCGCTCCTCTTTTTATCGGATTACCGGTATGTCACTCGCGTATCTGCAATTGAATATTTTGAATATTATCAATTTATTTATCGTCGCGTTTTATCGCGAATTTTAAATCGTGATATATCTTATAAAAATTTGCAGTAATTCGGTCGGTGAATTGTATATTCACAAACATTACATACCTGAAATGATTGTTGAAATATTTTCGATTTTCTATATTTACGTGATAATAATTATATCGCGCACGTGTATATTGAGAGCTTCGATTATTGTATTATAAAAATTATACGTATCGCGATCAAATATTCCGCATATTATCGTCTTATTTATTCGTCGCGTTTTCACGTGAATTTTAAATCGCGATTTATCTTATAATTTAATCGTTGACTTATACATTGAAGCTTTGTTTATCTTTCCACGTCTTTGAATATTGTTTTTAATAGTTCGTGCAAAATGCTGGTAGTGCAAATATTTTCTTCTATAATTTAAAAGACGATCGATAACTATATTAATGAAAATGATTCGTTCCGTTATTTTCTATTAAACGTGACCACAACACGATTTTTAATTATATTTTAAAGCTTATAGAGCTCATTTCTTCTTATTCAGCTAATAATCATGCGCGAAATAGGATATGTATTTTATTCTCAATCGTGAAATTCATATAAAGTCGCGTATATATTAATCGCAAATAAATCAGACAGTGAATTTTATGTTCATAAACAATACGGATCACAAATGTTTGCTAAAATATCTTCGTCTGTCAACATTTGTATGATAATAATTATATCGCACGCGTGTCTATTGATTCGAGTATTATATTATAAAAATTATGCGTATCTCGCAATTGTGTGTGTGTGTGAATATTCGATTATTGTCGATTCATTTATTCGTCGCGAATTTTAAATCGCAATTTATTTTGTAATTTAATCTTTGATTTACATCAAAGCTTGTTTCAGCTTTACACGTTTTAAATATTTCTTTTCATGGTCTGCACGAAATGCGTCAATAATGCAAATACTTTGTTCTACAATCGAAGAAATGATCAATAATTTTATTAATGACTCTTTTGATCATGATTATTTACGTTTATACGTTATTTATATCAAACTAATTAAATTCTATTATTCTATGTCGATTATTAATAATAAATATCGCGTAATTAATCATCACTAATCAGTCTTGTCTGGTCCATGTAAAAATTTTTAGTAAATTTTATATTATACGTATACTTTGGACACTTTCGTGTAATAAATTTTATTTTGTATTAAGTTTAAAATTATAATTTATATTAAATTTGTATTATATTTTGTAATACATATTTCTAATGCATTGTATTTTATATATTCTGCATTAAATTTTGTAATATATATATTTGTAATGTAATTATTTTTATATTACATAATTTAATATTTTGTAATGTGTTTTTTATGTAATTGCAAATTGATTATAATTTACGTTGTATATATTATAATTATATTGTATATATGTAAATTTGTATATATATAATTATATGTAATATATATTTTTTATATGTATTATATTCTCTGTTTAAACTCTATTAAAAAAACTCTATTAAAAAGAATAAAAATAAATAAAAAAATTTTTCCTCCTCAATTTTTCCTCCCCTGTATCTCCGCCTTAACGAAGGCATTTGCCAGGTGAGGTGGTTTCAGTACTTTCATGAACCTGAGAGATATGCCGGCAGTAACATACGCCGATATTCATATAGTCTATATTCTTATATTTAAAATCATTTGGACAACATATGGGCACACATACATACACATATAGGTAAGTAATTTATAAAAATTATTTTTATAAAAATTATTATTTATCATATTTATATATTATTTTCAAAATAATGATTGTTATACTCTGGTGCTACCGGCATTTCGTGCACATAGCACGGAACAAAACCAGAAATTGTGCACATTATATATTACCCTCTGAGAACATTCATGGACTTTGGCTTTGTAGTTCATGTCCACGTTTTCAATGTCCATAGAGGGAGTATCGCTTTCAGGGATCACCTAAAAGCAGGCCATGACATCTCTTAGTCTTCTCTCTGTATAAATCAAAATGATAGTTATCTGTATACCATTAAATTAATAATAGTAAATCAATCGTCAGAAAGAGGCGGAGAAATCAGGAAAAGTTTAAATTTCAAATAAAAAGAAAAATTTTTTGCAGTAGTAAAACGTAAGCATTAATTCTTATTTCTCGTATGATACTTTGCACTTGTTTTCAAATTACTTCTTTTGTGCGTTTTATGTTTATGCAAAATTAATTATATAGCGTATACGTGACTTCGCGTTTTTTTTATTTTTTTCATTGCCCAAAAAAAGTTTACAATCAGTCGTCTTCCGGTTTCAGCATCGTGTATATAATTTTAATAACGCTCGTGCCGATGATGCTGGAATAGAAAGATTATACAATTACAATTAATGCTATACGTATTGAGCGGTTTTTGTGTACATACAATCGGTGACGGATGTATGAGAGTGAAAATTAATTACACGCGGAAATAGAAAGAAACGTAGCGTGAAAAAGCGAGGAAAATGGAATTAGATTGTATATAAGCGTGCAGAGAGTAACAGAACACGAGACGATTTATAGAGAACCTAAGAATGCAACGATATAAGAAATAAATGTAAAAAAATTGTTAACATGTTGATAAAAATAAATTTCTAATTTTTTCAAAATCATGTGTTAAAGATTTGAAATTAAAAACAGATTTAAACATTTTGGAATAAACTCGACACATTTGAATTTTGATGAAAATTATCAGTTTTTTTAATTATATCAATTATATATTTTATTCTTTTATATAATCGAAAATTACGTATCGATAAGAGTAGAAAAAGATAGGATATAATATACTTATCAATTTATGAATAAAGTTTCTATAGTATCGAAATTAAATTAAATATTCTTGATAAATGTGCAAAATATATATACAAATATCTTTAGGAAAAAAAACAAAACTTTTAAATTTAATTTTTTTGCAGAGTAATTTTTCAGACAGACGGAAAATGAAATATCTGTATGGCAGTTTGATAAATAGAGAGAAAGCGATCGCAATGATGTGTAAATATAGAGTATAGTATACAGAGTATATATAGACGACAGGATGACATTAATTCTCCAGAATATATTTACAAGAGCAGTACAAAGAATAACTTGATATTACACATATATATATATTCGTTACATAGACTAACGAGTAGTAGGTATAAGCAGGTGAACAGTTTAAATATTAATTGAGGCACGTGATAATAAGGCATTTCTACAGAGGATAGACACACGGTCGTACGCACGTAAGATAGAGCGTTTCAAACAAAAATTACATCTATGCTATTTCTACAGAATTTACGATATAAATCAAATAATATACTTATATTCCTTGATTTTTATGATAGAAGATTATAAAATAATTTCCTCTTCTATTTTCTCTCTGCGAATAATTGCTTAGGAAATTTTTTTAACTTAATCTATCCCAAGGAGAACACAAAAGTCAAAATTATATCAATTTTATGATTGACTAAATTTGTCATGTTTGGTCAAATGACATTACCTTGACTTTTTGTTCCTTTTGGTGTACTATGAAGATATTTTTAAAAAATAAGTTTCTATGCCTCTTTCCAACATATAGAGATCGATTTGCATCAGTTAAATAAAATTCCAATTAGTAAGCTAAAGTTGGACTAGTGAATTGTTGTCTTTCTGAAAATTATAATGCTATAATCAATAAAGAAACAATTCTGGTAATACAACATTTAAAGATATCTTTAAGTTAAATCTTTGAGACATTTTTTGTTTTTATGCTGCTTAAGAATTATCTAACAATAAGTAAAATTATTACTTGCAGAATACACCTTGTTCGAATAACAAAGAATTAAAAGTACAAGTATAAAAAAAAACACGAACGTGCAAACGCTTTTCCAAAATACATTCTACATGTATTTAAGTACGGACAATATTTTTAGTATATCAATAAGATATGTCTATTCGCAGTTTGCCTTCGATTCTCATCGAAGAAATCAACTCTTATTCTTCTTCGTCTATCTTACGTGTTTACAATCGTTGCAATTACATTAGTGGACGTCACAATGAAGATTGGTATTCAGTGCAAACCAATTGTGCTACACTGAATAACATACCGATTTTTATCTTAAAGTGTGTGTATGTGTGTGTGTATGTATGTGTGTACATGTGTGTTGTGCACAGACGTGGTCGAGATCCCTAAAGTTTAGAACACTTAGCTAATTGTCCATTTGACTGTCCAGAGAAGAAAGGATGAGTCAAAGATTGAAGAACACATTATGTACATTATGTGGAAGTCATTAACATAGATCGATTAATGAATAAAACAAAAGAAAAAATATCTCTATGCTTGATCTGTTTCTTCTCGTTAGAGTGATCTGTTAGATAATATATAATGCGCGATTTTACTGATATAGACATTTAACAGATAAAAACATAATTACGTATATTGCACGGTCCAGGTTTATATATAAGTACAAGATTTTATATATATATATAATTTTTCTATAACGTAAAATAGAATTTTACAAGCTTTGATATGTGATTCGATGATGATGTAAAATTTAACATAAAAATGCATTGATGCAGCAAAATTGCAAATATTCAAAAAACAATAATACATTCTTTGTAATTTTTCCTATCAATATAAATGTATATTTCTATAAATATGTCCAAAATTTCGAATCATATGGCTTATAATTTTCGTACTCCGAAGTATGTAACATAATCCTATACATACGACATCAAAGTCACTTGCAAAAAATGTACAATCGCGCGCCGAGCCAAGTTATTTGTTAAAATGCAATTATCGATAAAAAAAAATTGTCACGCGCTAAGCATTTCAATATCTTGTCTTATCATTTCTTTTCGAGATACAGAATTTCATTTTAACCAAATTATTATTCGTAGAATTCAGTGTTACAAAAATATCATAGTTTATGTTAAAAATATATTACAAATTTTCTTTTGAGAAAAAAATTGCACAAAACATGTATTAACATAAATAAAGATCATATATAATAGTATATGAAATTATCGATTAATAGATAATAATTGAACATTAAAGTAAAGAAAATAAATATAGGTAAAAAATTTATTTTTTAACCGTAAAATCGAGGATTCCTCTAATAAATTAAAATGTCAGTATGGGAAAACATCCGATACAGCATGTTATACTATTAATCATCATCATCAAGTAATATTGACTATTAATTTTATAATTATTTTTAATTATTATATTTTTGCTGCATAAATATGAGATTAGATATATTTCGATTATTATTTATAGAGATAGTTGCCTGCTCTGGGTTTGAAGCATAATAAAGTTATGTTAATAAACAATAAATCATATATATCATAAGAGAGATTTTAAAGAAAACACAATATAATTGATGTAAAACACAGCGAAATTCTAACATGTTAACAATGTTATACAGTTAGTTGAGAAAAAAATTACTCGAATGATATTTAGCATTATGTATTAACAAGCAACATTTCTATGATAAAAAACTAATCGAGTAAGCGTGTAATGTTACATATGTCAAATTAGAAAAATATCGCACAAGTTCTCGACGATACAAATAATCGCGAAATAAATCCATAGCGGATGCATGCGAACAACTATTACGATTTCACGAGAAACAATTTCAACGATTTCTCTCTCTTGTTAAAGTATAAATAATAATAATAATAATACATAATAGTATACAAAATGAATTCATATCCTCTACACGTAGACAAATTACAAGTCGAGCGTTAAAAAAAGCTACATAGGTGGACATATATGTGGAATAATACTAAAATAAAATACTGCCAAATGTAAAAACCAAGTAAAATGTATATATTCTATGGGCAACATCGTAATAATCATATTCATTATGCTGATACACTGAAATAACCACAATGTGTATGTGTTTTACAATGTTGTATGTATGTTGTGTGATGTACACAGAGCGTTATCAAATAATCATTATTTATCGCTAACTCTGAGACGATGATGATTATACTGACCACAATAATAGGCGATATGGTAGCATGGTCATACAGATTCGATAATAATAAACGTATAACAATAACTAGGTAAAATGTCGAGCACCAAGGATATATAACGTACAAATGAGGAGATTGTTTAATTCCGCCTCCTTTCACGAGAGTGTTTAACGCACACTCAAGTACTATTTGTGTCTGGCATTGAATGTGCATAAAAGGAGATAAAGTATGTCTTGAAAAGATTTTAGCACATGAAATATCTCTCAATGGCTTCGTACTTATGTAACAAACTTGGCAAACATCATTAATTATTATTATTACAAACATAAACCGAGTCTTTGTCTTGTAACGTTTTGTAAGTATTTCTTTTCCTCAAATATTCTCTAGTACGATATACTCTCTACTTAAAACGTAAAATCGGTATTCTCTTAATTAGTCAGTTACGATGGCACTATATGAATTACTTTCCTTTATTCTCGCAATTATCAGCTAACATAACGCACGACTATAATATTGTGTGTATGTCATTACTCTCTATTACATATTATATAATAATTTTTATACATATATATCCACATATGCATACATTCCAGTATGCACGATGCAAATCTGTTGTGTATGCGTGTACATGTGTGTGTTTGTATATGTGTAAATATACATTTTCGGTTAAAATTTATACATTGTACAATGTGTAACTGCGGTTTGAAATTATTAATCGTAATAGTACGATACGCAATTTGAGGAATTGTTAAACACAACCTCTCTTTTTTAAACTGTATTATACAAATATATGTGTATATGCTACATAATAATAATGTTTAAAGTATGTCTCCCTTTCCCCTTTCTTTCTCCCGATCACACATACTTTATCTGTTTACAGAGTGCATTTCAAAACTAAGCGAGAAAAAATCAACATGATAACAATACGTTAAAAAATATATATGTAAAAGATCCTATAACTTTTGGTGTAATTATGTACGTATCAAACAGGCTATACCGTTTTCGTGTATAGTTTCAAAATGCACAAATACAGATAGTAACAGTAAAATGACGTTATTGTTATGACGTTTAAAAATGTGATGCTACTTGGCTTTACAGATATGTCCAATACTTAAACCTGTATTAAACTCTTAATCGTACATATATATATATATATATATATATATATATATATATATATATATATATATGTATGTATATATATATTTATTTATTTATTTGTGGTGACAACAGTTGTGGCTAGTACATATACATTTTATATTTTATTTACTACATTGTTACAGTGATTTCTGGTACTTGTGCCATGTGCATTGCAATTCGATTATTTGCGAACATTTGCCTAAAGCCTATGATGGCTTTGCTCCAAAACAATCTTAGCTTACGTTGCAATATAAAACGTCTAATCATCCGTAGATCTCGTTTATCTTACGCGCATGGCTTCTCTAACGATGGTCCATTTCGTTCACAGCGTTCCAACAATTTCAATAGTCTCTGAGTTTTTAACTACAATAATTATCATTATTTTTTTTACGTATTGAATATCCGTCAAAATCTTGAGGCACAACTATACGATCGTAATTCACGTAACTAAAGAGTATTTAGAATATACAATGTATCATAATCTTTCATAGATAATAGATATACAAATTAATATAATTTTATACAAATGAACAATGCTTTAAATTATCCAAATATGCCAAGTAAAAAAAAAACTTACTTAGGAAAATACAGTTTCTTGAATCACCGGGAAAATTTACCGGGTAAATTTCTTTTAAAATTGTTTACAACATATTTCTTTTTCATTATATGTTCCAAATGACTTTAAAATAGTTTCGAAATATTTATAAGTCAGATACAATCACAGGGTTTTTTTAATCTTTTTTTAATCTTTCTATTCTGTAACGTTGATAACAATATATCTTTCGTCATTAGTTGTGCCGATCAAGACGAATACATCTTTAATTACATCAACGTATTTTTTTTCTCACAGATATATATATATATGTATATATATATGTATATATATATATATATATATATATATATATATATATATATATATAACTTACATGTATTCCATATTAAAAATATACATTGAAGTGTACGTACATGTACTTAACGTACATTTAACAAATTGCCTATTCCTTATGGGTTTCGCTATGCATCATCTTATTACTGTATGTTATGATAAAATAGATCAGATAGCACATATAAATCTTGCATATAAAGTACTGCTCATGCTTTTCACATCACACTGCGACTGTTATACAAGTGTTGACGTTGGAACATCCAAATGATCTTATTGTTAGATGGACTATTATGCAGAAAGATCGTATCAGTTTCAATATCACAATAGGGCATTTTGGAGAAAGAATTAACAAGTTTTAGATTCTCGTGTAGCGTTCCGTCGAGATAATTTAAATTACATTTTGTGTGAGATAAATACAGAGAAATTTTAATATTAAATGCGATATGCCAATACAAAACTGAAATTTTAACATTTTTTATCTTTATATCTAAAGTTAAAAAAAAACGCCACAATAGAGAATATAATATTCCTGACAAAATGTTAAGAAACTGCATTTAACCATGTTCCCATTTAATATATTAATCAAATGCATGTCATTTAAATGTAATATCAAGTTTTAAAATATAAATTTATTTGCAAGCATTTAATGTGAATCAAGTATATGTGATTATCTTTTTTGTAATATATGAATAGAATATATTATAATTAAATATCAATTAAATATAATAAATTTTGTGTCAATAGGAAAAGTTTAATAACTAGTGGAGACATTAATATATGTATATATATATCTTTAATACATTAAATTTTACTTCTTTGTTATGAAAAATAACAATTTCTTTATATTTTTTTTATTTGATAAAAAAGTGAGTTGGCTAAGAGATTGCACTTTGTGATCATTTTAAAAATTCGTGATTAAAATTAGTGACTATACGTATTACGCTTTCCGCATACCGATTATTCGTACAGTCATATGAAACATTTCTAATATGCGTTAATAAAGAAAATGAATATATCGAGGGTTATATGTATATCACTGTACAACCTTCGATTACAATACAGAGGTTGCCTTCCCATGCTATTTGTCAAAAAGTCACATTATAAAGCTTACAACATCATATATTGTTTTCTCATATTATGTATATATATATATGTCGCACTTAAGTAGAGTTTATTATTTTCAAGACTTTATTAACAAATTGTACTGCATATACGATTTGGGAAAGCATCCTAACAGGAGGGCCACAAATGGTGCCAGGCACTATTCATTCATATACCTGCGTATTCCATTAGTATGTTAATTACAATAATTTATCAAATACAACTCTCGAGAGAGAGAGAGCAATTCTCACCAGGATACATCCTGAGATTGTAAAACATACATTGAAACCATCTTGACACATTTTCATTTCACTGATTTTTAGGAAGAAGATAATTCTATGTCATTACACAATTGCAACCCTGTTTTGCCAAATATTAAGTTTACGGTTGTATTAGCCAAAAAGCTATTGAGTCTTTCTGATATGAAAAGAATAATCTCTTTCATGATAAATTCTTGTATATCACAGAACAGATTTGTATGCGATGAAAAATTTCTTTGTTCTTAAACAAATCGTTCCATGTTTTATATATGGTTAATTTTTTTGTGAAAAACTTTGTTTATATTAAAAAAAAACTACGAGTTACATAAAATTGATCAAATATACACATAAACCATTTTATAAACCATTTTTATTTTTGTAGAGATATAATTTCGGTTTCCATAAAAATTTACGATTAAAGTTATTAATATTAGTATCACTCAATCCTCCTTACAATAAGTTTTGTTTAATCACATTTTTTAATACATGGCATATAAACTCTCATTTATACATTTTTAGGCTTTAAGGGTTGCAAAGTTCTTACAAGCTTTCTTCCTCCACAATTTTTCTTTATACAAATGTGCAAAATACTTGTGGAAAATGTATATAACGTGTGATATATGTACATACATACATACATACATACATACATATATATATATATATATATATATATATGTATATGTATATATGTATGTATATATATCTGTATGCGCGCTGTGTGTATATCTTTTTTTATTAATCAACACTATATATAATATGCCTATCTATCTATCTCGTATTACCTCATAACTCAATATATATTAATTTCGAATCTTGTTCTATAGAATATCATGAATAATTTGAGTACAGCAGCCAATTTCCACATGTTTGGAAAGTTAGCCATAAACTGTTAATAAATTCACGTCAGCAGTAAAATCAACTGATTGATTAATAAAAAGAGAAATAAAAATTTAAATGTTATAAAAATTTAAAAATGAAATAAAATATAAAATCATTTCAATATAAGTTTTATGATCAAATAAAAAATAGGGAAGAGAGAGCTTGCTACATTAAGCATATCTTCCTCAAATTATTTAAAAAAATAAACAATTGTTGCATAAATATGGTACATTATTGTATAATTTTACAATGATCATATATTAACAGATTATGGCATAGATTCTGACTACTATACCGTAAAAAACAACAACGAATTATAATGATAAAAGTTTTCTGGTCTTTATAAATCTTACACTACGTGCAGATTTCTTCACAAGCTCTTTTAGATTCTCAGAATTACACTTTCAGAAATTTCACAATTGGGTACTGCGTTATTCTCTAAAACATACTGTTTCCCTTCGCATAGATTTTCATACGATAAGCATCGTTGGACATAATGCCATATCGCGAAAGTTATTACGAATTTTATGACATATATACAAACAACACTTCATATTATATACATGAAAATATATATATATATGTATCTATCATATATATATAATATATATATATAAAGTTTCAACATTATGGCACCTTATTTTCTTTTTTTTTCTCTTCAAATAAATGTATATTCTGTGTGTGTCGGCTTCAAAATATAAACAGATTTTTTCACTCCGCGCTAACTATGGCGGGGAAACATACCATCCCCACAACTATCGTTATCGCGATAGTACATATGTCTCAAATACGTTTTAAAAGGAGTTTGTTTTTAATTATACTGGAACTCACAAGCACTATATATGCCGTTGTACGTCGAGGAGGTATCAAACAACTGATGAGTGCAACAATTCAATCGACATTAAGTCGCCCAACCCTCCGTGATTCTCGAGCGTTTCATGAGCGGTCCGTTCTCGTAGTCGGAACTATTCCCTCCGTTTCCGCCGCCACCGCTAGAATGGTTCGTTCTAATGTCACCAACCGTACCACTACCCGGGGATGTCGGCGTTATGCTACCCGCATGGGACGGAGGTGGATTACTACTCGGTCTGCTCGATACTAAGTTCAGTGTTTGAGGGCCCCCCGGATGGGACACGTGATGCGGCGGCGGGGCACCGGTACTGGACGAAGGGCCAACGTTCAAGCTCGTATGATGTACATTGCTAGGTCCGCCATTGCCGCTATTACCTCCATGCGGATCTCTGGGTGGACTTATCGGTTCACTTTTTATCTTTACGGGTAATGGCGATGTGGATGGTGGTGGTGTACTGCTTGATACAGCTAGGTGAGGAAGACCACTGTAATGTCGAAAAAGTTTTGTAATATTAAGAAAACAAGAAACACAATAAATGCTTAGAATTTAAAAATGAAAGTGTTGTATGCGAATGCTCTTGTAATATAATAATCTAAACGAGCAGAAGCTGTAATCCTGATTTTGTTTTCTAATATTACATTTACTTGTGATTATGTTGATAAAGTCTAAATGAAATTACTCAAACAATGATGCAAATCATGAAAATGTACCTTTGATAAAATGTATGCATTGCGAAATAACAATTTTTAATTTAACCATGCAAACAACATAAATATTTATAAATGAAAATGAATATACCCAACACTCACAATGTAATGTATGATATGTCAAACTATAGCACCGAAAAAAAACTATAACGCTCCAGTAGTTGAGATATGTCATTATTCTTTATCAGCAATAAATAGAATAAAGCATATGAATATTATTCCATTAAACAATATATAATATAAATTAAAAATAAAAATAAGCAAGGAGGAAAAAAACAGATTATATAATATATAAAGAATTATAAAAATAATAATGAGAAAAAAGAAGATAATAATGAGAAAAAAGAATGCTAAATCTGAATTTATTGAATGTTTATTGTAATATACGTAGATATGTATCTTTTATATATTTAAATTTATTTTATTTAATCTATATTTAAATATGTATAATATTTTATATATACTTTTCATCTCTAAAATCATCATCATATATCAACTATGAAGAAAATAACTATTAAAAGTCATACCAACTGGATATATAGTTTTTTTTCCACAACAATAATTATGAAATATGATTTACCTGATGCTGGACATGGTGGCTGCCGAATACATTGATAAGTCATCAACGTACCTCTGATGAGACCATGCAAGGCTCCCGAGATCCGAAGAGTAGTCTGTTGGTCCAAAACTAGAGTATCCGGCTGGTACTGTTGGTGTTTGTAACGCTACCACTGGTGTATTCAATGCGGATTGTGTATGGGCATTCTGAAAGTAAATAAAGGTGCAATTTATCATAAATTTAAAAGTTTACCAGCTAAAACATAAAGAATTTCTTTTCTTATTTTAAATATATCATTGAGATAAGAGAGAATTATTTCTTTAATTGCTTCTTTTAAAATTTAATTCCCAATTTTGTATCTTTATTTTAAATTAAACAAATATCTTTTTAATTCATACATAGAAAAATTTGAATACTTACGAAACAAAAGATGAAATATGCTTCTCAAAAATCAAATTAATTCTGTTTGAAAATCTCTTAATTTTAATTATTAGTAACAGAATACTAATCGTATAACGTTAAAATTAGGAAATTTTTAAAAAGTAGAATTGATTAGTTTTTTTTGGCTTCTGAGATGTTCATATTACGATTAAGCTATCATTATTTATGTAGCATTCATTTAAAACTAATAATAGCAAGACAATTACATCGTAATTAGTGTCTTCGGAGAGAGGTTGTGTGAGCGGTGTTGGTATAACCACTCGAAGGTTAGCCCTGTGAGGATGGGGCGGTGGTGGTGGCAGTTGCGGGGGTTGCGGCGAATGCCTAGGCGGATTGCTGCCTTTATTTCCGCTACCTCCGCCGACCCCGAGCGATGGCGTAGGTCCTGGACTAGACGAACCATCCACTGGTGACGCTGACTGATAACCGTTGCTCATGTCCAACATTCCTCCCGGATACGCTATATAGTGAAGAATTATACATGTTAGATGTACAAATTTGACGCGGAAAGTCAGGAATTTGCTCCCTTTCGGCTTTCTGTCTCTAATTAAAGCTACCTGGATCCGTCTCGGACGATGACGGACGTGGAGAGATGCTGGTATGTGCCATCTGTGGACTAGATCCAAGGAGAGATTCGCCGTAACTGTTCACTGGTACAGATACCGGTAGCGTGTAATTCGATTGTCCCATTGTCTGCAATCACAACCGACATAATGTAAATTAATAATACTTGCAGCAAAGATAGATACAAGCACTACTGGGAGCAGTTTATAGCAAATTTGCAATTTGCTAATGAGTACCGTTTTGCTACAACTTTATATAACATAATGAAATATGTATGTACATATAAATTCATATCCAATTCTTTTTTTAGGTATAGCAATACAAAAATGAAAATATAAAGATAATTATAAAGTATATAAAGATAATTAAGTATAAGCAATTAAGTAATAAAAACAATTTTTATATTTTTGAATACTTTAATATATATAATAATATACTTTATTTATTTATTTTCAACTATAACTTTTTAATTTTATTATATGTGTATACTTTAAATAATAAAACGCTTAATAATTATTTTAATATTTGTTACGTACACACACAAAAACTTGTTATGAGAAGTTGGAAAATGATATTTTTTCTTATCATATGTCTTATTTTTCTCTGTAGAAAAATGAGTACAAAAATAAATCCCAAACCGCATTTAAAAGAATCGATTTATACCCTATATATATATGACAGACCGTAATAAAATGTTAAATAAATGATATATTCACATGTCAGTCATTTGGATAAAAATGAATTTAAAAAATTAACTTGTTTGGATGATCCTAATATAAATGGAATCAAATGAGAGTTTAATATTTCTGATGCGACATTTTGAGATCGTTATATAAAAAGATTCAAATACTAATCTTTCTTTTTGTAATATAAAAATATTGGCGTCGTTCGCCATGCATCGCGAGTTTTATATAATAAGAGGAGAAAAATAACTTTTGCATAGATATATAAATTTTCCGACTGACATTTGGAACTTGATATTTACCCTGCTGCCATTGTGTTGATGCCTCTGCATCATCATCTGAAATTCTTCGTCGATCTTGGTGTATTTGGCCTCGGTACGCGGGGTAAGATTGTATTCGATTGCGTCAGGTTCCGGGCTCTCCGGAGACATGGCACCCTTATGCTCCTTCTTGTTGAGCGCCTGCAAGTGTCAGCAGACAGGTTCACGTGACCACACCGCCCGAGGGCACTCAACCTTCACATGCACATTAATTTAACACCAAGCACGCGTGTGCGCGTGCTTTTCTTATTCCATACCCGGTTTATCCAACGCAATTATGTTCGTGCAAGAAAGAAGAAAAAAAACGAGATCGCATCTCGCTCTCTCATCAAAACGAGACTGTATCCAATAAATGTAATACGCACAAGACGCATGATTATTTAAAATGGCAATTCCTTGTAAGATTTGTTAACGTTTAAAAAATCTCAAGTAAAATTTAGAAAAAAATATATGCTAAGAAACCAATTATCTTAAGAAAAGTGTTTGATCATTCAACATTACTTTAAGTTAATCTAAAATAGCAACTTAATTTGTATGCCCGAACCTACGATGTAACATGGTAATTACATACTATATTTTTTAAAAACATTGCATATTTTACATTTTCTTTCAATTATCGATTTAAAAAAATATCTTGATATCTAAATAGAACAAATTATAAATCTTAAATCAAATTATATATATGTGTTTGTGTAAAACTCACTTACAAGTGTTTAAAATTGGTCTCATCTATTTGTATTCTTTAAAATTGAATTTTTATTAAATTTCTCGAAAGAACTCTAAAAAATTTGCAAGAGTATATAGTCCAAATATATATTTATATATATTTATATATTTTAACGCATTGACACACAATTGACAATTTTTTCATGTTTACTTTTATGATTCAAATGCTTTTAATATACCCCGTATATTCGATATCATTGCATATCTATGATCTTGACATATCATAGAAACACAATCGCAAACATTTCCTTAATCGGCATTTTAACGAAATGATGTATTTCACGAAAAATTAGCGTTGACTGGCAATGTCTTTTGGCGTGGACTCGATTCACGTTGGCGCGCATCCTCATTTCGTCCTGAGAATCCGTAACGGATAAATGGACTCACCTCGATGATATTCTTGTTGGTGAGGGACTCGTGGGGTTCGTTGTACTCGGTGTACTTGAGGAGAACCTTGTCCATGTCGGTGCTCGCATACTGGTACAGCTTGTTGCTCGAACTGAAGATAATCAGCGCAATCTCGCAGTCGCACAGTACCGATAATTCGTACGCCTTCTTCATCACGCCGAATTTCCTCTTGTTAAAGGTCACCTGTCGCATTTAAAAGGAGAGAGGGACGCATTGAAGGTGAACTTCAGCAAGATCTTAAGCTATCAAGACTATTAAAAAGGTAGACCGCATGCGGCGAATACTTCACATTTGTGATCATTAATTTATTCCTCATCGTCTTAATTGCCTAATCAGTCATGTTACATAAGATTGTATCAATAAGTATGAAAAATTCGTCTCGGGAGTATATTTATTTTTAAAAAAATGTACATATTTATAGAAAATATACATATAATTTTGTACATTTTATTCAAAACTGATATTATATTTTGTTATTTATGTATGTCTATTTCATGTAAAAAAGTGAAAAAGTTGTATTAAAAAGTCTATTTAAAATATTGATATACATGTATGATAATGGAATCCTTTTAACATTTCTTTATAAAAATCAAACGCAAAAGATCTTTACAGTTTATATCTACTTACAACTAGCAATAATTGCATTAACTAAATAAAGGGCATTTATTGTCTAGAATTACCTGACGGTTCCGTTCGTCCGTGATACGTGAAATCTGAATCTTTTTTCGACCCATTGTGACACCACGTTTTGGATAAGAGGCAAGTCTTTAAAGTCACTGGATGGAATCTTAAGAACACTGTAACAGAAAAAGAAATATTCATTGAGAATTTGAGACTATAAAGTTTTAATTTACAATAAATTATATATATAATATAATAAACAAAATAAAACTTTTACTTTTTTTGTGCAATTTTTCTGCTATATTCATAGAGCAAAAAGAATACATCATCACAATATATCTAAAATAATAAATAAAATACGGCGTCAACTTTTTATTTAAATGCACAGTTCGAAAATAATGTATAAAGATCTGGACGAGCAATATTTTTTTTTGAAGGAAAAAGTTACATCAGCCGATAGAGAGCTGGTTTTAAAACAAATCTCGCTGCCGGCTTCTGGATTTAACGCGTTTCACGCATAACGCGAGCGTTATGGGTGAAAATAATAAGCACGATAATAAGACAAACACGACAGTGCGGAGAGCGACAGAACTGGACCGCGCTTTAAAACCTAATATTCAATGGAAACTCTCTCGCGCGCGCGTGTCACTTTCATATATCGATTCCGGTGCCGTGCGTACGAGAGAACAAGTTCGCAAAGCGCCGCGTGTGCTTCAGAGCCCACGGACCGGCAAACAAAGTGTCGAATCGTTTACCACTGCGAGATTGCGGCTTTCAAGCGGAATAAAAGGGAACGATGTCATGTGCAACGTTGCGTTGTGTACATGTGTGTCTGTGTGTGAGACAGAATGTGTTTTCAATTGGAATTGATAATTGAGCAGTACAGAAAAGCGAGCTAATTCGTGTGCAACTGTAAATTTTTAACTAACGTAGTGTAAATTAAAATAAATGTAACGTCTCTTTATTTCGCAGCATTCTGCTTGAGCGAGAGAGAAAATATTTATCTTGAAAAAAAACTCACGCTATAAGAAAATTAGTTTTAGCGAGATAATAATTAAGGTCAGATATTGTAGAAAAAATTCTCAAGATAAGAATAGGTTTTTACAAAGAAGGAGGAGACGCCTCAAGTATCGAGAGCTAGAACTTCGCACTTTAAACTATGTATGAGGCACTTAAATAAAAAAAAATTTATGAAAAACTCATTTTTAATATTATTTGTTTTCCAAGCAGTAGAATTTTAATTGCATTTAACACTCTCCTTCCGTTGAAGTTTTAGTCGCTATACATTTAAGTATAATAAGTGTTTTAATTTCAATATTTTTAATCTAAGTATACCAAATTGATCATTTAATTATTGTCAATATAAAAAATATTATTAATAAACTTGTGAAACTTGATCAAAACTTGATTACTCTGATCTATAAATTTTACATTCTTGTAATTACTGTCTCTTTCTCACTATTTGACATCAAATTGTTAACTCCATCAATTTTCGATGCATCATGTAAAAGACGAGACATTGATATTATTATTGCAATGTATTCTCCAAAATCGCAATGATAAGCAATCGAAAATGTTGATAAATGAAAAGATATGGCTCTGCAATATATTACTTTATTATATAATACTATATAAATACGGGACTATATGAGATATATAAGATATGCGGTGTAAAATTAGACACAAGTGTGACCGAATTAAATGTTTCGGGCCCACAAATAAATCGCTAGTGTTGATGGGGAGGGAAACTAATTTAAATCGATGAGTGTTTTTAAGAGCGAAAAATAAACTCTGTGGGTCAACGAATTCGCACATCGCGGATATAAGTCGTGATATCAACTCTTTCCACATGCATGTTTTTTCTTTCTTTTTTTTTTGACAATTTAAATTTTAATTAATTTGATTCTTTTTAGATAAGTATATCTCATCAAAGAACATAGCTTTGAGATTCACTAAAAAAAGTGAAAAATTTATATATCAAGACTCTTTAGAGACTTATTAAATAAATATAGACTTATATTCAATAAATATTAAATGGATTGAATATAAAAAGATGTTTAAAGTCTCATTAATCGCTTGCTTTACTATCCGTGATAACTCGTTTTGCAGATACGCATATAAAAATGTTATTCTGAGAGATAACGAGATAATTAAATTTTCTCGTGAAACTAACAATAAATAACACGAAAAAGGTAGAACAAGAAGAATATAATAAGTAGAATATTCCCAAAAAATATAAGTCTAACTTAAATTACTATTCCTTGAGAATCTGATGCCAAATCTCTTCTAAAGAAAACCATTGAGAAACATCATATATCACAACTTTCGAAACTTCAAAATATCTTAACTTCAAATTTAAATTTCAAATTAATTTATTCTAAGACTTATTCTACTAAATTTTAAATTAATTTATTCTATTTTCATTCTACTAAAATCTCTTTCGAATTAATATTATTTATTCGCTTCTGAAGCTTAATTTGCGAGAAGCCCACAACTTCCGATATTTTCACTAAAAATATAAAAAAATTATCTGTCTCGTGTTTTCATTCTGTATAAGAATTTATAGGAGAAATATGATTTGAAAAGCTTCTCTCTTTCGTCGAGTCGTTCATGCGAACTGTCGAAAGAGCCCGAGGCAACGCGTATCATCTCGTGGCGGCAGTATCGAATTAAAAAGAGCTTATCTTTCCTCCCGCGACGTAAAACGATACAGCGACGCGTAAGAGAATCAACGAGGCGAAAAGTTTCGCGAGGAGCAACCCGCAAAAATTCGGCGCGCTAGTCGACAATGATTCACTGCGTGTTATTCAAATTGTTTTCGTTGGAATCTTGCCCGTAACAAGTGCGCGAGGATGCGAAATGTACCGAAACACTCGTCGCGTCTGCAATCTTATTATCGGCAATTGACACGACAAACGCGCGACGTTTGTTCATCTTTGACACGCACGATTATTAATTCATTTGCGAATGGCAAAGTTGCACACATGCATGAACCCAATATTTTTTTCCAAAAAAGAAAAAACTTCAATCCTACGCCGCCACCACGTTTATTAGCGGTCATTTATTGCGTCATAATAACATATTTTTGATGAAACGTGAAATTTAAAAATGTCAGAGTCGACAGAGCTGTATGGAGCTATATCGCATTTTAAAAATAAAAATGGGTCGAATGGAACAGTGTGTCAGAGCTAACGAAATTTACTTAACGCGTTACGAAATAACTTTATATTTAATATCGAAGATGTATGGATTTTGGATGAAAAATAAAAAGCAGGCCATGAACCCGATTCCGTTCTTTAAGTGATTAAAATGGAAGTGGCGCTTATCAGTCAAAATTTTTAATTAAAATGTCGGGAAAAAATGGTGACGTTTAAATATATTTGCGTTAAAAGAAGTCTATTAATATCTTTTAAAGAATTTAATCAAAATGTACACGTGAATAATAAGACGTCCACAATTTATTGCGATCATAAAGAGAGATATTTCAAGGAAAATAAATAACTGCGATTTTGTATATTATAAATGAGATAAAATCAATTTTCTTCCTACAATGTTCGTAAAGCACTGGCGCTTAAATAATTAAAGTAATTAGAGGAGCCTCTGTATTCTCGTATACGCAGTATGCTACGATCGGCAGTGACGTCAGCTGAGAAATAGAAAGCGATTCCTTTATCTCTTGCAACCATATGCCGTATTGAAGTAGATAGCGTTAATTGCTTCGATCCATCGCTAACGCGGTGAAAATGTAACGGTGAAATGCGATTCCTTCCCCTCTGTTCCTCCAACCCCCAAGAGAAAAGCTCGTAGGCGCCTTACTCGATGATTTATAATACTTGGCCGACGTAATTCCTAGATTTGAATCAAAGAGATTTTATATCTCTATTCAGTTTGTTTCGTTGCAGACTTCCAAGAATTCATGTTACAAATAGTTATTGTTATTAAAAACGGGTCAATTCACGAAGAATTTAAGCAAAAATATCGACAATATGAAATTTTACATCTTACAAATTCAATTTTTTACTCTATTTTGCGTAATGACTCGCTATTTGTATAATATTATTCGATTACAAGGCTAATTTTCGGAGCACATTTATCGTAATAGATACATATAAGAAGGCATTTTAAATACGAGAATCCATATTTTTTCCTATCGAAATTAGATTTATGAGAAAAATTCGACGGGCAAACAACGCGTGTCTCTTGACGAAGGAGGCGATTATTACTCCAGTGCCATTACCGTGTCCTGAATATGTAACACGGTACCTACTGTGTCCTAAATGCGAAATACACGATCGATGCGGCAGGTACATTCCTATATACATATAGGCTGCTCGAAACTTTCTCTCTTTTAATAGTTGAAGACGTCCCTTGTGTCCCGTTTAAAACAAACGGCATAATTACGCACAATTAACGAGACAAAAATTTGAGTAAGGATTCCCTGAGACACATGTGTACAATCACATATAAAACAACGAAAATTAAAGTTTATCGAATTAAGATTATTATAAAACTACTGTAACTTTATATGTCATAAATATATTTCATTTTCAATTAAAATAGAACGATTAGCATTCCAAATGCCAAGTGTATACGACTAAAATGTGCATAATAAATTTAAAAACGCCCGCTATTTTTTATGCATATTTTATTTTACACGTGATAGAAACATATAAAATTGATGAGAGTTTATTAGAGATTTTATATGTATATCGAAATATATTTGCACACTCTGCATTGTTGATGTTTTTGACAAAACGAGACCTCTTGTGATATTCAAAACATATGCAAAATGAATGCTCGAGAATCAAAGTAAGACAACTCTGCGATATTATGTAGAGATTCGACTTATTATCTATTGTGCAACTTACTGCCCGATTAAGTATTCAGTTGGCAATGCTCAAGAATTTTATCTCTATTGATACGAATGAATCGCGGCGAAGGTCAGGAAGGCGCGCCAGTGAAAGGATTTTTGAAGTTTGTGAAAAAATATAAATATTCGCGAGACTGGAAAGATACGTACGGGCGCGCTATAAATATGGCACGTGTCTGTATAATTTCACTGCTAAATGATATTACTTTGCAAACAGTCGGAGAAATAACGACGCGAGTACGTAATGTAGTCGCTGATAACAGTAAGATATTAGGTGTACGTCGAATGGTATTTTTTATTTCGTTCACATTTTTTTCCATGCATTTAAAGATCCCCAAGAACCGTTAACAAAAAAATATTATTCATGAAGGAAATAAAAATAACAGCGACTTAAAATCGGATAGCACGCAATAAAATGATAAATATTTAAAATGAATAAATAAAATGATAAGTTATTTATGTTTTTATAATTTACATAATGTGTATATTTTAATACAAGTTTAAGTCCAGCTTACAAATATATATAAAATAAGTTTCATTTTCTGCAGAATCATGAGAGTGACAGATCCATTTGCTGGTTCAACAATACCCGATGAATAACAAGAGCTTCAATAAAGATTACAACGATATACTCTCTCATTCATCAACAAACTCCTTAAAATCCTTATTAATAGCATCTCGCATATCTTTACATAAAAAAAATAACTAATTAAGAACTCCGATTCTCTTTAATTCTACGTTTCATGCACAATCATCTTTTTCCCCACATTAATAATAATCCATATTTTCTATCTTCTTATACGAATGGGAAGCAAAACGATTACTTTGTAAACAATGTTTCAAGTTTAAAATACGGTACATCTGTCGCTCGCGTTCCGCGCGCGAGAAGCTAATGAATAAGTCAGCTCTTATTCATACGTGGCGCTAAATGTATACGCGCGTTTGAGTGCTTTGCGGCATGCGATGCAACGGTTGAAGCGATACGCGGTGACCAAGGTGGAAAAAAAGCTCCCGGTGGAGAGGGATCCGATTATACGGGGTGTCCCACCGCACCACCACCGTCATCACCACCACCACCACCAGCAGCACGTTCGTTCGCCGTCAGCGATCTGCGTCAGCGGATCGATTTCTCCGCGAAGCGGTCTCGGCCGGCTTCGATAGCGGGATTTGAGAAACGACGAAGAACGATAATCCGGGATGATCACAGTACGGTCGGTCGGTCGGTCGGTCGGGGATTACACGCCCTAAAGTTTTCCCGTCGGTTGAGCGACGAAGAGAGAAGGGTTGCGCGCCGGTAACGCGAACAGGCGGCGCGTTAACAGGTTGCGACAAACAAGGAGTGGTCGTGGTGTACTCTTCAACCTTGTACAGGTGCTCCCTTTACCCCTAGTAGAGCGAGCTGTCCTGCTCCACGAGAACCGTAACTATACACGAGCGTGTGTGTGTGTGTGTGCGGGGCAGCCGCACATGAATCGCTCACACATACGCCGAGCCAGTAATGTCTTGATGATAGAGAAGCGCGATTAATCGAGGCGTGCGAACGGAAGCGAATGGCAGACGGAACGTTATTATAACTGACCGTCGCAGTTCTGTGGAATTTTTATTTTTCACAATCACGCCGTGTTTCCTTTTGGCCCTGAGCTGGCAGGCCGATTGACTTTTATCGAACAATGAGGATTAACATTGTAAAAAGCGCGATTCGTAAATATATGTACATGTGTAAATGCAAAGAATATAATCGGAAGAATGAAATAATTGTAAAAATAACTATTAATTATAATCTACGTTATCACATTTTTTACATTTTTATCACATTTATTATAATATAATATAATATAATATAATAATGATTGACATTGCAACTTTTAATTGTCATTTCTTGAGAGATATTTTTGATAGGAGGATTTGTACAATTATATAAATATTATTCTATTATAATATTATATATATTATATTTAATTTTTATATGAATAATATAATAATATAATATAATTATTATATAATGTAATTATATTATAATATATTATATAATTACACTATAATAATTATATAATAATTATATTATATTATTATATTATTCATATAAAAATTAAATAATATAATATATATAATATTATAATAGAATAATATTTATATAATTGTACAAATCCTCCTATCAAAAATATCTCTCAAGAAATGACAATTAAAAGTTGCAATGTCAATCATTCTACAGGAGTCTTTCCGTTATTAAAATAATTTTATTCGAATAGTTATATCATTGCAAACAACTTTGAGAATGCTCTGTTTTGCGCAGAATGCGTTAAAAAAGACGGACTCACAAAAAAGCAGATAACAAAAAAAATGTGATAATATGATAAAACGAAATAATACGAGAGCGAGGGCGATTTGACACAATTTGGCAAAATCACCGGATCGATTTTCGCTCATACGAGGCTATAGCGAAAATTTCAGCAATAGCTCTAACGGTTCAATTACAGCGCTGGTAGCTTCGATCAAAAGCTGTTTAAATATTAACGAAATTTGCGTTATCGGACGAAACCACGCGAAGGCACGGTATATTGTACCTCTTCGCGCGTACTTGATCGCGCTACGACGTTATGTAAGAGAGAGAGACGACACAACCATTGCCGCATACGTGACAAGGCGCTCTCCGAGTCATCCTCGCGCTTGTTTCACGTTCCTGTCATACGTTCGACATCGCATAAACGACATGATGCATGTGTTCGACGTATAATTACATATAACGATTATGCCGTATGTCTAGAGCATATGCCCGAGTTACTTTTCTGTAAAATATAATATGTAGACCTTCAAAAAGAAGCCTTGAAATAAACCAGATTAATCTCTTGGTGAAAACAACAAATAAGAGAAGCGCGATTTTATTAATTATTACATATATAATATGTAATAATTGCGAATTCTAATTTTCTCTCAAATTTAAATAAGCTTGCGACAGTCTCCACGTATATCGTAATATCGTACATATATTGTATGATTAATATACATTTTTTTCAATTTAATTAAATAAAATTGTTTTCGGTATATTTTCAATAATTGTAAAATATGACTGACACATTTTTCAAACATGCATAGTAAATGCGTTTATTTACCACAGTCATGTTTGAAAAATGTGTCAAAGTCATATTATTTTTATCAATATTTGTTCAATGTTGCCATTATTCGTTATTATAAATATTAATAGACGCGGTCTATCCGTTTCATTCACGCCGACCTTTGTCAAAGCAGCTCGAAAGAAGGAAGGTAAGTGTCACGATCACGATTAGATCGCGACATTCATGCCTATTCGATTACGAAACGCAATCTTGATACGAGGCGCGTAAAATGAAGCGCGACGAAAATAACGGGGGGGGGGAGGAAGAGGGGAGTTAACGTCGATGCACCGCGACATGCCGCGTTAATTCACGTAACGACACATCGCGTGTTCGCAATGAATGGGAAAAGTTTCAGTAAATATAGTCCTGTGAAGAGTGGGGGAGGAGTTAGAATTAGAACGGCGAGTTAAAGCCAGCGTTTTTACGTGTACGCCCGATTGCCAGACGTTATATAGTGGATAGAGAGAATTATCGCTCGCGAATCGCCGGTGTTTACGTTTCGAAACGTCCGCGAAAAATTAGCCGATTCTCATTTCATCGGTGCAGGTAAAACTCATACTCGTATGTATTAAAAAGTTGACACATTAATATTTATATTTTAATAATACTTTAATAAAAAATAAAATAAGAATCTCCGAGTGATATATATATATATATATTCGAGATACAATTATTTCAATTTTTTTACAAATTTTGAAAAATGAGATGCTTATTGAGTTGTTTGCTCTTCTTGTCCTTTCCTCAATCAATTTATGATGTAATTGTGATTCTTTCTTCCATTGAATTCTCATGTAATTAATATTAATTGATATATTAAAATTCTTTATTATGCTTTACGTAAACTAACTCGTTCACGTGAATAAAAAATTTCCTCTTGCATGCAAGATATCGAACATTGCTTTAATTGACAAAATATTTACGAGAATATATTTCTCTTTCAAAATTAATAGAGCATTATTATACATTCATTATTGATTATTAAGTTGCGTATAAAATTACGGTTTTTAAGATACAAATTTTCACGAAATCCTCGAGGCTCATGAAAAAAGAACCGATACAATTCTCAGTTTTCTCTAATTTTCGAAAATAATTTCGACAATCAAATTATTCATTTACACAGATGTACAGATCCAAAGACTATCAATGCAAACTCATGAAACACACGAATCGGAAGCGTGAATCCCGCGCGTTTCGGAAGATCGCGGAATAATAATCCCTCAAATCGCACGCTGTCACCTCGACGTTCCGTGCGTGATCGATCGACGAGTACGTGTGTGTGTGTGCGTGTGTTTTGCTGTTTCTTAAGCGAGGGTGGAAATAAATTATTACGTGCGCGCGCGCGCAAGTAGTGAATGAAAAGCGACATAGCGCATGCTATATACTCTAGGCGCTCGCTATCTTTACCAACGATATACACAGTGGAGAGAGATCTGGGAAAAAGTTCGCTCGACGTGTCTCTCGCGATCGAATTCGGTTTATTATACACGAACGTGTACATCGCGAGTGAGGGTCAGCGACCAGCTGGCCGGACTATACCATCTTGAGAGACTACGAGATACGAAATACAGGAATACACGGCATCAGGAACGAGGAATATAAGTAAGCATAATATTACAGCGATATGGAATAAGGTAATACCCCGGGAATAAATTGTTGGATAATGTCGATGCGCAAGGTCGAGGAAGGCAGAAAGATAAACCGATGGTAATTTCGACGCGCAAAGTTCATTAGTAGAAATGATATAGTTTTAAATTGGAAGGAGATATTACTTAAGTACACAGACCAATCAAATACTATTCTAATAATAGGCTAAATTGCTCGAGCTAATTATTCGCCTTTCGAACTTCTCAAAGTTTACAGCTTACAATCGATAGGTTGTAAACGCATGAATGTTGCGTACAAGTCATTTTTACTAGTTTATAACGATCAGCTGAATATATTCAGCATTCTATAATGTTGATAACGTGCTAGAAAAAATTCGAATGATCGAAAACTTGCAAGCCCGAATGCACTTATAATACTTGCGACGAAACCAACGTGCATATTTCTTCTCTCGTGTAACTTAATACAATATCGTGTTAAATTCTCCGTACGATGTGGTTGACCTTCACTGTAGAGTAAAAAAGAGAGACAAAATAATAAAGTTCTTATCAGAGGCACGTAAAGCAGGTTCCGATCGAGCGAACAGCTCATTCTTAATCATCGTATGTTCCATTCGTAAATCGCACGTGCAACTCATCTCCATCATATAATCGCGTCGATTAATAATCGGCCGATGACGAAAGACGCGACTCGAAGGAGAGCCTTGGCATTCGACGAAGACGGATATTTGTATACCAATATGCTCTCTGAGAACTCGAGATAACACCCGTCTTCTTATCGTGTCCGAGCGATTGTCTCCGTGACCGAGTCGTCGATATCGAATTTAAAGGAATTATCGCGCGAGATGCTGGGGTCGAGACGCAAACACGAGAGGATCCCCACAAAGAAAGGCACGCATTGGCACAGGAATTATTTGCAAAGAAAGTATTACGTAATCGATATACGTTTATTTACCGTTCGAGATTAGAAATTTTGTTTTCACCAATGATTTATTTATCAAAAATGTCAATGTCAAAGAAACTCTGAAACAACATGTGTGTATATGTCATAGAGAGGGATCATTTATCGCAGATAATTTTAATAACGCATCGTGTATACATATATCGGTAAAAATCGTTATCTAATGCTTGGATAATAAAAAACTCTAAACATAAGAATTTCTAATCAGTCGTTTATTGCATCTCTTTTCGCCTCTTTGATTGAAATCATAACGTAATAAAATTTTATATCTATTCTTTATTCTTCATATTTTATCCTTGTAGCTTCGTTGGTGTGCATGTTTATATGTGTGTGTGTGCGCGCGCGCGCGCAACTCGACGGAATCTTCGCTCGACTATCAACTATGCCGGCTCGTTAGGATGTCGCTTTGTCGGATCGTTTATGCGTGCAAACTTGCGCAGATTCCGCACCGATGCTCGCGCGCTAGATAGCGAACCGATCAAAACGATCAACGATTTATGGTTTATCTCTCGGATGAAACTAATGTTCCGTAATAAAAGTTGAACATTTTTAAAACTGCAAATATTTTATACGGCAAGATACATCGGATAAATAAATTTTAGGAACGCATTATCGATTAGGAGTATAAATACTATGCACTTTTTCCACGCGAGCAGACATCGAACAAGACATTTTCAAAATTATGATTTATTAATATTACGCGAGATTATTGATTGATTATTCGGCGACGTTTCTATAAACATTTCGAGAGCAAAATTGAATAAGAATTCATTCGCACACTTTGGTAGCATAGTATAAATAAAATTCTTCATCTTTTATATTTCTATTCCGAATAAAACAATATACAGCTTATATAAAGCGCCTTCTATTGTTTTAAGGGTCTGATTAAGTCTCGTCGCGGGTAAGAGATATAATTTATCACAGAGGCGTGATCCGCGGATTAACACGGTGCGAGGATACCAGGCGTGCTCTTTTCTCTCGTGTGTTCTACCAAGGGAGGGCGTCTTTAATCGGAGCGAGAGAACCGAGCCGGGTCCCCATTATTTTCTCGGTCAACCTAACAAAGTCGATATTAACGACAGGAGAAAAAAAAGAATTAGTGACCTAACAATCGCCAGATGACAATCTTAAATAACACGCCATTATGTAATTAATTTTTTTCGCTTTCACATGTGTAACGTGCCTCTTGAATTGTATTTTAGCTTATAATTAAGGTTTAAATGCTTCGTGACAGCGGTTTACGATTTCTTTTGATAATCGGAGAAATAATTATCAAAATTTACTGTTGTAAATTTGTTGTCGTCGTGATGTTATGTAATAATTATATCCTCATGCATTTTAATAAAATTGTATTTGTTTAAAAGTTTTCGATAGCGATAAAACGGCAAATTAATGTAATTAAGTTTCTTTCATTAGCGGAAATTTGATAAGAGACTAAAAGATTTCAGCGAAGGTTCGTTAACGTAATCGCTGTTATGAGCGAAAACAATCACCGTTTCGAATTTTGGAGACAAGTTATAACCGAAGAAATTGCCACAATGTTGACGAAAATCACGCTTTTGAGATAAAATATAAATTTTTCTAAACAGGAATGCGGAGATCTAGATATGTCAGACTCATTTCCACAAATTATCAGAAATTCCAGACTTATAATTCGTGTTCCATCTATCAAGCCTCTCATCCCGGTTATAAATTATGTAATATGTAAATTTTATGTAATCCCTCCTACGCTTAACACTCTGGCTATAAATTAGATAAAGAAATTACTACCGTACGACAAATGTGTGTGCATATGTAAACAATGTAATTACCGAACATACGTTTCTCAGACGAGTCTTATCAGCGCGGTATCAATTTCTCGAAGAGCTCGAAAATGATTAACCATATTGAAAAAGTGAAGTTATAGAAAATAATTTTGTTTCATCTATAAAAATTTTTCATTTTCCAAATCATTCTTATATTTCATACTATCAAAAAAAGTAACATTTATAAATATCCTCGGGAAGGATTACATCTTCATCACCGGAAATTATACTTTCCTTCAGAGGGGATTTTGGTCAGAAAATGTCAGACCGCGTTAGACCTAATTCAAAATACAGTTATGAAATTACGACGTTTTGAATAAGACAACTGCAGATATTGAATTAGGAGCAGAATATCGGAGCATGCATCGGAGAGATTGAATTAAGAGCGCGATATAATTGCATTACTCGCGATTACTATTCGACGTCGTGACAAATTACCATTGGTACCATGATGAGATGGTGTTAAGTACTCCAATTTTAATAGCGATCCAAATCTCGTAACGAGACGAGTTCGGTTCAGGAGGATGCAGGAAGAGCGCGTCATAAATATTTTAATATTTCGCTTTCGAAATCAATACGCCTCATATAAGTTTCCATTGGTACGATGACGAGATGGTGTTGAGTACTTTCCGATTTTAATAGCGATCCAAATCTCGTAACGAGACGAGTTCGATTCAGAAGGTTGCAGGAAGAGTGCGTCATAAATATTTGAATATTTCATTTTCGGGATCAATACGCCTCATATAAGTTACCATTGGTACCATGACGAGATGGTGTTAAGTATCTCCGATTTTAATAGCGATCCAAATCTCGTAACGAGACGAGTTCGGTTCAGGAGGTTGCAGGAAGAGCGCGTCATAAATATTTGAATAATTCATTTTCGAAATCAATACGCCTCATATAAGTTTCATAGACGCAAAGTGAAAAGTTTCGCTGTGCGCGCCAAGAATGAAAGATTGCCGATCCGGTTGTCTCCAACCAGATATCCTCGCGAATTTTCTTGGCTGGTCCGAGTCTCCGCGAGGATCGTAGAGATCTCCGAGAGGAACATCGGGACCTGGACGGCGTCCAAGAAGACTCGCATACCTAACGAACGCCGATAATAGGGGGAAGGAGGGAGGAAGAGGAGGAGGAGGAGACCAAGTCTCGACGGAGATTCACCGTGACCGAAAGAGCGTTTCTCCCTACCCTTCCACCCGCGCGTCTCTCCCTCTCTCTCTCAGCTTCCCTCTTACATATTTCTTTTCTCCTCGGCGCTACTGCGTTTGGTAAACTCACCGGATCGGGCAGCCTACTACTGGATCATCAGCGGGGCATGTCGACGACGGGATAGTCGGGTCGATCTGCCGGCCCGAGTCCCTCGCTGAGCCGCGTATCGATCGATCTCACCCCGCGAGCGTCAACGGGAGCGAGGCCGAGCGAGCGGACGATCCTCGGAATCGGCGCCGCGACGCGATCGCGATCGCGATCGTCAACGACGGCGTCGGTGAAGGACAACGTCGGCGTCGGCGGCACTGGGATTTACGAGCGGACGGCGAACGATGGAAGATACCGTCGTTGTCGTCGTCGTGTGGTAGTAGACGCGTGTCGCGTCCCTCTCGTTTCCTTTCTCTTTCTCTTCTTCCTCTCTCTCTCTCCCTCCTTCTCTTTCTCTATTACAATGTTCGGCCGTTCTCCAGAACGACGTCAATGGTCCCGCGCGCGCGATCGATATCTCCCTACACCGCGATACAGCACCCCCGCTCTTGCACGAGGAGGAAGAGAGAGAGAAAGAGAGGGAGAGAGAGAGAGAGAGAGAAAGAGGCGAGATCGCGAGACGCCGCGATCGTTTGCCGATCAAAACAAAACTCGCCGCTGCTGCTCTTTCCTCTCCTCCTCCAGCTCTTCGCCAGATGCGGACTCTCGCACACTAATTCGCGCCGTCGCTGCTGCTATCGCGCTGTGAACCGACCAACGGACGAACGTATCAACGAACCAGACACTCACGGCTCTTTCTCTCCCGTCGTCCCGTGTTGCGTGTCTCTCTATATCGGCGTTTTTTCTCTTTGGCACACTCTCCCGGAGCCGGACCCTCTTCCCCTCCTCTCGGCGCGGGTATGCGTGTATGCGTCGTACGTGACGTTGCTGCTTCCTCGCGATCCGTCGGCGACGCTGGTCGCCAGTCGATTCTCCACTCGATGAGAAACGAAAAGGATCTAGCGCGACGGATCCTCGCCAACTTCCTTGGAAAATCTAGGTCCCTCGTCTCCCTTTCGTCGGCTCGCTTTCCTCCTCTTCTTCTCCGCTTCCTTCGCCGTCGATCACATTCGCGAAAAGGGCGCGCGATTATTTATAGGGACGAACGAGGGTCTAATAACGTCGTCGCGGCGTGGGAATTATTCTTAGGTCGGCGTGCGTGTTGGCGCACCCGCGCGCGGGATCGCACTCGCTCCGTTCGTGGGGTGCGCGGTTAGAGATAGGTTAGCTTTTATCCGCGACGTGCGCGTGTCGCGGGGACTAGATAAGTTGACTAGATGCACAGCGACTTTCTCAAAATATACTTTTCACGCGTGGCAACAACAACGACGACGGCGACGGCGAACTAGAGAGGCGAAGACGGAAGCTCCGACGGCGTAACACGCGCGGACGGCACTGCTTCTCCTCTTCGCTGCCAGAGCGTATTCAAATTTAGACACGCGTCGTCTCTCCGCGACGGCGGGTGCTGCCCTGGCGCATACACGTCGCGCGTATACACGATGATGCACGACGACGACGACGACGACGACGGCGGCGGCGGTAGCCGCTTGCGGTGAGCTTGCCGTGAGGACGGTTAAAAAACCGGGGCGGTCGCGCGCGCTTCGACCAGTTCGCCCCGAGTTCGCGGTCGAGCCTGAAATAAAGATTTGAGGAAGTCGGGCCGAGAACCGAGCGAGAGGAGCGTGTGCGTACGTGCGTGCGAGCGAGACGGACGGAGGAGGCGCGCGGGGCGCGAGGGTGGAGAGGAGGAAGAGGGATAGAGACGGAGCGACGCGAGGAACGGCGGCGACGAGCGAGAGGGGGAACCGAGTCGCCGCGGCTGGCGATCGTGTACCAGTCGGTCCACCTCACCTCTGAAACTCGCCTCGGCTAGACGAGATACGTCGCGGCGGCGCGCCCGCTCATTGGTCGATAACGCCGCGAACGTCAGCCGCCGGCCGGCCAATCGCGTCGCTCGTCGCGCGCGCGCGCCACCTCGCGCCGTCCGCCGCTACTTCGTCTCTAGACTCGGAGACGTATCTCCCTCGCGCTCGCGCGGGTCAGCCGCGCCCCCCCTCTCGCGTCCCTCGCGGCGCATCGTCGCGTGTCCTCGCAGCTGATCGGTGCGCGTGACGCGTGCGCGACGCGCACTCCCGCTTCTCGCCTCGCGTCGGCAAACGGGATGCTGTTGCTGCCGCTACCGCGGGTTTCTTCGCGCGAGAGGAATCGCTCTAGGAATTTGCCCGCTCTTTTTTCCTTTTCGTCGACTCGTCAATCATACTTTTGACTTGACTGCCATGTGATTTTTAGTTTAATTTCCTTACAGATATTACGCTTGAGAGTTTATCCGCACTCGTATGTAACAAATAGGAAAAATATAGAATTATGAGGAAAATATTTATATAAATGTTTAATATTAAAATTTAGTTTCTTCAAGGCTTTATCACGCGCAGATTTCTGTCGCGATAAATGCTAAGTGTAAGAATTAGCTGATAAGCTTGTTTTTTAAAAATAAATATTAGAATCAGAGAATCTTTGCAAGTTTTCGTTACCAATAATTAAAAAATTATATAATTATTATATAATAATAAAAATTATATATGCAATAAATGTGTAAATAAAATTCAATATTTTCTTGTGGTCCATATCAGTGTCATTTCGTGTATAAAATTACGATTTAGTTATATATGCTTATGCAATAAACTAATATATGTAAATTATGTATAATTTAGTGTTATATAATTAAAATTACAACACTCTGTATTTTTATCTTTCTGTTTGAACGGATAAAATAGAGATTTTTTACCGATCCTTCGAAGGCCTAGAGACGATAAAAACCACGAGCGTTATTTACAGCGATAAATGAGGAGGAATCGAATGCACAGGACTCGAGTCGGTACGCAGTAAACAATCCGCGATTCCATGCAATCATCTCTGAATGTAATTTGCAACTCTCGCTCATGTTAAACGATGATTAAATTGAAAACGACGTAATATTTTCCTCGGCAGAATAGATAGATAGATTACTTCGTGTATCGCGGAAAAGAGGCGATTACGAAACGAGGAATTAACGACGGAGATTACGAGAATCTTCATTTCGTCGTCATCGTAACGACAGAGAGGAGGAGAGAAAAAAAGAAATTGCCCCCGTGCATGTGTTTGCGTATACACGCGTGCGAGAGAGAGGGAGAGAGAGAGAGAGAGACCGATAGAGAAGGCAATGACGAATGCGCTTGAACGCGTGCATTGGCGTCAGTCGATGCGCGATTCGGCCGGCGATAGGCCGACGTGTTTACGCAAAGATGGCATCTTTACACCTTATTAATATTTCGCTGGCCAGAAATATAACGGCGGCACGGTTCAAGAATCGACCTACGTTTTATACAGAGTCGCCGCGTCGTTACAAAGTGTATACGCCCGAGTCGAAAATAACAATTGTGCTATAGACTGACCGACCGCGGCGGTGGCGGCAAACTAAACTCATACACCGCGTGCGCGCTTGCAGGTGTACGATTCTATTTAAGGCATTATCCGCGCGTCCGATTTCCGCGTAAAACTTTGTCGCGCGTGCTTTATTTCCTTTTTTTTTATTTTCTTCTTTGTACCGCGAAAAATACGGGTGTACTTCCGAAAAGCCCATACCTTCGATTTTTTTGAAATTACGTATACTTACGTATTTTGACGTGCCGATTACTAATATGATAGTGAAAATTGGCGCAACTTTCATTTTTAAAACCATGAAAACCATGAAAAATCGTTAAAAATTGACGTTTTTTGGGTTTATTTTATCAAATACTGGAAAATTCGAAAAATGTTTTAAACAAAAGTTGTACATCTTTTCGAAATATGCATTTTATGTTCTATTCATTTTTACCGTACGGGTGACAGTTTTCGACAAAAACGATGGACTCTAAATCTTATATCTGTCCTCTCATCTAAGCATGTATTTTGCAGTACGTATACGATTCCACATGGGTTTGCAACTTTTCACGCAAAGCGAGGTCATATATTGGGACTTCTACGCAGTACTGTTAGCTTTTGTAGTTTCCACACTCTCAAGTTTTGTTATATTTTTTTATGTGGGAGGGCATGTTTTGAATTTTCGAGTATTTGATAAAATAAATCCAAAAAACGTCAATTTTTGACAATTTTTTATAGTTTTCACCATAAAAATGAAAGTTGCGCCAATTTCCACTATCATATTCGTAATCAGCACGTTAAAATACGTAAGTATACGTAGTTTAAAAGAAATCGGAGGTATGGCTTTTCGGAAGTTTATCCGGAAATCTCATTTTTAGTTTGATTTTCTGTTTTTCGCTTTAATTAGATTCTCATCTGCAGATGTAAAGATCAAACGCTGAGTTTGCGACCCGAATTGATATCTCGTCAAAATTTTCTCGATATAAATAATTATATACAGAATAAAGAATCCATCTGAAGGACGAAAGATCCTCAGCATTATTAGCTTCGACGAAAAAATACCCTTATAAAAGGTAGAACAATGCAAATAAAACGAAATTACGAGGAAACGATCACTAGCCACGAATCCGTCGACAAGAGGAAAAGGGATGGACGGATGTTGCTTCCTAAAATCGCTCGTTGACAGTTTTCGAGGAGCTGGGATCGACATTTAAAACCAATGTTCCGATTTCCACTGGATGCATCTGAAATTGTCGATGCGCTAAGATGATATCGAGTATCGCGGTTACACGTCAGTCGAATCGCCGACACTCGCGGTCCATCCATCGAAGATAGACGTCCGATGGTGAAATAACAGCATATATGAGAGAGAGAAATCTGACAAATATATCAAATCCTGAAAATACCCGCACGCATACCTTTTCGCAGCCAGATTTTACGATACATCATTAATATCTCGGAATTGCGCTCGAATAGCCAAGATTGCACTTTTTCCTCTTTTTTTCATTAGAATAAAATTATATGAAATCGAGAGAAAAGGCTACAATATATGTTACAATACAAGATGTCAGGGCAATCTCTCGCCAAAAAAGCTCTTGTAGCTTACTTCGAGAGCTTTTCAAAACACTATAATAAAGTATTTTTTCATCGAGTTATGAGGCTTGAAATAATTTCTTAATTTTTACATAAACCATAAAATACCTAGTAAAATATTCATTTTTTGATTATCTTACCTTAATACTTTTATGTACAAAATAATGAGAGGAATCAATTGGTGTAAAAAAAAACACAAAATTGTTTCGAAGAAAAAATATGTAATTTGCAATTAACAATTACATATTTTTTTTCGAAACAATTATGTATTTTCTTTACTCCAATTGATTCCTCTCATTATTTTGTACATAAAAGTATTAAGGTAAGATAATCGAAAAATGAATATTTTACTAGATATTTTATGGTTTATGTAAAAATTAAGAAATTATTTCAAGCCTCATAACTCGAAGTACTCGATGAAAAAATACTTTATTATAGTGTTTTGAAAAGCTCTCGAGGTAAGCTACAAGAGCTTTTTTTGGCGAGAGATTGCCCCGATACCCTGTATAATACAATTCCTTTTTAAATGACGAAATAACTTTGACTTCAAAATCCCAGAGATGCATTTTTATCGGCGAACGTAAACTTTGCTTGTACACAGAAAGTATTTTATCGTGTATTTAATAATGATACGAGTCATGTAAAAGGACTTAATCATGAAATCTCAGAAAAATCATGACATGCAGCAACCATAATGCATAGTCGATCGTGGGCTCGGCATGCATTCGACAAGCTTAATTTAGGCAACTCGCGTGCACAACTGTTGCACAAGGATCGTACGATACAAGACGGAGATTCACGGAGAAAAGACGAGGGGGGAAAGAGCGAGAGGGAGAGACGCGCGCATCGCACTCGTATGTCGAATATTGTGTCGACGTAAAAAGCATCGCGCGATGCCTGTCGATATTTAACGAATTATCGCCAACAGCACGGGGGTAAATATAAATCTACTCCAGGTCGGATCGTAATACATTATGCATGAGCTGCAATGTAGCTGTCCCCCTACAGGAGGTCGGACAACCTAACCCGTCGAGAAAGGAGGCGAGTGCTCGATATGTCCTGGCCTATCGATCTCGCGCCGAGAGCGGGCGCGAGAAGACACGAGAAACAGAAGACGGATTGTTAATAATTAATAAGTCCTAAAACGGACTCGCGGTCGACGATGATCCTTCGCGCCCAGAAATAATATACGTTCACAGATACATAACGCGATGTCGTACGCGATGTAGCGAGTAAATCGGGGGAGGGAGAGAGAGGATTGCTAAATTGATGTCATATGAGCGAGCTCAATGATACTTAGGCTTGTGATGCTGAATCAGAATTGACAACTAACGAGACATGATTAAAAATCTTTCCAAAATTGATTACTTTAATCCGCAAAATAAGTATATTTTTATCACATCTTATTCCGAATATTTTGGAATTAAATTTGGCTCCAAAATTATTTGTATTTTATTAAAATACAGCGAGAAGATTATTTAGAAATATTTATTTCTCTCCGTCTTCATTTTTATTTCCCTTATGTTTGTCGTCAATTTCCTCACAAATATAGTACGAAATATCCTAATAATAATAACGGAGATAACCTAATAAACGTATTGTAAATTATCAACGTTCATAGTACGTTCAAGGTACTTATTTATATCAACATCCTTGCGATTATTATAGTATTCATTTAATATTTTAATATTTTCCAGAATTAAGAAGTTTGATCACGGCGTAAAAATTCATGGCGCGACAGCCAGATTCAACAAACAAGAGCCAGCTCATATATTTTATTACTCCCGTACGAATGCGCTCCGTATAAAATATCGAAAAATGTCAGTAGTCCGCCAATGCTCGGACGAACAGAGATATTTAATTAAGCGATATATAAGTTATGCATGTGGCCGCCATGCGAGAGATGGAGCGAACCGACGTGTCGGATGGATCGACCGCACACGTACATTATAATGACAATTTCGGGGAAGAAAATATATCTATCCATTCAGTTGGAAATGACAAATTAAGAGCGAAGCGTGGATAATATAGAAGAGGATTATAACTCGGTTATCAAGCGCATTCGAGAAAAGCCATATGAAAAGTAACGTCATTTTTGCTCCGTCACTCGACCAATATAGATTTCAAACGAGAATTCTTTCTCAGATTTTATGAAGCGCGCGACTATTATATTATTTTAAGGGAATATTACTATTTTGATATGTGCTCTTGCACGCGCACGACCGAAATTAGGCGGAAAAGATGTCACCTGTCTATCTCAATATATCCTATTTGCTTAAAAATTTCAAAAACCTAAAAATTATTCCTCGCGATCGAAATCGATTTATCGCCACACGTTGAATGCGCATCCATCTACCGTGATTTGTGAATAATTTTGGCTTTGCATCGATAAAACAATTTTCTTGAAAATCCAACAAGAGGAGAATTTTCGTCGCTTGTCATCACCAAATTTACTTCCAAATACATAACCGAGATATTTCTAAAATATAGTTCGTCTCGTTATATGGTATAATATAGTATAAGATAAAATGTAAAGTATTTTTTTATATAATATTGTCTTTTTTAATTTTAATATCACTCATGTTATTCACGATGGCACACAAATAGCTATATTTAAATATCTTAACAAGATTCATAAATTTGAGACATAAATTTTGTACCAAAAGATATATATAGAACTAAATTATTCATACACCTGTTTTATTATGTGTATATATTATCTTATTTTACTTTATAATCTACTTTATTAGTGTTTTGCTTTAATATTTTAATCTCCGTTAAGTATTTATTTTAATTACTTCATTAAACAAACTTAGAGAAAAAGTATTTTTAATTACTTTTGTTCCTTTTGATTTTTCTTAACCGTTAAGCATCTTTGAATAAATCCTTCCCTTTTGATGCTCTCTTTCTTTTTCTCTTATTTTGAATATAATACAAGAGTGTCTTTTCGGTGTTAAAATGTCACGTAAAGAGAGCCGAGAAAGTGGGCAAAGAGGGAACTCTGTTCAGAAACAGAAGGCCAGAAAAGGGAAAGGACGAAGGAAAAAGGGGGACGAGGGATGGAAAAGAGAAAGCGTAGAAAACGGGTGGAGATGATGGACGCGGATACCTTAGCAGTGCAAAAGGGATGCCGGGGGCCCTCGTGATCTCCTTTTGCTCGACGGTGCGAAGGAAAAACAATGAACGTAACAAATACCTTCCAACCGGCGGGATCGATAACAATATCGGGGCGATATGGTATAGTCGCATCCCTCTCGTTATTCCTTCCTCTCGGTATCTAACATCCCCTCTGTCTCCCCTTCCCCCTTCTCTCTCTCGTTCACATATATATATACATACATATCTCATTTTCTCTCTCTTTTTCTATCTTCATCTCTTACTCTCATCGTCAAACTCGCAGCAGCAACCAACGGTAGCAATGATATTAAATTTTTCAGGAAAATCTAGGAAAGTCCATCTTCATTATCGGATGAACCGCGCTTAACCGTGTGACCTGGTCGATCGAGCGCCGAATCGAAAATAGCAGCGCATCGAAAATGATAGGGAGCGAGACAGTTCGCGAAACGAAAATAGACGTTGGACAATTGGGATTGTCGAAATTCAAGCTGCAAAACAATTATTCTTCATGCGATCTAACGCCACTTCCATCTTGCCAAATCAATCGACGTGTAACTGCCGGCTAGCGCGATCCGCGTGACGTTATCAATTAACGTTCATAATTCGGTGAAATAATTCATATGTCATCTTGATTATTCGATTTATCGACAGATACGTAGATAGATTCTTTACATTTAAATATGTCTCAAGAGCTTTTCGCGGCCGACTTGTAGTAATTAATTTGGTCTCGAATGATAAAATCTTTATCACAATATCCACCAGAAAGTGAAAAAAATTGCCAAATTCGGTTTCATATCATTGAATTTTTATTACTGGACAATTGCCCTAATTTCGATCAAAATTAATTAACTCGCAGATATAAATCGTATTTTTAGATTTTTTGAATTTCTCTTCTGATTAAAAATACTAAAGCTTCTGAGAGACTTACAATAAATTATACGTAATACTTTGTGGAATATTAATATGTCTAGATCTGAAATAAGATTTCAGATTTCTATTCATGCATACAAGAGAGCTCGCTATCTCAAATAAAAATATTAATTAAATCTCGTTCTCGATATTAATTCTAACAGTTTTATTTCTTGAAAAAAAAATAAAATAATATACGTCACATTTATAAAATAAATGTGCTTGTCATAAAAATCCTTTAATCTATCCAGATGAAATTTTATTTTGTCTGTTAGATTTCTTAATTAACATTTTCATGAAAGCTATTTTTGAACAAAGACTTGCTATTAATGAGAGGTAGCGTAAAACATTTAAAAGAACTTCGATTCTATTGAAGAGTGTATTGAAAAAAACAATTATTAATCTGAATATTGAAATACAAATTAAGTAGCACACTAAATCTAAAATTAAAACTCCCACAAAGATAATTCTTCAATAATTAATTATATCATGTACTCTAATTGTAATAAAAAACCGAATCGAATCATCATACTCACTGTAATATATCTCCACGATATATCGATGTATAATCCCTCTTTTTTTCCAGAGATTTCACATAAACTATAATATATCGCTAAACATACGAGAATATGTGTATATGATCGATATATGTTTAATTCAGCAATTTCAATACCTAATTCAAACACTAGCTTATTCAAACATATCACGAGTTCCTGATGTATTTCGAAGCTCAGTTGTATCTAAATGGAAAATGGATTTTAGCTCGTTTATAATTTAGTGGAACACGTAATTTTTAAACAGCACAGCAACGAGGTCGTCGCTAACTATGGGATATTTCTAAAAAGATATTTCGAGGGAAAAACATTATAAGCCGAGTGAAGCATGTACATGAGGATAATTACTTAAACGTAGAAAGAAGAAAAGGCAGACAAAGATAGAGACAGAAATAGAGAGAGAGACAGAAAGAGAGAGAACGGATGTAGTAAATGTGATACGTATAAAATATGACACTTTACATTATATCGTTCTATGCATTTTTAATCGATGATAATATTCATTGATTAACAAAATTATGAGCAATTTTATCGATTTTAAACTTATAAAATGGAATTCGATGGAATCACATATATAATATAATATCCGTATCAAAAGAAAAATTCAACATCGAAAACAAAATAAGTAAGTAATATGTCCGGTATATAAAAATAATTATGGCATAATTCGTGTAATTACATTTTGACACATTTTTTCTAAAAATAAAATTACTACATATTACGGAAATAATTTTACATTTCTTTATAAAAACAAATCCATCGTGAAAAATGCAATCTATCATAATAAACAAGGAAAAATTGTTTTCTTTAACTCGATAAAAAAAATAAATTTAGAGAGAAACACTGGATCCCCCATTTTTATCGTTACTCTGGCGAAATAAAAAAATTACATCTGTGCTTCGCATACAATTTTTTTTATTAATTTGAAGTCGATATTTCCTCAATAAAAGCCTAATTGGTGGTTTTTTTTATATTAAAAATCGCTACGAGATTAATAAATTATATAATTATATAAATATATATAAATTATATAAAATTATATATAAATTATTATATATAAATTATATAAATTATTATATATCAATTATATAAATTATAAGAGAATCATTTGTTCAGTGATTGGGACAGCTCGGCGGAAAAGGCTCGCGCTCTACACTGGGTGTTTGTTCCAAAGCTCTCCTTCCGGAGAAGCAAAGAAACCTCGACTTCCCATGGAAGAAGTAGACTTCGAAGGCTCGTTTGCGCCGAACGAAAATACCAGGTGGCGACCATACTTCGTATTACCCGTCCGAGCGGCAGCAACGGCACTAACGAACGACTCTATCTTTCCCTCTCTTTGCGCGACCATACTCCAACTCGAGACAGGCGTCCGTTGCCATATACCGGATATCCGCTCACCCTGCCTGCCGTCGTCTCGAGTCGAATCTCTAAGGGACATATCTTGCTCCTGCGAGGAGCAACGGCTGAGAGAGGGAACTCGTCGAGGGTAACGAAGGGAGTTTTAACGAAACGATATATACGGTACGTGGGCGGAATGTTCACATATTGTCGGTAATGCGAGAACGTGTCACGTGTGTTGAAGCTAGCGCGTCTGCCTACGTTTAACCCTTCACTGCGTTTTACTGTGATAGCACGCAGTGGATACTGATGCGAATCAAAGAGTGATCGATTTTCTCGATTAATTTCCATCTCATCGTGCCGTTGCGATGAAAATAGAAACGACAGAAGCGCTACTGAACATAAATATACGTATAACATAGATATTCGTAAATAATCACGTACAAGAATGCCTCATCAAAGCACAGGCAATATTAATTACAGGCGGTAGAAGAAAAAAATATTTTGAAAATTTATTTTTTACAAATAGCCCCTCGCATATTATTTCTATTTCTACATGTTTCGTGTAAATATAAATTTACGCGAAACAATGTATACTGTTTCTCGACTTTACTTGAGTAACTCAAATGATATTTCAATGTGAAAGGTATGACAGGTATGAAGTCATGTAGCGAACCAACCGAGGCACGAGAAAAATCGCGAGACAGAACGAGGTAACGACTATAAATGACGTGACGTTATGCATAGAGTGTATGAGTTATTACTATATATCAACTGTGTTAATGTAAAGACGAATAGAAATTAATATCTTTTTGCAAAGATAAAAATGGATTTCCACTCTTCCAAATTTTAAAAATCTCCCTGTGATTGATTTCCCAATTAACAGTTTTATTCACGTGGTATAATTCATATTTTATTCGCACCAAAAAACGAGCGCGACACGCCATTTAAATAATCAACATAGCGAATATACAACAAATGCAAAAAAAATATGAATACATGCAATGCAGAAATCTATAACCCGTGAATAATAAAGGGATAGCGTGATTTAATAAGCAGGTGGTCTGTAATTATATTATGCTTTGTCTATATAGTTGTTTGATATTTCAATAGACAGATAAATTCCAAATTATCAAGATAGACATAACATGATTATTGGAGTGTTAGTAGAACGTTGCAGATGCGCACTTCATTAAGAATTGTCATTAACGCGAGGATATAATAAAATAAAAGTCCGTTATTAAATTATTAATTAAATCGGAGAGATTTATCGCCAATATCTCATTGAATATCAAACCATCGATTGAGAAACGAGATAACTTCAGAATACGCGCGCTGTATCTTTCATGTAAATGATAGCAGAAGAAATTTCTGCAATAAAATAAAAAAATGATTCAGTTTCAGAAACATTTTTTCTAGTCCATTTCAATTTAAACGAGTGCAATATTCTAGAAATCTATCAATGGCAAATTGAGTTTTAGCTTCGGGATAATTTAGTCATCTACTAATTTTTCATTCGGAAAATTTACAAGCAAATTTTATTTCAAATCGAGGAATACAAAAATTTCAATCAGAATAAAATTTTAAAAATTTATCTTTTTTTTTTTCAAATATCGACGGATGGAGGTAATGAATCTTTTGAAGAAGAAGCTGCGCATCTTTAGAATCTTAATATAGACCGGTCCAAGTCCCATCTCTGTTCCCAATCCCTCAGAACTTTTCGTTTCGCAAGCGCCTTTGAATCTTCTCGAACGCGGATCGCGAGGTTCTTCTCAGGGTCTCGGCGTCGTGCAAAAGCGCGCCGGCCATTCGGTCGCGTCGGCACGCACTTGGCACTTGGTCAAAAGAAAAAGAGAGAGACCGGGCAGAGTTTCGTCGACGAGGGACAAGGAGATCGGTCTCGGTCGCGCGCGCGATCACCAAAGGCTGAAACGTGATTTACGATGATACAGCTATCGGTAACAAAGTCAACGAGCAGAGGAGGGAGGGGCAAACAAATCGCGAAAAAATGTCGCGAAAAAACTGAAAAAAATCAGATGAGACGTTTATTATCGAATCCGACTCGCGCTATTGATCGCGCACCGACTATCTAGCAAATTCACGCGAGCATATAAATAGCACCGGATGGATTTTCGAGTCATCACTCTTCATTTTGCACGCGCATGGGACTCGAAAACTCTGTCGCGTATACACATCTCGTGCATTTAACGGCGCGGGATGTCAACGAAACGCGTCAGATTCAATTAAGCGCGATATCACTTCGCCGACAAACCGGTCTAACCTGCGGTCCGTTGTTCATATGTGGCGTTAGTCGTCGGGTTATATAAAATTTCATAGAAATACCGTTGATGCCGGATGTATCCTCGCGCTGCGAGCGAAAAATCTCCGGTCGAAATCATCGATTGCAAAACATTAGAAATTATTAAGAGATTAATCGATTTTTTTATGATTTCAGCCTGCGCGATAATTATATTTCTATGTACATGTCAGAGGAATATTAATGTGTCTCAAGAGCATTGTAGCAAATTCTGTAACCAAGAAGCTTAGAAACATCTCTTTGAAAAGCAACTAATTAGCAATGTTTATCCGTATCATTTGTATACCTCGTATATAAATGCGAAACTCTATACTTTGTGAAAATATATATATATGATATAAAATAAATTAGTAATATCAATTGATTCAATATAATATAAAAATCATCAACAAAGAATTTAAAATATATGAGTAACAAATCTGCGCGTGGAGGTTGATTCAGACAATTTTTATTAGTATTTTATTACGAAAGATTTATAATGAAAGACGAAAGTCGCATTTTATTTAAAAAGCAAAAGTCTCCTCAGCAAGAATCATCTGGTCATCATTATCATCTATATCGAGCCGCAAGAAATATAAGAAAAAAACTTGAACTTGACTTTAATATTAGCGTAAATCAACTAATAAATATAAACAAATTATAATAATATAAGGAAACCGAACTAAATCTTTACGTCAAATATTTTACAAAGTATTTTACAGAGTTACAAAAATTTCATTAGATCTCACGTATTCAATACTACTTACTATCGTAAAGAAGAATAACAATAGTTTAAAATAATAATTTCTCATAATATTCTTAAAAAGAAAGAGAGAGAAAGCAAGCTAGTAGAAAGTTAACAAGATGCGTGTTACATGAAAATCTTATTATTATATCGAAAATAATTCACCGAATTTGATTATGCGAGGATAATAATAAGCAATCGATTATAGTTAACGAAACGCGATGGAAGCACCGAGGCGTATAAAATACGCACGAAGGGTACACTTTGGTGCAGTGTCTATGCATGGCGCGTAATAGCACGCTGTAAAATAAAAGAATGGTAAACCAGGAATAAGTTGTACGCCCACCGCGTTTTTTTCTGCATTATTGCTGCAAAAGAGAGAGAGAGAGCTAGCTTCAGATAGAATCTAATCAAGGTAACTACGGAAAGAATTTATCCATGGCTGATCTATGCTCAAAGCGAGGTCGTCACGAAAAAATGGAGAATTATATAATATCTCTTTATAATATTCATCATTAATTCGTCGACAATCTTGCATAAAAATATAATTAATATTTCAACGTAAAAGAAAATTATGTTGAAAAGCAGAGAAGAAAACGAGGGAAAAAGTTACGATGATAACAGACATTAATTTGATAAAACTTTGCAAAATATTCATGGAATATTTTTGCCAAAAATAATACGTCGCAATCTGCGTGGGTAGATTTTGTAAATAATTCTCCCATCAAAAATACATACACAATGGTACGTATCAGAACAAATAATTTAATGTACCGGACAATGTAAAATATTTTCTTGTTGAGAAAATTTCATTTTATGTAAATATTCGCAGATTAATGATGTGACGTCACGGTTGCTAATAAATGAGATTGGAAAAAAGTTTCGAAATATGTATATATTTTATTCAAATATTAGAAAAGCGTTTATCTCAATTCTACAAAAAATTACAAGATAAGCAATTTTCCAATATTTTAGAAGCTTTTGCAGTTTCTCTGTCCTCCGATACACACATTCCTTTCCAATTCTCCTGATTTTTACTCAATTCCACGATCTGCTTGATTAATAATTCTATTGAAATGTTACAAAATATGAATATATTTGCGATATTAAACTACAAACTAGGAAACATTAAATTCGCAAGCCGATTCTCTGGACTGTGGAAATTGGAAATTGAATTAACGATCACATAATGGTAATATGAGAAATTCCTATTAGCGCTCCAGAAGAGAGCGCTTTGTTCCGCTTGAAATTACTTGGAAGTAAATTGAATTAAACGATCGTATAGCATATTCGCAGCGAATATGGACCCGTAAATTTGCAAGTTCAACAGGATCGCAAACTGATGAATTTGCAAGCTTTAGAATTCTATGGCTTCCAATCTCTCGCGATTGAATCCGAGACAGAGATCGCTTGAAATTAAGTTGACAATTTATTCCGCCTATATTCGTAGTAATATATATACACGTAAAGAATTTTTCTCTTTTTTAAAAAAAATTATCTAAAGAAACTTGAATTTTTCACCAAACGTAAAAGCCAAACGTTAAGTTGTTCACTTCTCTCATGATGCCACAGTTGTCTATACAATTGTGTTTGTCGGGATATACGAAAGCTACAGCGACAAGCATAAAGAAGTTTTCGACTGTAAGTGCAATATTTTCGTTTTCGCTTTGATTACCGAGAGAAATAAAGTCTAATTTCTAACTGTCAAAGAAGCACGTTACAGCAAAACAGTAAAGTATCTCGCGATTGAATGCAGCAAGACCTATAGGCCTATCGAGCACGACGGCGAAGCCCTCTACGCGAAACTTGAACGAGCTAGTTCCACTTCACAGCTTTCGAGAACTACGTCGGAACTACGTAGCGATGAAGCCAACGATTCCGCGACATCACAAGCCGGGAGTAGTAACTAGCGCAAACAACGACACTCGTCGTGACGTGATTCGCCATGGCGAACAAAGACGAAGGGGAAAATAAGCCGAAACGAGCGGCCGTTAATCTTGGATCAAAGTCGACTCCGGATCCGCGGAGCCGGTCAGACTCCATCCTTGTCGATCGTCCTATCGGATAGACGAAAGCGCGTGCAACGCTCACGGCAAAGCGACTAAAAGCGCGAACGACTGATCGCGAGACGTCGTTACAATTTTGGCGCGAGAAAGAGAATAATCACGCCGGAGAGTAACACATGGCAGTACACGATGACGAAAGGGCGAGAGAGAGAAAGAGAGAAAGAGAGGTGGATCGAGAGTGTGAGCGAGTGTATATTAACAAACCGCGGGAAAAGACACCAAAAATAATTCCCGCGCGCGAAGAAATAAATCCGTGGATACCGGGATGCGCAGGGCGAGAAGAGGCAAGGCGAGAGCAAGAGAGGCAGGGTGGTGCCTAAAAGAAGGTTGAGACCGGGTGGCTTCTGGGTAGCAGCGGCAAGCTGAATTAGTAAACCGCCATCGGAAGCGCGAGAGCGGGTGTATATTATAAGAGGCGCGGCGAGACGATCGCCGCGGGTAGTCGCAAAAGTGCCGCGGGCTCGGTTTTCGATCAAAGTGTCGCGGTTTCTTCAGGATAAGGAAAGGAGGGAGGAGAAGAGGGAGGTAATCACGGCGAATTCGCGCACGACGAGGGTGTCCGCGGAAATCACGAGGACGCGATACCGACGACGACGATGACGATGACCACGATGGAAGGACGATGACGACGTTATCGAGACCAGGACGGTACCGCGAAGAACGCGAGGCCGCGACGCGTCGTCGGCGCCGACGACGATGAGGACGAAGAAGAAGCAAAGCGGGCAGCTGCTCAGCAGCAGCAGTAGCAGCAGCGGCACACAGGCAGGACTTACCTCTGCTGTTTTTAGAACTCCACTCCCAGAACTGCCGCGGGCCGAGCCGAGCCAAAACCAAAATACCACCGATATAGTAGCGCCCCTTTTCCCCGTAAGAGGGTGGAGGGACGCGGCGAGAAGAAGAGATGGAGAGAGTGTATGTGTACGTGCGTATGCGGGTGTGTGTGTGCATGAGTGATCGGGTGTGTGAGCGCGAGAACGGCCCACCTCTCTTCCAACGACGCCCAACCAACGGGCCGAACTTGGACGAGAGCGACGACGACGACGGAGACGACGGCTGACCTAAGCAACGAGCGAGACAATCGCGAGCGCAAAGACGAAGACGACGACCGCGACGATGACGGCGACCATGAAGGCGCGACAACAACCACGAGGAAGACGATGGTCGCGCCATGATGGCGGCTGCTCGTCGCGATTAAGAGATCGAGGAATGAAATCGATGTAATCTCGGTGAGTTCACCCTTCGATGTTGCAGATACAGAAGGATGTGTCTTAAGTCTGCCATTTTCAACAGTTTGAAAAATAGGATTGAAATAGATATACAATTTGCAAGATTCATTTGGATTTAGCAAATTAGAGACTGAAAAAATGTGAGCAATAAGGAAAACGAATTACGAATCAAGTTGTAATAAATAATTCAAGGGTTTGAAAGAAAAAAATTCATATTTTTTATAATTCTTATTTTTGAGTATGAATTGCTGTCTGAAACTCTAGTTCTTACTACTTGTTTTCATTATCACAAGCGTAGAGATCTTTGTGTATCTATAGCATCGAAATTTCAAAACTCATCGATATCATCGATTTCATTTATCTAAACAATTTATAAAAGAAATGATAAATGAAAGTGTGAGAAGATGAATTGATAGCGATAAGATTAGATTATAAATAATAATACAGTTTGTTTATTAAACTTACAAAAAATAATTTCTTGTAATTCTCAAGATACCGAGTGCTGACTTTTAAAACACTCCATTATAAAGTACTCCATTATAATTTTAAAAAATTTGATGTTAAAATTACAACAAACCTATATTTAATATTGTCAGAATTTATAAAAAGAATTTGAAGATTGAGATTGATAAGGCCTTCGGAATTTAATATTAGATCCGTAATATCACAGGAAAATAATAATTATCTACTTTACAGCTATATACTATATAGAATTTATCGTAGAAGATAAAAATGAAATTAAACAAAAAAAATAATAAGAAATATATATAATTATATTCTTTTTTTCTATTAAGTTCTTTGTTGAATTGTGTAAATAAAATATTTATCGCGCCCAGTCGTAAAGCTTCGAAAGATATCGCAGGCATTTGTTCCCCTCCGTTGGAGGGGAACCTAATTTTTTTAATTATTCCTATATATCTCCATTAGCTTACACGTGTAATATTCAATATATGCGATATAATTTGCATTTAATTCGACGTTATAATTCTTTTTCGATAATGCAGGAATCAGCGATAAACAGTACCATGAGTATCTTCTTCCGAAGAGAGAGAGCGACGTATTTTCTGCGATGTAATGTCTTCTCGCGATGTAATATTGTATCGCGAATATCCGCAAAATTGGTGGATTAGCGATCCAGAACTCTTGATCGCGACCTCGACCAAATCGACGGGGAGCTCGAATTGTTTAATCAGGTGCCGCGCAAAATTCCAGAGTGCGTTTCCAACTAGTTTTCTTCGCTACGTGTCGGCGAATACATTCTTTGGCGTTAACCGTTTCCTGCCTGGACGATTCCCATTAAAATCGCGCGCACTGAGTCATACGAGAGCAAAGCAAGACGTTTCTTGTGCAAAAATTGAGAATAAAATTATATATTTCCGTTTTACATATAAATAATCGAGATTGTAAGCCCGGAAAGAAAGTCAACATTCTGTGATGAAATTAATTATTTTCGTTGGACGGGATTCTCTCAAAAAGAATCACGCGAAAAGCATTTCTGCCAGAGATCCGATTTCAGAGAGAGAAAATTTCGATAGAAAATATATAATAGGCAATATATGACGCGAAAAGACGTCGCATCGCCCATTAATGGCATGGCTTTTTACGCCCATTAATAATATACGCTTTGAGCAATACAATACATTGAGAGTGACAGTTTAAAAAAATCCTGCTGAAGTCATAAATCAATTTATCGCATTTTACGTTGGAATGTCTGTAATTTTTTTGTGAAATATGAGAAGACACAAACTTGTTCAATGCTATAAAATATTTAGCGTTTTTTTCCAGAATAGTAATTTTTGTAATCGCACATTTTACAATTTTTTATTACTATTTATTACTATTAATTTATTATTATTATTTTTTATTCGCTCAAAATATGCTTGTGCTCCGTATAAAATCTTCTTATTATTTGTACATTCTTTGGAATATTCACACATTTATCTTCATTATTGTGTTTCAAATTTTATTATTTATGCGCAAGCTAAACAGGAGGAATTTAATAATATATTAGGGAAAAAACATGTATATTTCCTCTGTTATATTTACCAATCAACAATTTCTCAATTTGTATCGTTCAATAGGTTTTACATTTAATCATCATTGTGAGTCATTAACTTCTCGTAATCATAGATATATGCATTAACAAAGAAAAAAAGCTCGAGGTGCTTTGTCTATGATACAATCATCATGACATTTAAATTCTTCAAATGGCTATCGGATGAATATATGTATAAATTCACTAATAGATTTCTCTCTGAAAACTATTTTTCCTTAATGCATATTTGATAAGAAATCAACACTCTCGTTGTAGCATTTATTAATTTTCAACATTAAATATTTTGTTAATTAGCTGTCAAACTGATACGACGATCTTATCTATTAATATAATTTAAAATATATTGAATTTAAATTGAATATGAAGATTCAGAAGAATTTTCAACTCTCATTAAATAATTTTCGACTAATAAGAGATTCTCAATAATAAATTAATAATAATTAATTATATATTTTTGAAATATACTTTTTGAAAACTATGAAGTAATCATTATTTTTTTATTTTACTGTCGTTTCGTTCGTTTTATCGACAGCCGGAAAATCAACATCCGGTATAAATCCGGGACCACTCCGGTATAAATACGAGATTGCATTGGTGATCGCGTGAGAACCAATGGAGACGAGCACGGATCACGCTTCGCAAATTCAATTCGCGTATCTTCGAGAATAATAATTGAAATAATCGCGGCACACATAGGAGCGGATTTTACGGAAGAGAAAGAGAAAGAGAGAGAGAGAGAGAGAGAGAGAGAGAGAAATGCGACATGATGTCTTCGCTCGACAGCGTTGGGAGAAAATGACGCCATTAAGTGACGGCTAACCGGCGTTAAGCGATGAGCCGAGTTATTTTATTTAACGGAACCGCGTTGTATAAATCAGATCACGCGCGATACGAGAGAGAGAGAGAGAGAGAAAGAGAGAGAGAGAGAGAGAGAGAGACATGTACCGATCCGTGACTGACGTGACATAATGCGATTCGCGATACCGAATCCGCCACCCCTCGGCATCCCTTTGCAGCATCCCTTTCGTAAACGCGAGAGAGAGAGAGAGAAATATCCGTCCAATTATAAAGCCTGACGTAACGTCGAAGTTTCCATAATTACTGCGCCACTACCGTAGCTAGCAGCCAGTCACGCCGCGAGATCGGCCGATGAATTACTTATGCCCGCGTTATCTCTCTCACTTCGCTCTCGCCGCTGCTGCATTCGGCTGCTAATCGGGTTAGCGGTGCCTGGAAGCGACTCCGAAATAGCGTGGCGTTATTAATTTAAGTCACTCTTAATACGCTCGCGTTCTCTCTTCTTCCATCGGCGAAATCTTTCTCGTTGCCCGTCCCCTCTTTTCCTCCCCCGTCTCCCCGCTCGCCTTTTTTCATTCTGCTCGCATTCTGGCTCTTCCGCTGGTTATCACTGACATCATTGGTCCACGGAAATATTATTAATATTCGCATGCGACTTCCAAAGTTCGTCCCACCAATTATTAGGAATCGATATTCCTGAAAATTCGCACCGCCATCGTTATATACTTTAAAAACTTGAAATTCGATAGATCAAGTCGGATCCGGCTTACGATTAGTGCGATTTTCAGTTGAAACTTACGGATGCATTTTAATGGACATGTTTCTTCGCCCTCTTTGATAAAATTTGCGCCGAGATTGCGATCGATCGTCCAAAACGTATCTATTCCGAAACGGTATCTCTGAGTGCAGTGTATTCCATTTTCCGATATTAATACGGCACAATTTTAGAATTCTTCAAATAAAAACGAAGAATATAATGTCACGCAAATGGTGTCCTGAATTTAACGTGAAATACAACATTTCATATTAGATTCATTACATATTGAAAGTAATCAAAATCAAAAGTCTGACAGTTATATCGCAAAGTGGCAACTGGGAAGTTGTTATTCTTGCTTATAGGTCAACTTTTCAATATAATTTACATAGATTATTAAATTTTCATCGTTACGAGCGAATAAACGCAGAGAGATCATATGCTGCGCGTGTCATGACAACAATTGAAACTCGATCTTTCTCATCAAAGTTACAAGATGCACGAGTTTCTTCAGACAAAGAGAGAAAGTGTGAGAGAGCATACTTCTTTATAACTGTACGAATTTAATATCAAATTTCTATCACCTTGACATTTCAGCTAGATACCCCTACAGCGACTACTGCCATAGTCCCTTAACGTTAATTAGAACCGGCGAGCGTACGTCGTAACCGAAAATAACCGCACGCACGAAATGCGTCATGTCCACGTAGCACTAATGGCAGCTTCATATAAGTCTCTCACTCTCTTTTCCTTTCCCTCTCTCTGTCAAGTTCTAGGAATCCCGCGAGAATCATCGAGGAATGTCCGAAGCGGAAGAACACCATCGCCTCCCGACAATGGACTTAACCGATCGCGAGATGGTTTACGAGATGGAAGGAAAGGGGAAGGAGGAGAGAGGGGCTAAGAGGGTGGAGGAACGCGGAGAGCCGACAAACCTGCGGGACTTTTTGCAGCCCTCTCGGCGAGGCGCTGCTCTCTCACAAGTCGAGAAAGCAGAAAAGTACAAAACGACATTGCTCCGGATCGGCACGTGCCATTCGATAAATCTGTCGGCAGCTGACAGCGCGGCCGGCTGCTGCGAACCGCCTCCTCTCCCTCCCCCTTCTCACCCTCCTCTCTCCTCATTTCGCGTTCTCTCTCTCTCTTTCTCTCTCCCGGTTCACCCGCATACGCACTTTGCATGGCTCTCTCTTTATCCCTCGATTCTCTCCCTCTCTGCGTACGCATCGACAGTCCAGGAGAGCCAGCATCCCCAACCGAGCGCGCGCACACGTGCGACCGTGTCATGACTTCTTCCTTCGCTGAATTATATCGCCGTTTCGTTTGGAGCGACGACTCGTGCCGGTTAATCGAATGCAAAAAGCAATTACGTTTCAGCGCGAATTTTTATAATTAAATATTATTATAAAAAAAGCAATACACAAATGCACATATTTTTGAAAATTTTGTATTTAACGTGAATGTAATTAAAGTTGAACAGAAAATTTGTTTCTTTCCGCGTTATGAAAGAAATCAATATTACATTTGTAATTCTGATACTAAAGTTGTATATAAAAATTTTTTTGAAATTTATTCATAAATTTATTCACCTAAATCCAATTTCTAGAATGTCACTTTAAAACGACGGAAAATATATCAAAATAAATAATATATTAATGACCTTAGAATTTTATTGACAAAGACAAAACTTGCACGCGTATCGAGTCGAAACTTATTAAAATTTCAAAAACAGGTATTCAAACAAACTATGTTTCGGAGCAACGGAGGAGGACGCTACTCTCATTGTACACGTGCGCTCTTTTAATTACGCAGACTTGAATTCGAGTCGATAGCTTTCACGAGTAACGAGAAAGAGAGAGAAAGGGAGAGAGTTTTCCAGTTGGAGTTTCCAGCCGCGAGCGCTACATATCTCGCCTCGTCGGATATACGTAGTTACTTTGTGTATACTCGCCGCATATACGCTGAGAGCTCTACGTGCTCCACGTGTGTCTAATCAATGAACGCATGCATTATCTACGTCATTGCCTCTCGCATCACAAACTCGATATACCGCGCGCGGCAAACTTCCTGACCGCGCAATCGCGACTCGGAGAGGACCGAGTCGTCGCGCGAAAAATCGCGCGCGATCTCGCCGATCGAGTTTCAGGCGCGAAGTATCTACCTCATCATCGGAATAATTATCAGGTACGTTTATCGATGTTTTATACACGTGCTTCTTACTCTAGCGACTTTGCTTCCGCGCATAAGTAATATCAATCAGCGCGATTTCGCGCCTGAGAAATATGTGGAACGTCCAATACCTTTGCGATTTCACACTCGGGTTCGAGTAAACTTATGAGAATATTCTTATGTTGCGTTTTCCAATTTTACAATGATGTAGATTTATTTAAAAAGTAATTGATGCAGGCGATTGTGTCTCTCGGCGCATTGTAAAAGAAAGTATAATGGTATAAATAAATTTAATAAATTGTGATATAATACATTGAAGCACATCGAAGAAAGACCTTGCCTTTCTGCAAGCTAGTATTGATCAAACTAGAAGTTCAAGTCTGACGATATGATTATATAATTTCTCTCATCGCAAATCAAAGCAAATTATTGCAATAATATTCCTCGCCAACAGTTTCATAAGTGTTGACTTGGAATAATATTCATAAAAATTAAACGCCATTCCCTCCTGAGAAATTTCTAACAAAGCAATCGCTTTGGCGAACAATTAAAAAAACTGATGCATATGTTTCCGATATTTTCACACAAGGAGCATCTTTCCTTCAAGGATAAGAGTAGAGATGATTGGTAGTAAATTCATCGTAGGTATCTTACGGAAAACGTGGACAAAATGCACGCATCTCGACGGAAAGAGGCGAAAGACGCGTCGCGACGAGACGAAAAGGGGACGAAAAGATGGGAGGGGGAGGTAGAGGGGAGTCTCGAGGGGTGGATATTGGCGCGAGTGCAACGCGCCATATTCTTTGTCCTATGACACGGCGAAGTTAAAGCTTCGCGGCTAAAATTAAACCGTGCAGGCAGCAGCACCAGGGCCGAGTTCTCTGAGGCTGAGCAGGAGCAGCCGCCAGAAACCAGAGCACGTGCTTCAAGTAAGTGACGCGCGCCTCCCTTGGCGTAGCTCTTTCCCCGTCCTTCTACTCTGCCTCGCTTTGCCCTCTCTTGCCGAAACTCCCACCTAACGTCGTGCCCAACAACCGCCAAATCCCTATGCTTAGAAATGCTTACGAAGATTTAAAGTATTGATACGAAAAATTGGAATGGAGATAGAAAGTGACATCAAAATCTAAAAAAAATAAAAAGAAAGAGAGAGTATATCGACTTAAGCAAATAATCATTTGTCGATGATAATTCCAAAATTATCCTATATATTTATGTAATTATATTTATTTATCATCTTTAGATTGAAAATTTTTAATTAGAAATTTAACATGTATCATTTACTTTCATAACTTCCGTCAAATTAAAACTCTATTAAATTAATTGATAATTCAATGTCTAATATATAACAACAATAAGATTTTACTTACATATATATAGAAATTTCTGATCGTTTAAAGGTTATATATATAGTAGTAGAAGAACTAATTTTGCTGTTATTTAATTTCCACAAACTAATTTGAACAAGAAACGAATGAAAACTTCGAGAATAGAGAGAGAGAGAGAGAGAGAGAGAGAGAGAGAGAGAGAGAGAGAGAGAGAGAGAGAGATTCATTCATTCTTATATAAACGTCAACTCCTATCTTTTAACTCTCAATATTCAGATCGCACATTTGCACATTTTGTATCGTAAAAAAATAAATTGATAAAAAAATACAGTTTATTTTATTCCTTTTTATAACAAAATCATAAATTAAAGGCATATAATAAAATTTCGTTAAGCGTGCAGTTGTATCGCATTTGAGATTCCTGGCTTGCACCTGACGAAATGAAATGAACGTGCCGGAGAGATTGACTATTATACTTTCTATTTCTAGCATGATATAATCATTATCTTATAATGAAATAACTCAAATTGCAAACCGTTATTCATGTGTTCTCTCTCTTTTCTTACTGGCTCCTTATCGTCTACAATATTCTTCTTCATTAAGTTGTCTAATTTGACATCTCGTTTGCCAACTGAGAATATCATCCATTTGTATAAGCGATCAGTATTTGCATTCAACTACCGAGGTAGGGAGCTGTATCGGAAACCACGACTACGATACGTTTGCAATCAACGAGATGAGCCGATCAAGTGGATTATCTCTGAAAAGCGGGTCGTATCCTTTGGGATTATCCTCTCTATTATAGCGTGAGGACGATGTAATGCGCCTCGAACTAACGAGAAGCTCGTAAGTGGAAATGTAAACTCTATCGCATTCTAAGTAATTAAATTTCATTAAGTGATATCCTTAGAGTTGATGAAATAATTATATTGAAAAAATAACAAGAGAAATTCCTGATTTTTTAAGAAAAAGCTTGGTGTGCAGTAATAAATTTCAATCACACACAATTCCTTTTCTTTGTAAAAATATACTAATTAATGAAATTGCAGCTTTGTTATGCAACAGGAAAAATATGAATAAATATACTTCAATATATGATGTAAAAAAAATTATAATTTTCGTCTGATAAATTGTATGTATTTTTTTTCCACAAATAATTTCTTAATTTGTCCTTTTAAAATCGAAGCATTTTAAAGTTCTGATTCCTTTTCAATATCTTGATATTCTTTATACGTTAATCGAACTTTTCGATAAGAAAGCAATAAAAAAATGTAGAAATAAAAACTTCCAGAACAGAAATAAATTTAACATATTATGAAGAAAATTAATGCTATTCATTATAATTTTTATCTTCTTGTTCTCTTCTTACTCTTTTTAGTAAACATCACTTCAGGGACGAAATGTACGCGATAAATAAAGTATCATGGTTATCAGGAATGTTCTCTTATCAGAATGATAAGATCTGTTTAAAAAAAGGGTTATTGTAGCAACCCTAAACGCCGGATTTTATCCCGGAGAGAAATCTCTCTGTAGGAGATCGAGGAACACGTGTCTAGCACTCGGATAGCGATGTAGCCACGTGTGGGGTGATACGATGTTTAGCACCAGATTTTCATGTTGCTCGCACATCGATCGGTACAAGGAGGAATCTGGATCAAAGGATTCTTCTCGAGCTTTTCATACGAGAGCTGCAGTTTTACTTTCTTTCACTTTTGTTGATGTACTTCTAATTATACTTTTATTTAGACTTAATAGATGGTACTATGAAAGATAGTTAATTAGAATTTAAATAAATGGATGAGAAAGAGTTTCTACAAATTTTCTACAATATCGAGAGATTTCCTAAACAAAATTTGAATTTGAATTGTAAATTAATACGCGAAAAGATTCTAAAAGTCGATAAAATTTGGACAAAAATAAACTCCACTTCGGTCGAAAAATTATATAAATTCGTAAATACATTAATAATAATATTCAAATTAAAATGTATGTATTGCATAATCATACGAGCAAAACGATCATTTTTTTATTGAACTGTTCGAACAACAAGTTTGATGAGTTTGAAAAACTGGCCTATTCAGTTAATTAATCAGGCAAAAACGCAAGGACAGCCATGCGTATAAAATATTATTCTCTAATTTACACATAGATTTTTCGTAAATGATCAGTCACCGCTCGAATTCCTGCACATGTTTCACATCCGGAGCACGTGGCAGTCATTGCGTAGTTACACGCTTTCTCGTACTTTACCTATCGAATACAAAATCAAAAATCTATCTTTATAGAAGCAAATAATAAATAGAAAAAGCAAAGAGAAAATACACTGAAATATTTAATACATAAGCTATATATTAGATATAAATATAAATCATAATAAAATTCGACTCGAATATATTAAGAGATCGTAATAAAAGTTTATGACTAAAATAGATCATTATTAGATCATAATATGTAAAATTTTTTTTTTTAAGATAAAATTGAAAAATGGAAAATATAAAATAAAAACGTATAATTATCTAAGTTTTCAAGTTGCATAAGCAAAGTTGAAAAATAGAATAAAATAAAATTCTAAAACTTTTAAAAATAAAAATAATATATGTGTGTATCGTGTAGTTCTCTATATCATATTAAAAATAATATTTTTATTAATGTTTGGAGTTAACCTTTTCGGATAAACTCTTCCTGTTAGCGCGCGTATTTTTCAATAATATATGTATACAAATTCTAGTCTTCTAAAAGGTTAATGACATAGTATCACTACAATGTGACTGACTGCTGCTCGCTTTTCGAGCGGGAGATCATCTTGAACGTAAGTGCCAGATCCCCTTCCCCCCATACCAGTCCATCTAACGGGTGGCACAAAGCGAACGAGCGAGGGTGAGATCGACAGGATGGAGATCTGCCCAAGGGGTTTCGAGGGCTGCACAAGCGCATCGACATGGCATTTCGATAACACGCTGCGCGCGTGTACACATGTTTCTCGCGGCCACAAACTCGAAAGGTGCCGGTAAACTCTTTATTCTTTGTTTCCCTTTATCCTACTTACTAGGTACTATGTATTTTGAAGCTTTTTACTAGCGTCTTAAATTTTTTTATTGATAGAAAGACGATTATCGTATCCCTTTAGTAAATTTTGGACGTAATAATGTAAAGAGGTGGAGTTGCAGATATGATAAGATAATTGTATCTGTGAATTTTCGTAACATGTTAGTTATATAATTTTACATTTTATAGAAAGCTTCAGACACTTTTTTTGTAAGAAATTTTTCAGTAATAATCGAGTCAAAACAGATAGATTTTAGGAAAACTGGCAATCACGTTTTCAAGTCAACTTCAAAATTATTATTATACATTTGATTATATAAATAATTTTTGCTTCTTAATAAATATTTCATCATTAAATTTCATTATATTTCTGGAATTTCTCATTATATTTACAAAGAAACTAAAACGCGTGTTTTGATATTTTTTGATGCTATATTTTGAATCGTATATAAGTTTAAACTTATATACGCATTTTCAACATCATACAAATTATATAAAAGTAACATTATAGCGATGAACAAATGAGGAACAGTATTTCAAAGCTGGTTTCCTATAACAAAGTAACAATTTCCTGTAACAAAACCATTTTTCAAAGAAATACGATTGCAATTTTGATAAACAGGAAATAGAGGAAATCAGATATTGGAGATTTATTCGAATTTGATTTAGCAAATAGTACTGGATCGTCTAGTAATATCATAAGTTAATATTTGAATGTATTAGTTTTTTTTATTTACTTTTGACTTAAATCTAATAGTGAATATATTTTAAAACTAAACTATTAATTTTATTTAAATTATTTAAATTTTAAATAATTTTGCTTGGAAAATTTACGATTGATGACAGATTGATGATAAATATATACAAGAAATATTTGTTTGAAATTATATATTATTTCAAATATTACACTTTAAAGATTATAATAAATATTTTAAATAGGATTTGAATTTACATATATGTATACATATATTAGCAACTATTTTATAATTTAAGACAACAGCTTATGTAAATACAATTATTATTTTATATATTTCAGGTATAGTATTTTCTCCTATATATATCTGTATAAATTCTTTTAATTTTAAAGTATGTTATGCAATATGAACAAGTGATGACTTATCAAGTATAATATCATAATATTAATATTATTACTACTTTATGTATTTAAATATTAGATATTCAAGATAAAATTGAGACGCAGACATAAGATTTACTTCCCGTTATTCCAAAGATTGTGAATATATTATTTTGTGTATTTTAACATTTCTAACTTGTCGTGCGTCACCACGAGATCTCGAGCTGAATATATTGACATGGCCCATGTTATTTATTACGAGTTAAGTAATTCTAGCAATATATGCAACCAGAATGTTGAAAAACAATGCGTTTTGAGTTATTATATAAAAATAAATACCAATATAATCGATTCTTCAAAAATTTGCCTGCTATAAAAGAGACATGAATAATGAAAAGATTATTTTAGACGGATTTCTTGATTTTTAAATCCAAATATATTATTTGATCGAAAGTGTCAAAAACCCGATGTAATCAAGTTTTACGTTGTCGCATTTGAAAAAAAGAATTTGAAGCGAGAGGAATAATAAAAAGAGAGGAAGATTCACACGTGATACGATCCTAAAATTTTAAAAAGCATATCGCGTAATAAAGGGAAGAACATCTGATCCATCGCCATCATCATCATCATCATCATCATCATCTAAAGATTCGAGTCTCGATCTCCGCTACTGCCGTCACTGCCGGTGCAGACGTCATGCGTGAATCACGCACACGCGCGCTTGCCCCCTCCTCCCAAACGCGCGTCACCATTCTGTCTCTCTCCCGCTCGCTCTCGCTCATGGTACTTGTACGCTGCCGCGTTAACTTGAAACGCGATACTCGCCACCGCGGTCCAAAACGCGAGGGCCGAGCGTGACGAGACGAGGCGGCTGATCGGCGGCGGTGACGATGATCAAGGGGCAAAAGAAGATCGTGGAAGAAAGAAATTGAGAAAATCCGCGACCCCCGTATAATTTGCCGAGATAAGGTAGGAAGATTAGAGAGATACGGAAGAGAATAAGAGGAAGAAAAAAGGTAGATGTGCGTGAAAAGAGAAGGAACGTGAAAAGCGCATTCACGCCGCTGCTAACGCAGAGAAAGACAGAGAAAGAGAGAAAAAGAAGGAGAGGAAGTGAAGGAGGAAAAAGGGGGGAGGAAGAGGGAGAGCTGGCAGCTGCTGGGCGCGTGCGGCGTCGGACCTTTTAAGGCGCGATCACCGGACGCCCGACGTCGCAACTGCCCTCCCCGCGTCACTCCCACCCCGTCCACCCCGCGTTACTCCTCTCCCCCACGTGGTTCGCGTCCTCCGCGTGCTTCCTCTCCGCCGCCCCCGACACCTTCTCGAGAAGAGCTCGAGCCGCGTCGCGACGACCGCCTCTATGAAATCTCATCCACCACGCGTCTCCTCTTTTCTTCTGTCTAATCTCTTTTTCTTCCTCTCCCATAGCGTTCCCTTTGCTGCGTCACTTTTTCTCCTCTCACTCTTCTACCCTTCTTTGAGGATACGTAAAACACGTTGTTACGTTCCTGCGATATTTAATCGGCAATCGAATAGATTTATGTCTTTAGGAATTGTGCCACGTGCGCACATAAATTTAATTTATTTGACTATATATATATTTTTTTTTCTCTATAATAAAAAATGAAATTCAAAGACAGAGAGAAAGAGAAAAAATATTCTTCAAATACACTTTTTAATAATATTTTTGCGCAAAACATATGCAACAATAGTCACCTAAAAGCTTTGAAAAAATGTGTGTGTGTGTGTGTACTTGAGAAATTAAAGTCTTGTACAACTGCCAACTTAATTATGCTATCAATTTATTTGTTCATTTTTTATTAATCAAATTATCTTATTAAACATCGCATATATAGAGTATACACTAACATTTAATGATTCAATCAAAATTAATTTAAGAAGTTTAGAAATAATGGATTTTTTTCATTGATTGTCTTCTTTTAAAATTACAGTAAGTGCGCAAATAAACAAGCAATTTTCTTCCTGAAGAGTAAAATTCGTTTATATATATAATGTTGTACTAGCCTTTCTTCAAAAAAAATTCCTTTTATAGATATCATGTGCGGTGTGTTCGCGCGGGCGTGTGTGGGTGTGTATTTTATTAAATTTGCAAAGAATGTGTGTGTGATGTTTTATTAAATTTGCAAAGAATGTCCTTTTTGAAAATAATATTATTACGAATATTATTCTCTATTTTATATTTTTTTCTATCTATTTTATTAAACAATTATTATTCGAAAAAAATATTTTATACAATTTCAATTTTTTACTTCTAAAAAATAATATGAATGAGAACTTTTCTGTTCCAAAATTAACTTTTTTCAGGTTTAAAACTGAAATATTTGTAAATTATATTTTTCTGCTATTATTTAATTTTGTAATACTAACTTTTTTATAATAATTAAATAAAATCAAGTGTATTAATAAAGTTCTCTCTTTTTGCGTATGTGATAAAATTGAATAAATAAAGTTCAACAAGTAAAATCACTGGACTGTACGCGTTTGTTGCTAGCTGGCAATACGTAATAGTGTATCTGCGTGTTTCTCATAGCATCCCTCCTTTTCTCCCCTCTCTCTCCCTATCTTCTTTACCTCCCACGCTCCTTTTATTTCTCGTTCACTGCCGGATATCGCTCGGCGCCTTGTCAGCTGACCGACACGACTTTTCTCACGTATCGATTCTTGAGAGGTCGAATCATGTGTTCCAATGTCGTTTTTCTTCGCCTCGGTATTCACAATCCTGCGTTTCTTATAAATCATTATGATCTTTCGAATGTTTTTGTCCGTTCGTATTTCGAAACACAAGAGTGAAAAAAAGAAAGAAAATTTGGCTCCGATTTCATCACTCTTTTGTCTAGTCAAATTTCTTGAGCTGTCAATAAAAATCTGTTATTCAATGTAAAGTATTTCTGTCATTTTTCCCCTTTCTGTCCTTTCGTTAGAAATTTCACGATATTAATAATAATGATATTAATCATAAATGTTCATGATAAAATGCCTATGATTAAAATTTAAATAAAAGCAGAAATGGTTCTCGTATCAAGATCAATAGATGCCCAAGGCAATTTATTTATAAATTGCAATTTTAATGTTGGCGCAAAACTATGCTTAAAGATTATTTTTTTAAACTCTATAAAAAATTATTAACAAAGTAACTTTGCGTAAACAAGATAATTTTATTTTACTTATTATTTATGTATTTTGTATTTTTTTAATATTGTTTTAAAATCAACAAATAAATTATTTGAAACTTAAAAAGTAAAGTACTAGTTACTTTTCTCGCAATTAAAGTTAAGAGTTTCAATATTTCGCAAGAACCAAAGAAATAAAAATTGAAAAAATGTATGCCGATAAGTACACAAAAATATATAATCTTACAATTTCGAATTATATTATGTTTCGTAACGTTTAAGAACGATTACAGTAAATTGTAATTCAGCGTTAATCCCAACTTATAAATTTCTCTCTCTACGCCAATGAGAACAAGAGATATACAGAGCAGACAAAGATAACCTAATACTCGGATTATCTCTTGTTGGTTTAACGAGAAATCTTCGCGGTCAGATTTGCACCGTCAAAGGCTACGCGTCGTAATTTTTTAAATTAAATCATTAATGCCTATCTGTGTTGGTACTTCGTGCACTCAAAATTGACTAATTACGTTCGTTATGTGTGCGATATTACCGCGCTTTTACATTCGCAGATCATAATAACATATATTATAAACGTAAATATACAGCTAATCAACCGCCTTGCAAAAACAGCGACAAGTTTCGTAATAGCAAAAATACGTATGTGCAATGTAAATAATTTTTTTTCAAGAATCAATACCTCCTCATAAGAAAATTGCGAATTAAAATATCGATTTAATTCAAGATGTTATTTTCATTCGATAAGAATGAATAAAAAATGTGTATGTTTTGTGACGATTATAGATTATAACGGTAATGTCATGATAGTGAATATTCCAGCATTGCATAAATTTAATATTAATATAATAATTTGGTCTATTTTTATTGATTTAAAAATAAGAAATAATCGAAAATTGTAGAATTTTTAAGTGCAATTAAAGAATACAGTATTAAAAAATTAAGAAAATTAGATTTAAATTATCTCGTTTATAAAAAAAACGAATTACATTACTGTTATAAGTTTATGAATTGCATGTATTTATGAAAAAGACTTATGTGTATTTTGGTAAATTATACAGTTATTTAACTCTCGATTAACGTAAACAAAAGTGAAGTTTCAGGAAGAATAAAATAACTTCATTACTCGTGTCGCCTCCGTCTTCCTTAGAAAAGCAACTCCCCCCAACAACAACAATCTCGAGAGTGCGTGTTCATCGAAGTGTGTATCTCTCTTATCTTGATATCGAGCGTGTTCCGTTTCCTTCGCCTACCCGCTGTACGTAATCCACGCGGTAATCGTAGAGTAGCGGAGAAAGAGAAGAAAAGGTCGAGGGGGAAAGAGGGAGAATCCTACCCCATCCCGTGCCTATCGTAGGTACACTTCGCGCACCTACGCGATGACATATATACAGCCGGAAAGGTGTATCATGCATGCGCGCGGCACGGCGTACAAGTACAGGTAAAAGAAACGTCGCTATGGAAACGACCATGGCCACCCTCAATCAATACACTCGACGGGGTGTTGGTTCGTTCGTTGGTTCGTACGTTCGTTCGTTTGTTCGTTCGACCGACTGGTCGGCCGGTCGGTCGGTCGGTCGGTCGGTCGGTTGGTTGGTCGGTCGGTCGGTTGGTTGGTCGGTCGGTCGGTGACGCAGGCGAAAAGCCCACGTGGTCCTATCGGCCACGTGCGAGAGCGCTCTTCCGCACTGCGATTGTCGTTTGTCCACTTCCCACTTCCTTCTCCCTCCCCCTTGTTATTCCGCGTGCGCGATCTGTCATTCTTCCCTTTCCCGCGGGCGCGAATCGCGTTTCCATTCGCGCGTTCCTTTGACGAAGTCGCCGTTCGCGACGACTAGCACGACGAATCGCAGTTGATACGTCTTCTATACCTGTAGAGAACTGTATGCGTATAATTTGAGAGAAAGAGGAGAAAAGGATTTTTTTCAAACCACCGGGCATTCGTGTCGAACGCGTTTCATGTATCTCATAATATATGTATATGTATTGTGAGATACATAACGAAAAGAATGTATCGTATCTGGATATTTGTGAGTAAAGATTGTCAAAGGTAAATTCAATTCGTTATGTTTAATTAATGAGATGGATTATCTTTAGAAAAAAATAGCTGGATATTTTTAGATACACGCCATTGTTATATGCAAAATATTCCCTGATCAAACGTAAATAAATAAAGTAAATAAAGTAATGATATTTAAAATGGAAGAAATAAAAAAGTACACATATTTCTTTTACTAGATTATAAATGGTTAATGTAAAATAATAATTTTTATTCACGCGCTAAAATTAAAGTGCTAACTTTGAAATATTATTTAATTCAGAAATCAACAATAAATATTTCGAATAATTAAAATATGAAAAAAGCACATTTTTTAATATTTTACTCTTTTTAAATAAAATACACAATTGTTTAAATTTGAAATATGTATGACATTGCTCACGAGTTTACATCATAGACACTGGTAGTCAAACTAATAAAAATGTAATTTATTTAAAGAGACAGTTGAAGGGATTTAATAAAATCGACTATTATCTTTTTTGTTACGATTGCTGAAATGTTTTTATTATCATTTTTGCAGAGCGCATTGCATTTGAATTGCGATAACAGCACACGTCCTTCGCTCTATTTTTTTGATTTCTCATAGTGGCACGACTATTCGTGTAAATGGACACTTCTTTATTCGGATGCAGATAGCTCGCATGCTTAAAATGCGAGCGAACGATGAATATATTACACTGACATACTACATACGTTATCGATTATACGTTTGAATTTTACGATCTATAACTTTCATCCGGTTTCTATCGATTGCATCCCCCTATCCTTTCTTTTGAGATTCAAGTTATGCTAGAATAAATTTTTGATACTTATATAATTGATAATTAAATTTATGTATAATTATTTTAAGAAAATTCTCTAACTTATTTCTTGGAAAATAAATAATTTAGTAAGATTAATATCTCAGAGCTGTGCAAAAATGCTGTCGCTCTAATAAAATTCCATCAAAAATACGGAAAAGAAAAAAGGAATTAAAAATAATATTTCATCTCGTGGATGAAATATCTCATTTATTAAGATACATTAACTTTTAATTAAATATCCCGATATGTAAAAAAATTATTTGTTATTTTGATATTAATCATTGTTTAACTTTTTTAACTTCTCATGCATTTTTTTATTACAGAATAATAATAGAACCGTAATATTTAAAGAGAAAAATAGAAAAAAATCTGGATTTTCTATTGTCACGTTAACGAAATTCGCTGAAAATGTATTTCCCTTATACGTTTTTTTCATTCTACTTTATTTTAAACTTCTTTGATATGTTTCATATATATTTTAAACGATGTATCATATAAATCGTGACATTTGAGTTCATTGTAGAATCTATCGTTAAAATTAAAATAGGAAAATATTTTGCATATCTTTCACTTTGTGCATTTACTATCATACGTTCATTCTTAAAGATTCGTTCACGTAATTGAATTTAAAGGGTCCGGTTACTTTCACGGCTACGGAAGATTCACGCGATGCCGGGCAGCGAAACCATGTTCATCTCGCTATTCCCGCGGACGAGCCTCGACACACCCGGTGCGCGTATATATTCGTTGAAAGTCGCAGTATCGCGCGGGAAGCGGGAAGCGAGAGGCGGGACGCGCGTTTGCCGTACACGTGCGGCTCGCACGTGACAAAGGGTAAAGCCGGCAAAGGGAAAGAGAAAGAGGGAGAGAGAGAGAGAGAGAGGAGAGGGTGCACCTTTCTCTTGCTCGAGTGCACCGTGTCGACTTACGTCATTCGATAATGTTCTCTTTGCACCGGTGACCGATGCAAGCACGGCGGTGAACATCGGCAAGGTGCACCGGTGATGGTAACTCCTGCCGGGTGAACGGCGCCCTTACAACAAGCGTCGCCTCACTCCGCGCGTTTCACACGCGTGAAGGAGCGAAAAAAGGGGGCCGAACGAACGGACGGATGGGCGAGAAACGGGCATCTTGCCCGCAATTGCGCACGAGAGCCGATGGACTTGCGTCATTTGACGCTCCGTCCCTCTCTCTCTCTCTTTCTTTCTCCTTTCCTCCTTCTCCTTTTCTTTCTCTTCTTCTCTCTTCCCTACGCGAACGATACGCGCGAACATCGCAATTTACTCCTCTTGCGACGCGATGACACGTGCACACCGTTCACGGGGGTGGGAAGAATGCACCCGGGGGTTTGCGCCAGCACACGCCAAAGATTTACGTCAGTCCTGACCCGACGAAGCGGCCCTCAAGGTCGGCCGAAGGCGCGCGCGCGATCAACGTCGCCGAAGGGCGCCCGCCGAAAGAATGTATAATAGAGAAGCGGTCGCCTAATGAGCACACTTACAATTAGTCGCGTTGGGCCGCTATCAATGTCCCGGACCCTCCATGAGACACGAAATGTTACTCTTACGCGACAATCGTGTTTCTTGATTCTCTCTCCCTTCATTCCATCCCTTAATTTGTCTCTTGAAATAAAATTTCATTTATTGTTCGGCAGATTCGGTCCCCATTATGTGAATTATTAAATCAGTACGTTTTAATATATTTGCCTGCAGAGTCAATTTTCAAGGAAAAATATAAAGCTTTTCTAATCTTATTAAGAGAATTATACATATATGTATGATTCAAAATAAAATCTTGCTGCAGACTTTTACGGACAATTTAATCACGAAATCTTTTTTTTAACGAACAAGCTATATAAAATAAAAAATTCTATTTTAGAATGTTTTATCGAATTTGACAAAATATGTTTCTCCGTTTTATTTCCATGAAATATATTGTGAGTGGCCAAAATTAGTTTATAATTTCTATCAAATTCCCCTCTAATACATTTATCTCATATATTCCCTCGCGGATTTCTATCTCGCCATCTAAAAATACAAGCAAACTGAATTATTAAAATGCGCGTCAGAATTCTAGAGTATCTGGATTAAATAAGTCAATGGTTCGTCTTGACTAAATCATATCCAATATTTTAATTATTCACTACTATATTATATATAATAGCTGAGACGCGGTTTTTTTATTCGAAAAGATGATTATTATTATAAATGACATTTAAAATTCTTATAATATTGTCACTTTACGAAAAATCTAGGAAACTAGGGAACTTTTCATGTGCCAATTGTTTTATAGCGTAAAGAAAAATCAGGGTGAACAGAAATTGTTTATTTTGCGGCATTCATATTAATAATATCACGCAATTTTTTTTGCAACCAATAACATATAATGGCACAATCCATCTTGTCAATTTAATGGCTGATTCACACCAACATAATTTCGTGATGAAGCAAGCATATATTTTGTAAAGTAAAAACACTATCTAAAAATATGTGTTATAGTAATAAAGTAATAGTCTTTTATATCAATCCTCCTCTCCCCGTTTTTTAATAAATTTTTTTATCAATTTTGACGAGAAACACAAGATCTCCACTTTACGATATTTCACACTTATATAATCTGTAATTATCGCAAATTTTATTTTCGAAAGTCAATCATGCGAGAGTCGTCGATATAATAAGATTATACTCAGACGCGAAAATATCGATTTGATGCAAAAGCAAATTCTTTTTTTAGTTCTCCGGCAAAACTCGTTTCTCGTTTTACGTTGTATTAGATCTCGATCTTGAAGCTCGTTTAATCAGCATAATCAGCGATACGCAAATATTATAAACGCAAATCGAGGTTTATTTAGCGCGATAAGAATTACTTCCCTTCGGAAATCCTTCATTCGTGACACATCGTGCGTTTGCGGCGGGCTCAATAACATAATAACGTTCCCAAAACGCCTGACGTCAGCAAAATTGGATCCCCGCGGGAAAATGATCGATGGAACCTGGTTCTTCGTCGTCTTCGTCATCATCGTCGTCGTCGATGGTGGCGCAAATCGATCGCGCAAACCGCGCGACATGCACACAACGGAGTTTCTTCCTTCGTAGAATTTTTATGAATCCGCGAGCTTTTTCGGGCGCGACGAGAGAGCAAGAGATGGAGAAAAAGAGAGAGGATGAGATATATGAGCGCGTCTAAAAATCAGGTCTCCGTGAAATATACATATATGCGCAGTGCGATTTCCAAAAATGTCCACGGATAATTCCGTCGAGTTTTGCTACACACTTTAACGCGGTCGCAACTAAAGAATTAAGGACATTAATGACAGGGGACGCGCGCGCGCGCGCAGCTAATAGCATCATTTTAATATAGCGTATACGCAAGACGATAATGTCGAAGAATGAGTTTTTAATTGAAGCTCGATATGAATAAGTGCGTCTATAGATATGAATTAAAATTAAAACTTATTTTACGAATACTTTAAACAATTCATCTTAAAAAAATTGTGCAATTTACACTCGTGTAACTCATATAATTTGCATTCACCCGGATAATTTCCGAATTTCGAGACAGAGAAAGAGAAAGAAAGAGAGAGAGAGATTCCCTCTCCTTTGTAATATTTTTGTGATATATATGTCACAAAATATATACACAGGCAAAGAGATCGATCCAACACAAGTCGCATCCTTTAAACATCTAAAAATTTTGCATCTCATGAGATGCATTTAACGTAGGCTCGAATATAATAAAAAGGACACATCATCTTCCGCGTTATTATCCGTTGCGGCCGGCGTCGTATCCGTTTGCGGGAAATAGTCATCCGACTATAATCTCGTCGTATCTTGCGTAACGCACTATGAGGTAGTCGGAGTATACGTTAGTATACGCGGCAGGTAGACATATCTATACTGTATACTAATTGATTGTGTTTTCGTGTTACTTGGCAAACAAGTAAATAAAGTGCGTCAGCTGATCGATATCTTGCGCCGCGGTGATGAAATACACAATTTAATTTCCGCCTTGCTCTCCATTAAGCATTCAATGAATTAATATAGCAATCCTATACGCGGCAAGATAAAAAAAGAATATGAGAAAAAAATATATGCATATGTATTTATATATTGTTATTTCATATAATCGTATCTCTAATCGTTTTTCAAGCATCGCATTTAACGTAATCCATAATGTATGCGAAAATCAAGTTCAATACTGAATTTCTTAGTCATAAGTCTGATGTCACGCCGTACAACATCGATATAGTCGACGACTAAAAGGTGCTAGGGTAGTGTAACGCGCATAAATATTCCGCTTATCGCGCCCGCTTCTTGCTTATTAGAATGAGAAAAGAACATCTTTGACTTATACTATAGCGAATATTAATGCTGATAAAAGATATATACAAATTTGTGCAAGCCTAGAGCATGCTGTTGTAAGATTATACGCGCGACAGAGGCGCGTTCGCTTGCGTAATTCAAAATTGAAGACGATCTTCAAATATTGTTCTTTCGATAGCGAAATATTAGGATAACATGCGAATAAAAAAAATATTGCAAATCAGAGAATTTACAACTGTGTAATTTTTAATTATCGTTAGTTTCTCTTTTTTTTCAATCATATTTTATCAAGGTTTTTTATCAATATTGTTTTTGATGGATCATCATCATAAAAATTATAATGATGCGAGACGAGAATTTTATGCGAAAATGTATAAAAGCACTTAAGATGCTATCTTTGTTACATAACAAAGGTATTTTACATTTGTTTCGACAAAAAATAAATGTAATATTTTTCATTAAAATATAGAAAAAGGAATCATGTTTTTATCTTTTGTGCAATATCTATGTTACACGTCTGTTTTTTTCAAATCGCTATATTTACCTGATAATAAAAAAACCTGCAATAAAAATATTTTTCACAAAAATATTTCTACGCCTCTGCAGAAGCGCATTTTTTACATGTTTTTATCTATTATATTTATGCATTCGCATATTTTCTTACACAATTAGTATTGCTAATATAATCAAGGGGCCTTCGTAGATCATTACATCAATGCATTTCAATTCCAGATTACGTATTTACGCGATCCGATATTTAAGTATTCATATGTAGTAAGAATTTGACGAGCAACTGTCAATCGTTAGAGAAAAGCCGCGTAATATATAATCACATAAATGATATTCCATTATAAAAAACATGATATTCTATTATAATTATCGACTCCCGACATGCGTCGCTTAAGAACTGTATAATAATCAAACATGAATTTTGCGTTTTAGCTACCGCGTGTTTTCATCGTCGAATACTTACAAGCGCTAAGTACTTATCCGACGGTTCTACTACCACTGCTCTCTTGAGTATTAATTCTCCTTAAGTGACACTTCTCTCTTGGGAATTCGATTCATCGTACGACTGCATCATTATCTAAACGACTAATTATTGACAAATTTAATGCCTTTCCTCGTGATCCTTTTTGCAGTTAAAAACATAAAATCTTACATGAAGACAAACAATAAATTTTAAAACCCGATTTTAATTTAATTTCACAAATAAAGTCTAATACTAATAAGATGAATAATAAAATTATTTAATTGTCCTCGAAAACGAATTCTGAATTTAAAAAGAATTGTAATTAACTTTGTTGTGTTAAATATTTTTTGTATGTGAATATTTACAAGATAACAAAGCTCGAATTTAATTGTTAATTGCTACTCTTTGGATTAATAATCTTCTTATCATTAAAAACTCTGGCTAAATAATGGGGTGCATGATGTAAAATGCAAAAATTAGATTAAAAAAATAAATGTATATAAAATAAAATAGATCTATTTTCGATATTTATCCAAGACACAATTGCTTTAAGAGATATAATGATATTAAAGCATTTTAGTTTATTGTTCAAACTCAAAATTGAAACGTTCTTTTCTAAATAAATAACAGATTATAGGAGACATCTTGGTAAAGAAAATGCGATAAAAAAATGAAAATTCTGTTATAATGTTACGTACACTTTTAAAAATATCGATAATACATCCAATTACATTCGATGGCGATGATTCTCAAGAATATCTCACAATGTAAAGCAAACGAAATACGTACTTTCTTTCTTTACAAGAGTACTTTGGTCATTAAGACAGTTCGCTTCGTCTTCATTCGTCATGACTCGATACGCTCGCGCGAAACAGAACCCGGCCCGGCTCTTTACGACCGCTCCCACGTAAACGGCATTTTATCGCCGTCTGGAGTAAGTTCCCTCGAAGCGATCAAAAATTCCGCACGTGCGTCGCGTTACGCAGAGATGACAGACACCGCCGAATAAATTCCTACTGATGCCGCTCGTGGAGGCTGATCGCGGTGATTCTATATCCCCTAGGTAATGGAGCGAGAGTCAACGTTTAGGTCATCGCGCGGATTTGCATAGCCTCGGGGACCCACATTGTTACGCGCTTTGTGCCACGTTGAGGGTCATCGCGGTATTGTCGCGTGGCACATATATATACGTGAAATATAATGTATGCGTTGTATAGGTCTAGGTTTTCTCGACGAAAGGAGGAGCGGAGGGGAGGCGCCGCGCGCGATGCCGCGATAAGATTTACCGAAACGCGCGTAAAGGTCGGACGCGCGTCGTGCATACTGCACATTTTTCCCGTACCTGTTTCCCTCTCCGTATCTTTTTCAGCGAAGGAAATGCAAGCACGCGCGTGATGCACGTACCGTTTCTATTAAGGACTTACTCGCGCGGTAGCGTGCTACGGTAACCGATAAAAACTCGCATATAATGAATGGTCCAACTAAAGCATAATTTCATATGTCATGTAATACGGTGGAATTAAAAATTATGTTTATAAAATTAGAACACGTTCTATATTTACGTGAAAATGTGGAAGGAAATGTGCGTGTCAGATACGTACACGTATAATATAGTACGCAGATAGATGTATAATAATGATAATTCACGACTGGAAATTTTAATTAACACGTACATTAATAGTTTATAACAGTTTATAAATTTCAATTATATTGTTATAAAATATATATTAATTATAAAATCTCGATCTTGATTAGATAATCGAATGTATGTGTGTGTTTGCGTATTAATAGAATATAAAAATTAAATAATCTGTATCGGGTTAAATTATATTTCCTACAATATATTTTAATAATAATAGATCTTGATATGAAACCATAAACTTGATAGTAAATTGAATTAAGAACTCATTATATAAGGAATCTAGTTTTGAGATTTTCAAAAAATTTTTTGCGTAGTAAGACATCGCAATTTTTTTTAAGTCATACTTGTGTCTGTGAGCTTAATACATATTCGTTCAACTCATAAATCAATTTTGACACCCAATTATCGTTGCTCGCGTTATCTTTTCTTCAACTGCATTTTTCTACACTACGTTATGAAAAAAAATTTTGTGATACACTATGACATCTGATATATTAAATCAGATAAAATGAAGATCTTTAATTAAATAAGTTTAATATGTTTTTCCAGTGAGAAATATAATTAATAGTTAATTTGATATAAAATATGATAAAAAAATTAATAACTAATCTCATTATTGGAAAATCATTACGTTGTCCCGTTTATTCAACAAATTCAATTACTCTTTTCGACTTTATTGGAAATTAATCTTCGTATTAATACTAAAAAATAAAAGATACAAAGTATACGATCAAATTTTTATGTATAATCTTTCCAATTTGATTCTCTCTATTATTTTAACTAATCTAGAAGAAGCAAAATTTAAAGAGAAATTAAAATCCTATATGTAAATATAATTTTAAATTCTTCATTATTCTGACCTGTTTTTTCTTTATAAGAAATCTGAGCACGCACACATATAAAAAGGTACAACGTTGCAACGAACGATAATATAATATTAATAAAAGATTCTCCTCGAATATAAACACATCGAGTTGCGCATTGTCTGCTCCATATTGATAATTTTTCGATATTAATAATATAGACAAAAATAATACAGACAAATAATGTTCGTATCTATCACGCGGTTTAAATTTAATCTTTCATTTGCAGGACGATCAATATCAAAATTTCTATCGATACAATTATTATGTATAATTTATTATGCAATAGATATTTTTTAATTTTGGTCTGCAAATTAATCAAGATTAAAGCCGCGTTGATAGAAATGCAAGTTATATAAATATAAGTATACAAAATTTTTCTTATATTTTTGTAATTTTTGTTTAAATTTAATGATTTCCCGCAATTTTAATATTTTTTATCAAATAAATCGCGCAAATTTTGTACATTAAAATGAGAATCGAATATCTGAAACACAAGAGTGTAAAGATCGGTACATTCGCACAGATTTCTGCATTACCGGTCACGATTATTTGCAAGGACAAAGCTCGACGTGCCTGTTGCAGATGGCGGTAGGAAATGGAGCATAGCGAGATATAAAATACATGGCGTGTTTTATAATATTTAACAACAATCGTACCACGATAGGGGTTCGATATCTCTCAGACGTTGAGTCTTTATCAGTCTTGCAACGAGCGAATTTACGATGTAACTTTACTTTCGAAAAAATATATTCTTCCATCTACTCTATTAATTGAATATACATTTGCAAATATAACGAATTCAAATTAAACATTTGACGCCATGAATCGATAATCAATACGTGATTTATTTATTGTAATTAATACACGGTAGCATGAAATTGAAATTCCACGTGGCGCAAAAGTGCAATTCGATCAATTATAAACAGCCGATCATATCGATTATTGTCGTATGTGTTATATAAAAATGTTCCTAAAATTAATCTACACTGACATTTGGCTGTTACGCGCATCTGTCATTGCTCCGACAGTCTTAATGATTACGCTACACAGTCTCTAGGTGTATGTGACCTTACGTTGACTTGAAAAATAAATTTAAAAGAAATTTTTTAATATCAAAGTATTACGTCATATTCCCGTATGCATATACGACATTAATGATCTTTACTTTGAAGCGTTATGCGCGTAGTTATAACGTAAGAACATTGAAAAGTAGCATCTAAGAATCGATGATAATTATCGACGCGTCCATAAATCACACGTGTTGACATAACAATATGCAATAGATATTAGTCAACGCAACTAGCCACTCGAATCTTTAACTCGATTTTTTACTAATTTTACTCTAACGTCTCTGACAAGCACAAGTTTATTATGTATTCGTCGTATATTTTTGAGTGCTATAAAATTGACAATATAAAAGATCTCACGTTGGAGCATCAGCTGGTTCAAAACTCTTAATATTAGATCATTACCTACGCATACAAGAAAAATCTATCGTTCTCTTGTTCTATTCATCCCTGTTTCGATATTTAAACCGCGATGAAACGTAAATTTATCGGTTTTTCCAAACGACATATAATGCAATTGCGAGATCGAGTGCCTTTTCGCTCCCCGAGTATCGATCCGGAGTCACCGCGATGAGAGGATCAATAAATTTCGCGGCGAGGCGCGCGTCGCGATGCACATCCCGATACATCCCGTCTGAAAAATTCTTTTTCGTTCTCTCTCTCCCTCTCGTTTCTCTCGGTTTCGGTCCACCGAAATCGGAGACCGACGTGACGTGCGTGCATGCGTGTGCGTGCGTGTGTGCGACGGCGGCTGCGCGCTCGCGAGCGCTAACTCCTACGTACAACATTACGCGTACATGTATTCGTGCGGTTGGTATGCGCGAATGTGTGTGCATCGGTTACACGCGCGTATATGTGCGTGTGCGCGCGCGGGTGTGCGCGTTAAACGAAGGCCATGTCCGACAGACTGTACGGATGACTTTTGAAAAGGTAAACAGGCAAAGCACAAGACGATTTGCTACTCACGGTTTCTCGCCGGCGGTTCCAACCGCTCCTTCACGATTTCCCCCGTGGTCGGCCTCGATGATTATTTGATTTTGCACAGCAACATTGTATGTCCAGTACAAAAAAAACAGAGAGGGAAAGAGGGAGAAGGGAGGAGAGAGAGAGAGAGAGAGAGAGGAGAGAAAAAAGAGCGAGGAGGAAAAGGCGCAGAGCCGGGAGAGACGGAGATCGACGAGAAGAAGAGAGAAAGAGAGAGGGAGGGAGGGAAGAAGCCACACACACACACACCGAGAACGCTCGTTTGATCAAAAGCACGATTTTCGTGACGTCATCGGCGGTCGGGCATGCGCGAATGGATTTCGGTGATTTTCCACGCACGGCGAAACACGTGCGACGAGTCGGTCGACGCCACTACTGCGTTCACGCACTCGGCACTACATATCGCTAAGAAACGCGCGGCATTATCGTCGCGTCGTAGCGGCGGCACAGCGAGCTTCCACAGATACCGTGCGCGATTCGCGAGGGCCACCGCGGCTGCCGACATCTAACTCCCATCCACTCCCACTTGTTAAGTGACGTACACTGACGTCATCGATAGTTTACCTTGAGCCGCGTGACATTGAACCGCAGGGCGGCCAACCGCGGCGCTGCCAGGCTCCCTGGCGCGTTGGGCGGGTTCTCATCGCGCGCGACAATCGTCGACGATCTTCCACGAGGCGTCCGACGATCTTGCCCGAATCTTCGAGCCTCCCCTCTGTCGTTTCCCCCTCTCACCGTGATGCTGCGTGAAACTTGCATGCACGAATGATTCTGTAACTGAAAATTATTTCTTTATTGATTATTGATTGATGTAGGTTAAATATAATGGTTGAATGTTACTTGAGCGTTCGTCAAAAAAATCGTGACATTTCTGATATATTGTGAATACAAACGCGCGTATATATTATGAAAACAATTGATGTATCAAATGTAGGAAAATATTATTCATACGCATATTTGGGAAAACTAATTTAGAATTAGCAAGAGGTCAAATTGAAAGACAGATTGAAAACCAACGAAAATTTGTAAGGAGAATGTTATGTAAATAGAAAAATAATCATAGGACTAAATAATACACACACATTTTTAGATCAAATGAGACAGAATATGAGCACATATGTTCCAATAAAATTATGTGCAAAATGAAGATTATATAAAAAATTATGTACATTAAAAATAATTAAATAAATTATATTTACAATTATATGTGTAACATTTTTTTTCTCTCTTTTATACTTATCTCTCTCTCTCTCTCTCTTTTACTTATTTAAGTTTTAAATTACAAAAATAAATCCAGTATTATATAATGAAGATACAATTCTATTTATTCCAACGCTGAAAAACATCTAGTACTTTACTAAATTTTTACGTTTTTACACTTCAGCCCTAGGGAAAAATCGCTGTCTTGAATATGATTACTCGATCAGTTGATTGTTCATGAGAATTTAGCTTGATGTTATAAGATATGGAGGATATGATCATGTGTGCACGAGTTTACGAAGGGTATAGTGCATAGGTGTATAGTCACTTGGAATTATATATAAATTTATTGTAAAGATTGAGAGGACAATATAAGAAAATAACACATTTAATTTAAACTCCAGATGTATATGTGCTGGATGATTCTCTAAACATCCTAAAAAGAATTTACATATTCATCTTGATCAGTTTTTTTTTTTTATTATTATTTAATTGCCTAACAGCTAATTATATTTAATTCATTAATTATATTCAATTATTTCATTCAAATTTTCTCATATTTATATATTATGATTAAAGTAAAAAATGTTCAAATATAAAAACTTATTGAAAAGAGTTAAATAAATTAGTCTACGTTATTTTATGAGATACACATACGAAATTTTAACTTTAAAAGTTTTAATTTTAATTTTTTATAAAAATTGCAGTTGTGATTTAAAAATATATAATGACCAACGCAAGTGTTGAGGAAATATTGACAACTAATGTGGAGGATGAAAAGGATCCATATGCATATCTCGAAAGAGATGATTTCACATCCGAGAAATACAAGATAGAAATACGCGGTTTACCCAAATATTATGGAATTGGTGAATTTAAGAAATTGCTAAATGAGAAACTGGACTTACAATCATGCAAAGTAAAGCCACCCAGAAAGGGTAGTGGTTGGCTGTACGTATGCTTCAGAAATGAAGAATGTCGTCAACGGGCAATATCTACTATAAATGGAATTTTATGGAAAAATAGTAAACTTACTGCACAGGTACTTTTTTATTTTTTCATTAGAACTGTTTTTTTACTCAAATTTAAATAATATTATGCCATTTTAATTATAATTAGTTTTTTTCATAGGTGGCTAAGCCAGCTCCAGATCCATTTGTGAAGAGAAAATTAGAAGAAGAATCTAGTAATAAACGTCTGAAAACTGATGCTGAAGATCTAAATTGCTCTCCTATGGATAGAATCAAATTTATTACTACTCCTTTGTGGAATATGCCATATTCAAGTCAAGTAAGAATTTTTTTTGGATTTGTATTGAAAAATATCAAGTCTGCAAAAATAAATATATATATATATATATATATATATACATATATTTTTTTTTTAGTTAGAATTCAAGCAGAAGGAAATGAAATCTATTTTGATGAAAATTGGTCAGCAAATTATTAGAGAAAGTAAATCAATGACAGATTGGGTAAATTCACAAAAAAAATTATATGATGGATTGCCTTGCAAACTACAAAACATACTTTCAGCAGATATTACTGAAGCATACAGAAATAAATGCGAGTTCACAATTGGTAATTATGATAAATTTGTATATGAATTGAGTTATTATTATAAATATAAAGATTTTACCACATTTAATTTTTTTTATGATACAGGTAAAGACAGTGAGCAAAACAAAATTACAATTGGATTTAGATTATCAAGTTATGCTTCAGGTTCTACAGCAGTTGCACCTATTGATAATCTTTGTCATATTCCTAAAAGTATGAAGACTGCTGTAAAGGTAAATTTTTATCATTGATATTTCAGATGTTGTAGATTTTATTGACTTAAAATCTAAGATTTCTACACTACATATATATTTACTTTCAGGTATTAGAAACATTTGTAAACGAGTCAAACTTAGAACCTTTTAATCCAGTCTGCCATAGTGGATACTGGAGACAAGTTACCGCTCGAACTACTCGTGCCAATCATTTGATGTTGATAGTAGGGATACATCCTCAGGATTTAAGTAGTGAGGAATTGGACAAGTTAAAATCACAGTTGCGTATATTCTTTGAAAGTGGAAAAGGTGCCGATGCTAATGTTACTTCATTATATTTTCAAACAATAGATAAAAAGTAAGTAAATATTATATAATATTGTATATGAGCAAAAGCACTATATTTTTATTTGTGCAATATTTCAATTTGCAGGAATGCAGGTAGTGAAAGTAGTGGCACCTTATATCATGTTAGTGGTACGGAATATATAGAAGAAACGCTACTCGAATTGAAGTTTCGGGTTTCGCCTCAGGCATTTTTTCAAGTCAATTCATCGGGAGCGGAAGTTCTGTACAAGGCAGCGATCGATCTTGCCCGACCAACAAAGGATATGGCACTACTTGATGTTTGTTGCGGCACTGGAACTATAGGACTCTGCTTTTCAAAGGTATTAATCATAATTACATATAATATAATTTTCTGAAGATATATTACATATACATACATACATCATAGTGTTCGTTGTTGCAGCATTGTGGCGAAGTATTAGGAATAGAAATTATTCCCGACGCTATAAAGGACGCAAAAGAAAATGTTATCAAGAATGGTATTACTAATTGCGAATTTTTCGTCGGAAAGGCGGAGGACATTTTATCGCCTGTCATTCAAAGAACGACAAAATCCAATATTACTGCTATTGTGGATCCACCACGAGCTGGCTTACGTAAGTTATATACACATATATATAAATAAGATTTATAAGATTTTTTACAATGTTATAGAAATGTTAGAGAGAGCTTACCTGCATGTTGATTTTTTTCTAGATCAAAAGGCTTTATTGGCCCTACGCAAGGCAAAAAAGTTGAATAGATTAGTGTACATATCGTGCGACCCTCGTGCTGCCATGAAAAATGTAGTCGATTTAGCACGACCTAGTTCAAAGCAATACCTTGGTGAACCCTTTGTACCAGTAAAGGCCATTGCGGTAGATATGTTTCCTCATACTAAGCATTGTGAATTAATATTGTGCCTTGAAAGGTTATCGAACGCGATAAAGTTGAACGAGCACGAATGTAGCAATAAAAAAATATAGAATAAAAAATGCTATAATATTTCACCAACCTGCTTGCATATTTTTTTCGTTTCATATTTTATATATTGGTTATATATATATATATTTAAAATACTCTTTTTTTAAAAGAGCGCGTATAAATAGAGAGAATTATTAGAAAACGTTTCATCAATATTTTATGCCAACAAATAATTCTATATCTTTACAAAAAAATCAATAATAATTGCTTGATATTTTCTAGTAAATTATATATAAAGTTTATATCTAAATAATAATTTTTTCTTTTTTTAATTATATTAACGATGATAATTATATATATAACACAATTTAAATAAATCTTTAAATATCCTTTTTCATAATGCAGATTATTTAATATATTTCGATAAAATTTCGCTTAAATATAATAAAAGAGCATTTAATAATAATTTAGTATTTAAATAGATATATCATAAAAAGATTCAGAGATAATTGTATAATAATATTAAAAGAAAAAAGGAATTAATATATAATAATATTACTAATATTATTTTAAGTATTCTTGCAACATTTCAAATTTTAGGATTTATGTTAGTAAGATGTCTCTTGTTCTATATATTTTTGTTGATATAGTGAACATTACATTTTAATTTTGTGGCGTTGCACAATCGTAAAAAAAAGTAACGATGCGAAAATTTGTCTATTTTAATCTTTAAAGTTCACGAAATGAAACATCCGTTTTATATCAGCAATAAAACGCTATTATGAAAATCGTATATTTTTTTCCTTAAGCTCATTGAATAACATTAAAGATAGAAAATAGTAGGATATAAAAAGTAAGATGCCACCTAAAAGAATAATCCATTTGTACAAAGAAAGCAGAAATCAAGAAAGTCTGCATGAGATTTAGGTTTATATACAACTATTTCATTTTAATTGATATGCTTGAAGAGGGTCATTTAATATAGGCCTTTTCATTCATTTACTTTATATAAGCTAAAGAAGAAGTAAATATATTATAGGTAATTTTTTTCCCTACATGTTTTACTTATGTGATCCGCGATAGAAGAGACGGGACGGCGATAGTCGCTGAGAGGAAGGACAAAGATATTTGTTTGGTGCGCCGGGGAAGAAGAGAATCGATTCGACATTCGACAAATACGAATAACCGCGCGAATCTGTGCTACTGTACGTTCTTGATTTTCACTTAATTACTTGACACTCTAACCAGGAAAAACACTGTTACAATCTCGTCGTGTTGTTGCAGCTAAGTCGAGAAAATGATACGAAACGGCGCACTCTCTTTCGGTCTTCGAAATTGAGGAGAACTGACGGCGGCGTGGTCATTATCACTTCCTCTTGAAGCACGTAACAGCATTGAAGTAACAGCGCCAATAAGCAACTTGACCTTTGGCTTGTCCGCGTCGTTGCAAATCCATCTAAAAAAGAGAAGGATGATTAAGGATGGGCGTGATAGGTGTGTTGAGAAAAATAATAGCATTAAAGAAAGAAATTTGTCTAGATGATTAAATTATACGAGTAAATTTAATTTTTTGTTGATGAAGATTCTGTATCTAAAATTATATTGCATCTGACACAATCAAACTTTTTTTTTATATTTTTATATTGAAAATAAAATTTTTTTAATGCTGAAGATAATACTGTTTTCTTAACAATAAATATAATATATATTACTACAAAGAATCCTAAAATATAAATCTAGATATAAGAACCTTCTCGAATAAGGCTACTTAAAAATTAATAGATACTAATATTGAATTCGCTACCGTTTGGTCATCCGTCCCAGGAATTTCCGAGTTGGCTATAAAACGTGGAGCTGACGACTTGCTTATGCCTTGACTTCCAATCACACCTTTTCCCTGATTATTGACGACTTTCTGTAGAGCTACCATAAGTTGATCAAATAATAGAGCCGCCCTCTTTGGCACTATCACCTGTAAGAAAATTAAAATTAAAAGTGGAATATATAAAGCTTTTTTTAGTTTATACATTTAATTGAATACTGTCATTGTTTAAAATATATATTTTTCTTTTTTCGTAAAAAATATATGATCTAACTTAAAACCCAAAAATAATTTCCAAATGTTAAAAATATATATATATATATATATATCTTGAAATCTTTTTGATTTTCATGTGAAATATTTTTGGATACAATTAATTTCGATAATATTTGCATGTGAATCGATAGGATATTAATGTAATTTGTTATGTCTAATGTTTTATATTGTTCAATTATTTTTATTTCTATCAGAGATAAAATTGTGACAATTCTTTCGCAAAGAAGTCCTTAATTAAGAGATTTATTTCTGCACATTTTATATATACAATTTACTTTTCCGATGAACATGTTACTAAAGTATCCTATAAAGTGACAAAAAAACCAATAGATTATGGATTTTTTATTACCATTCTAATTGATTTATTTAATTGATAAACGCGCGTCCATTGCATATTACTACTTGAGAGATTTAAGTAAAAATGGCAACTTATAAATAGAGAAAATTTTATCATATTAGTTATCCTGTCTATCAAGAATATTTATATTCGAACTAAACTTAACAAAAATTCCATTTTATAATGTACATTTGCTTTCAGTTCTTTTGTCTCTTTCCTTCTTTATCTTTTAAATATAGAATAAAATAATATTTGTAATGCATGTGTGTGTATATGAAAATATAAAATTTTTTTCTCGCGCATTTTTTACAGCAATTGTTCGCGAAATTCATATTTTTTTTACTTACATTTAATTATAATAAATCTAATTTTAAATAATGCATCTCTTTCATTATCATCCACTGGATAATGAGCGAATAATTGCACCGCAGAAAGTTAATTAGAAGATATCGAATTTTAGTGAGCTAGTCGGGCAAGGAAGCGCGTTCTTGAAATCGAAGAGAAGAAAATGTAGGAATCGAACCGTATCTGTTCGTTGTGACAAAAGAGGCAGTTTGTCTGTCTTGGGACTTAACAGTAGGACGAAAGATAAATCGATGATAAAAATAATGAGCGCTCAAGAGAATCCAGACGAGATTAAAGATACGCCCCAGTGCTCTTAGCTTTTTAGGTACAAAGTACAAAGTAAGAGAATAACCAGGGCGTGAAAGTGTCGATTATGAATTTTAGTATCTATCTTCGAAACATAAAACAGTCATTATCAAAATTATCATAGTCGAGATTAAAATATCAACAAGAATACAAAAAAATTGAAAATCAATCCTTTTAAAAAATCCGGGGAAACAGAACGCGTCATACATTAAAAAAAGAAAGAAAAAGGTATGTGTAATGTAATAATCCAATATGATAACTGATATATTTCGATATATTTTTGAGATAAAATTGTTCTCAAAATGGAAAATTTGATTTGTTTATTATATATATTTTATAATCTTATATTATATATTTTATATTTTATAATCTATCGTAAAATTTAAATTGATATTGATTTTGAATAATAGAAATTATAAGTAATTTTCTTATTTATAATATATGGCATGGAAAATTAAAGTTTCTGAATATATCTGGAAAATCAATCATGAAAAATGAGGAAATAACAAAAAAAGTAAAAAATAAGAGTTAAATTCAATACATCGATGGAAATTATCGATGATTTTTTAATTGTTTTCGCATTTCAGTATTTTCACGGGCTATATGTCGATAATGCACCTCTTTGGTTTCCTCTTTGATTACTAGCTTGACGTTCGACATCACTGTTCCCATCGAGAACGAATCCATATAGGACAGATATTATTCTCAATACTATACAATCATTCTCTTTTAAATTTTATAAAGTCTTTCTCTCTCTCTTGTCAACACGCTTTCTTTTCGTACTGGCATCCTTCTTGCCTTGCGATCTCTTTTTTGTTTGCTTCCTTTTGGAACAGATAAATTTCATCCTTCAATTCGACTATTTTATTTTCTGTGAAAAATTCTTTTTAATATGAGTTGCATATGCTTCCTTTTCCTTGCTTTATTTGATATCTTTCCGCCGATATCACAAATTTTTTATGGATGCAGTTCTATTTTCTTCATAATTTTTGCGAATAATTTTATATCGATTACTCATCGATATTAAAATGTGTTTGCTTCATTTTCACAAACGCTCGTAACATATTTGAAATTTCGATAAATCATGTATTACGCATAACATCAAATTTATATATATCAGCTATCAACTCACATTAGCATGATTGATTACATGTTTCTACAATTAAATTATCATGATAATTTTTCGATTATCATAATGAAGTACGCTTAGGAGAAGAACCAATCCGATTATTTATATTATTGCTTCAGGCCGTCTGTGAAACTGCAGAAACAGCACATACTTAATTAACTCGTTTATTACGCTCATAGGTTGTTTATTATTTTGAAATGACAAATTAAATGAGAGATATCTGATTTACAATATAAAATTTTCTCTAAAGTCGTAGTTTTTATATGCTTACATATATCTATCTTTATGTACAGAATATATTAAATCAACTCTCCAGATTAGATTAAAAAATTGATAAATGAAGAAAGAATAAGAAACTTGGGAAAAATATCTTGACTATTTACCTACATGTAATAATCTTCAAATATTCACGATTTTTATTCGTAACTTCGTCGCAAACGTCGAGATTGCCATGTCAGAATCTTTGTTCTGCATTATATTTACCGAAGTAAATAAACAATCAACGTCACGTAATACATTTCACGTTGCATTCTAGTTACCCTTTCTAGTTTATTCATTTTGGTCGATTTCCCAAAGGACACACCGCCGGACTTTTCTTTCATTACCTGCGACGACGTTTTCTAGAAAACGCACCCACGCAACTGGGATTTAGGTCCAATAAAGATTAGAATCGTAAAAGAACGTGAGAAGACATAAATCGCTTACTCGATGTAAGATACACTCTGATCTCTTCTCGCGTGCGGGAAGCAACTTCCTGCATTCAAATAGCGCTCATTCATTGCCGATACACACACATACTGTTTGAAATACGCAATAAAACTATCTACGATATACTTTCGTCAAAGAAGCTTGATTTCCTGCGCTTTAAGTCTACTTCTAACGCGTATGTATCTTTAATATTATTTGTATACTGTTATAGTGTACATAAATTGTACAAACATATTTATATACTGTACAAATATGTCATGAATGAAAAACCTTCTAGTTTAATTCTATTTAGAGAGAAAGATTTGAATTAATGTTTAACGATCGTTAATAATGAATAACGATGACCTTTAGGATTGAATGAGAGCAATTCATGAATAATTTGTAAATAAATTTGAAGAAAATTACCCAAGCGCGTAAAATAACGCTATAATAATAGATATAATAATTAAAATTTCTTTTTTCAGCAAATGTCGATATTAATTCTGATAATGACAATTAAGCATTAGTTTAATAATTTGCAAACTAATTTTCTTATCATTTGTTTGTTATCTTTTCATATTCATTATATTCAAAAGAAGATTGTACATCAATAATGATTTTACATATTAAGAATGATTTTACAAAATAAATAAGGAAATCACACAAACTTTTGTCGAGAGGTATAGCAAACAGTTATATATTTAAACGAATTTTATCGAAAGAAATGAATAATGAAGATCTATGTCAAAGAACGTTCTGTAAAATTTAATTACTCGGTTAGCAATGTGGTTGAAATTCCGATAAATCCTAACACTTTATTTAATTTTAATATAATATTAAAAATTCCTGCACAGCCTACGAGAAGGGTAAAAAAATCTCGTGAATGAGATTTTTTAAAATCGATTTAGTAATAAACTTGCCGACAAATTAAGAATATAAAAAATGATTTTAATTAAGAATGTTTTCTAAATTTCTATAAAATTTTTTTTGGTGCTGTTTCTATCATTAATCCGATTGCAATTTTTTAATTAAAATATCCAATATTGATTGTCGCAAAATATTAGACGACGAGAATTGTTTGTATAATCTCTTACTGTTTTTATAATAAAATAAATATATGATAATAGTTTTTATAATAAAATAAATATATATAACTGTTTAAAATACGAAGAATACATATAAACATATGATTCATGTCAATATCGCTCGATTATGAATGTTGCGGTATTCGAACTGTTATCCTTTTTCCGGATTTGAAAACCGCCGAATATTCCAATCAACGTATGGACACGAGTACAACTGCACTTGGCGAACTAATTTTTAGCGGGAAATACACATAGACAGCGAGCCGCTCGTGAAAGAGACGAACGGAAGAAAAAAGAAAGTGGAAATGATCGGCCGCGATTGTGATGCCGGACTAGGCAACCGCCTTTAATTGCGACATTCATGGGTGCTTAAAAGCGTTATCGGCGGTTGCAGATTTTATTATTATTGTCACGCATACCTGATGAATGTTGAATTAAAGAGAAAAGTGAAATAGGATATCCACGGACGGAAATATCATCACATATTTTTAACTTTTTCCAAAACACTCGCGATTTATTCATATAGACAAAATGTACGTAGGTGCGCTCTTGTCCAAATGCGTTTGACATTCTTTGAATGTGCATCTCATGTCAAAGCCGCGAGCAGAGAGGTACCAAACAAATTGATTTGTTCATTCATGAAAACAATGAAGTTTTATAAAGTTAGCCTCTAGTCCCTTCGAACAGCGAACAAAAGCTATAAAATGATAATTTCAGATTCGATTATGTCACACAAATTGTTAGAAACATGTATAAACATATATGTATTATAAACATATATGTATATTATAATACGTTCGTGTTAAAAGTGTTTTTAGCTACAATTATAATCCCATTATTTAACGAATGATAATGCATTTGCTTTTTAAAATATTATTTTATATAAAATTAAATCAATTTCTGTGACGTACAATTTCTAAATTTGGAAAATTAATCTGATATATCACCTGGTTTGAAATATTTTGGACAGATTTTAAAAATAAAGAGAGAGACATTTGAAATAAATCCTAAATACTTTCACGCCTACTTGTATAAATATGCGACAAATGCATTGATTAGGTCGAGTGGTTTGCCTGTTTTAATAAAAAAAATTGATTAGAAGAATTTAAAAAGTCAATTTTGTAGATTTAAATACATGACCTTTCTCTCTCTGCTGTAAAATCTTTTTATATGTACAAAACTTCTTTTTTTTAAATTATGTTCGATAATAATTATAAACATTATAATGTTTGGTATTTTTTCAATTCGTTAAATTAGATGTCGCTAATTTATTATAATAGCTCTTGTTTTAGTTACACGTGTTGGATTATTTTATGTTGTTCCGTCAAATTGATTTCTCGCTTGGCATAATTGCATTTACGCTTTGTGGCTCAAAGAAATTTCAATTACAATTGTAATTACAAAATTCCGCCGATTACAACACTATTCGTCACGCCTGCGCTAATTTAATTGTTCTCAACAAACAACATACAAATAGTATCATTAATAGAATATATCAGATATCGAAATGCAATAGTTGTCAGTTAAGTATGATTTTCATACGAGCAACAAGCATGAATCTTAACATTGCAAATTTAGAAAGATATTGCATCAAAAACATAATCTGACATGTCGAGATATCGTCTAATTTTCTCATAAATCGATAAAATACATCTCGCTTCTCGAGTCAAATTAATATAAATAATAACTATTAGCATTTTTCGGTACAATATCTTTCTTTAAAATTGTTTCAATTTTAATAAGAATCCAAAAGAGTTCTACTTCAAAATCGAATTGATCTCTTAATAAATCTATTCTCTAACAAATTTTGATATTCATAAATGCATTTATGATCTGATATATTTAACAGCGTATATTTTTTTGTCGCGATTTTATCTCAATTCGTCAACGTTCCAATCATAGGAAAAAGGAAAGTAGAAAGATTAAACCGCTAGCGATGAAGTTGCCGGAAATAGAAACCTCAGAGTTAAACGTCTGATTTATATTTCGTAGAGTCAACGCGTTGTGAAGGACAAATACCGAGAAGCAATTTCTCGAATGAGAGGCGGAAATCGAGAAAAAAGAAAGAAACGTAAATCCGCCTGAATTAGAGTATATAAAATGTACGAAAAAAAATCGCATATCTTCAGTAAATATTCGCATCAAAAAGATTCAATGCCATTTGTTTTAAGAAAACGGATTTAACTCTTAAATTAAGAATTAACATTGCGTTGTTATGGAAAATAAGAATGCTTTTGTGAATAAACTTTTGTGAGAAATGTAATGCTATAACAAGTCGCATATATTGATAAGCAATTTTATGTTTTCTAAAATAAAACATGTTTAGAGAAAAATGCTATAAAAACTAATAAATAATTTAATAATAACACATAATAATATAATTTAATAATAACACAATAATTGTTTAGTAATATAATGTTAAAAATACAATTTACCAAGATATTAATAAAAATAAATCTGTAAAAATAAAAGTCATTTAAATCACATTCGGATAAATCTCATTTATCTGTTCTGTAGATTGAGAACATTCTGCAGATTGCAAACATTCTGCAAGCTTGCAAAGATATGTAATTGCGAAAATATTCAAGGACTAGCACATGTATCATTTTGAGAAATTGAGGCAATCGTAAAATAGAGTGACGCTTTAAATTTCAATTTAAATAGCAAATACGTCAAATATTTAAATGACGCGAAAGAATGAGATGAAAGAAACGGAAAATTTTTTAAAATCTAATTCATTCTTCTCGACTTTTATCGCAATGTTGAAAATAAAATAATCAAAGGTGTACCGCATGTATCAACGTATGTATGAAATTACGTATAATAAAATGTCAGAATATTTCTTTCTTCCCTTTGCAATTAAAAGTTTTTACAATATATAATGTAAAGCGCGCAATAATAAGGAATACTGATTACTTATTAAAATTATATTACATGCTTCAGTAAACAGAATATTTTGTTAGAAACTATACGCAAGAGAGTGAAAATTACGATAAAGTTAAACTTGAAGATAAAAGGCAGGAAATTCTCGCTTAGAAATCATGTTTTAAATACAACAAAAGGAGTATAGTATCTTATTAATAGACATTTTCAAAATAATAAATTAAGTTAAAGTTCTTGAACTTTAACTTTATTATGAGATATAATAGAACTGCTTTGTGGTACAAGTTTCATAAGAAAACAATAGTGAATATATCATTAAACTTATGGAATTTGACAATATATAAAATGAGCATTTATAATTTATAATGTAGGCAAATAATTTTTGATAATACTTACTTATTAAATTATTATTTAATATATACACGCATACGTGTTAAATATAGCAATTATATTTATAGTAATTTATTATTACAATATTTAATATGTAAAATATATATTAAAATGTGATAAATTTACTTTTATTTTTAATAATTGATTACGTTTTAGGTTGCAAGCATGAAAGTATCGAGCGAATATATAGTTTGTTGAAATACACGTGGGTTTTGCTTGTAACCACACATATTACAAACGAAAGCGAAAATTCTCAACTTTTATTCCGCTAGTCGATGGATAGTTTATTAACTCTTTTTCAATGATCGAAAAAAATACTAATAAAAAATACTCTACAGCTATTATGATGAAAAGTAACTGATAATAAATCTCGATACACTGAAAAAATCACGTTTGAGAATTAAAAATAAATGGATTTTAGAATTATGATGAAACATATTCTTAAAAGAAAAATATTCTTAAGATAGAAATGTGAAATAACTCAATTTTATCTGATAAAAGTATAAAATGGAAGCATACATGTGTGTCTCACGTGTTTTGATGTCCTTTATACGTTCCAAAGTTTCATTTGTGTATGTGTGTGTGTGTATCCGAAAAAAATAAATAAGATCTTTCTGACCCTAAGAAAGGTTCCTTTATGCTTCTTAATGTATACATTACCACTTACATAGCTTATATACGTATTACATATTGTAGTATACATATTACATATATGTGTGCTTAAAAATTGGAATACATTTATTCGAGAAATAAAGCTCACATAGAGAAGAATCATTTCGTCATATAAAGAAAGCAACTTGCTAAAAAAGCTCACTTTTACGATGTCACGGAGAAACACATTTCTCCAAATCTCCAGGCGAAATAACCATAAACATATTTATGACCGTCTATAAGTTGGTCGATTCCAGACCGAATCAATGATATTACTGATGCAATAACGCGACTATCACATGATAATATTTTTATCGGCATTTTAGCAAACGTTTCCCATCTCGTTTCGATCTCACGTATACATTCGTACGACCAGAATAGACTTAACGATTATTAGAATCGTGTTAGCGCTAACCGGGTAAACAAGCGGTTTAAGAAAACCACGAGAAGGGTCGATCATTTTCTGGACAATTTGTAACGGTTCTAACCCGACGTATTTTTAATCCTGATAAAACCTCAGGTTCACGCGAATAATTTGCTGCTCATAAAAGATTAAAATTTATTATCGCCAATGATAATATTATCGCAACTCATCATCGTGCATTTTTTACCGACCAAGACGAGAATTAATTGAAACGCATACAACAACATATATCGGAGAGACACGTATCAAAATGTTGCAAAAAAGTTGCAGTCACATATTCGTGCATTTGACATCTGCATATCCGTAACAGATTTGATCTCGCATCCAATTCAAAGCGATATTAGAGTACCATCCGCGTCAGATCTGTCTGCTGAAAGTACATGTGCCATTCGAATGAAAACTTTTCCAATTTCGAATGGAAACATCCCAAGAATGCGGTCCAATAAAAAAATATATTGTGCTGATTATCATCGCAATACGGAATACGTGAAATTTGCATAAAAATCGTGCATTTGAGACGTAATTGCTTTTCATCACTCAGGATTTAGCACGAAATATTTCGCAAGTTATATGTACAAAGTTAAATAAAACATTATGTTAAATAAAACATTATAGTGAACTAATAGTTGTCGGACTTTGGTATGTCAGTTATGCCAGATCAATATCGGAATATTTTTATACGGCTAACTGTTGAGATGAGAAATGAGAAGAATGCAAAAATGCAGATTTATTTTTCAGACGCGCACAACGTAGTGTGAGAGACTTCAACGCCTGACATATAAGCGACGTCTTCAGTTGCATACTCATTTCTCTATTTAGGATCGTATGTTCTCTCGCCATCTCGCCCAACCCCCTTATAGACTATATTGTCGCTTCTTTGGATACTGATAAGTGAGCGATTTCAAAGCGGGTTAGACCGATGTTTCGCGATGCAACTGATGAAACAATACAGTGAAGCTTGAGCAGAAATAGCGAAACAATGGAGCTTGCGGCTCTTGACACTATCGAGTTTGCTGTAACTAACAAGGGTACAATCTCACGCCTGTCTAATGCTCGTTACGAGTAATATCATTAGGTCTGCTTGGAATAACCGCAGAATTACTATCATATAATATTGTATGTAAAAGAGATCATTTGCGTTCTTTTTAAGAAATAATAAATAATGCCTAAAATAATGTCTGATGTATATATGTCTAGTATATATTTTAAAAAGCATAAAAATAAAAAGTATATTATTAGAGTGATCCTAAAAGAAGGGAAAATTGTCCACATGATAAATTTTTATATGACTGTGCAAAAATATTTCGTATATTTTTGCACAAACTCGCGATATTTTCACGCGCATTATCAATAATGTAAATGTCATATATCTGTATTATAATAATTGCAAGAGAAATAAATCTCTTCCGTTACAAAAATATGTCATTTAGTCATTTTTGAATTTTCACATATTTTTATGTATTTCGGACACGACAATGACGTTAGTGGAATATGCTTCAATAAGTCATGCGCCATTTAATTAACTCGTCATGCAAGTAAAATAAATTACTTGTTGCTGGATCCAGTACTTATCAACGCTCTCGGAAATACCAATTAAAAATATAATTTATACTAATTAGATTTATTTAGATTGTTTGGGGATGCGCATGTTAGGATTTTAGCAATAAAATTGATAAAAAGAGGGATATAGCGAAATAAAATTATTCATATCAATTAAAAATATTCATATCAATTTTTTGGTAGATTTACATAAAATGCATCATTTGTACTAAAATGCACCAATGCATAATTAATTTCAACATTAATTCCAACTTTGTCTCCATATGTATATAAAAATATTTTTTATTTATTTCCTTCAGTTTTATTTCCGAAAATAAAAAAAATTGTACAATATAATTTATAGCATGAATATATAACGAGAGCAAAAATTATTTGTGGAAATTATTATACAAATTAATATCTATTATACTTTACCTATGAGTTATGTTTTTGTAATCTTAGATTATAATTTTTTTAATAACATGTACGTATATATGGAATCATATATATGGAATCTCAAAAAAGAAAAAATAGAAAAATAGAAAAAAATATAATAATATAATATAATAAAATATATTATATTAAAATTGAACAAATATTGTTCCATGTATTAAATAGTTATGTAATTTTTATCTATATATATACACATAAAAATTAATACAAATAAAATAAATTTTATTATATTCATTAAACAATTAATTTGCATATAATATGTTGTTATTTATTTCTAAGCAATATTAAAAATTTTTAAGAAAATTTAAAAAAAAGATATATTGATATAAATTGATATATTCATTTTAATTTTTAACTGGAGAATATATACAAGGAAATTATAGATTATATGTTTAATTATATGTTTAATTAGTATGCAATACAATGAATAGATAAATTAAATCTACAATAGTAAAAAGGAAATTTAACATTCCATTTTTAACAAAGTCTTAGAGCAAAAGAGATAAAAATACTATCGATTTAGTAGAACTTAATTTTTAGTAGTATCTACATAAAAATATCGATTAATTAAAAATATAAATTACATCAGTCTTTACATATATTAATTTCATGTAAATTTTAAAAATTGATTAAAAAGAATGAATTCGAAAATATCTTAAAATCGATATACAGTTTTTATATCCGAAAGACACATTAAATGAATTAAATGGAATTAATAGGAATGGAATTAATTATATGAAGTTGAATTCTCATCCTTCAAAGTAAAAATTTAATTAAAATAGAATTCTTTAATTTCCCTCTTCTTTCATTTATTATCAAAATATTATTATTTCCCTTTTGAGAATTTAGAATCTAAATTTTAGATAGATGATTTTTTTCAAATACGCACGTATTGTCTTATTTTCACTGACAAATTTTTCAATATCGTCGTTACAATAAGTTGTAACAAGAACAACAAATATTTTATTTAACGTTTTGATTTGTAATAACAATATTATAACGACTCGATAAACGAATTAATGCATATCTCTGGAGAATTCGTTGATTAATCGAAACGAGAGTTAATCGAGAAGGCGATCACGGAAATGAACCGTCGACAAAGCTACGCGACAACGTGTCTCCGTCTAAACGCAAGACCATAAGTCGTAGCTGATTGAATTAACGAAGCGCGATTATTAGCAAGTAATGGAAACGTCGTCTGCGAAGTTAATAATTCTAGAGTAAGTGGGACGAAGCATTCGTCGTTGAAACGATACAGTGTCACAGTCATCTCCGTTCGACTTTCTTCGATCGCTTCGCAAACAGTTTTCGCAATATAAACATAACTTCGAAATGTATAATATTCGCGAGGACAAACTGCGATTAGATATTTTATTATTTTAATCAATCGTGCATGAAAGATCCGCGATTAATTAACCTGACATTTAATTTAATTAACGAGATGAGTGCGCAAGATAGTTAAGAAGATATTATTCAGTTTGTTCCAAATTAAACGTATTACTGTTTCTCGAATTGCGAGCTAGCAAGCGATGTTTGTTGAGTATTTGTCACGACTTGACAGAGATCTTGATATTAAAATAAGAGTAAAAATAAGATATTTTCTCTGAATATTAAAATAAAAAGGAATAAAAATGTATTGTTACAAATACTGCAAAATCTTTAAATACTGTCAAAAAGTTAACGATTTTATAGGCATAGATTAAGTATAACAATTTTAAAAAATAATAATCTTTAAAAATATTCAATAAATATTTAAAGAATATGACAAATTATGTTAATTAAAAAATAAATTGTTGTACATTTACTGATAAAAAAACATTAATGTTAAATTTAATATCATTTTTGCTGTATCTTTATTTTTAAATAAACCTATTGTTGCCTTGCTGAATGTTCGCACATTATATGCTGAAGTAAACTCGTGAAAGAAGAAAGAAAAGAAACTTTTAATAACAATATTAACGGAATAGGAGTCAATGAATCGAATCATGATAAAATTATACAGTTAGACTTGTGGAAATTTTTTAACTTTTTTAATTTTTTTTAAATTTCTTTTCTTTTCGCACAATATTTTCTCATTATCTGATAATACTTTTTCTCTTTTGTAACAATCATAGAAATTTTTGATAACATAAAAAATAAACCAAATATACCGCACATGTATATAAAAAAATAAACTGCGTAACACACACAAACACAAATAATGGCTTGTGTATTTCATTCGCGATATCGTATCGAGTTTCAATCGGTATATAATTTGCTAAATATTTTAAATGAAAAATAGATTTTGTATATGTAAATATCAAATTAAGTGCGATATAATTCATACTCATCAATTAAATATAATGGCGTATAAATTTTAATATCGGAATATATTAATAATAATATACAAAATATATATATATTCTACTGTGTCACACGATGAACTTCGTATAATCTCTGATTTAACAACATTATCTCGGTAGCTGAGCTGGGTTGGCCAAAACGACTTACAATATGGTTTATATTGCGTAGTGATCGTAATTTTACAAATTGCCAATTCTATGTGTAAAAAGTACCGGTATAATCCTTTAAATGGCGATTGCATGAACTGTCGCAAGCAACTGCGAACGATAGTTAAAGAAGAACGTGTGTAAGGCATATTTGCGAGAAAAGATTCAGAAGAGACTTTTCCGATTTGCTTCCGAAACAAAAATGTAATAAAAAAATATCGTAATACGAAAATTCGAAAAACGTCGACTAAGAGAAAAAAAATAAAGATCGAATAGTGGCAAGATAGATGCGATACCATAAACGAGCAACCGCCTTCATCGCTGTCTCTTTTTAGATTCAAATCTGTGCCGTAATTATCAAAGGGGAAACAACGGTTTTCAGAACGCTGGCGAACAAAGAAAAAGAAAAACTCGTCGACGGACAATTACATTTGACGGATTTCTCACACAATTGCCTTTATATTTTCTCTTTTTTGAGAGAGACTCCAAGAAACAGTTTTGTATTACAATGTTAAATAACCACTTTTTCCACAATCGTGCCGTGTATTCGGGATTCTCTTTCACTTCTACTTATAGTAAAAGGTCGATCTTGATCTCATTAGAAAGCTCCTACTGAATTCTATTTTTATTATCTATTTATTGACTATTCAATTCAGCAATATCTAATAAAATATGTAATATATAATAGAGAAATCAACAAGTCACATAAAAAAACATAAAAATAATAAGAAAATTTTTTTTAGCTATATTTACTACTTTATATTGCGTTTTTCGCATGTATAGATATGTACAGAAATTGGTACGATCGTTTTAACCGAATAGAAGAAAAGTTTGTACAAAATATAATTAAACTCGCACAGTTAATAATGATGCTTATTGACTTACCGGATAATCATCGTATTTGGCTGATTGTGAGTAATCGGAATAATCGACATTAGCAATATCGGAGCTCCTCTTCCCAACGACACGTTGTCCAAAATTACCGGTGATGATCGGTACCATAGCTACCACGATCAACGGAATAAAACTGATGCCCATATTAATCGCGCGTGATCCTGAATCCTGTCGCCGGACGTACGTTCTTACCGCGCCGATAAATCCACCTCGACTTACGACATGCGAGAGATGGTTCCGGAAAAAAAAATCGCTCGGATATCCGGTCTCCGCTAGTTCCTTGACGAAGATATCGCTTCCGGAAGTGCTCGATCTCGATCGATCCTCGGTATCAAACACGATGCTCGGTATCTTCGAGAAGGCCGATGTTTTGGCCCGAAGCTGGGGGTGCACCGACCGCCACTCAAGTATTCCAAACTTCGGTAAAGCTTGATGGACGTACGTCGGGGATGCAATGTGACGCTCGCGGTGGGCAGCCACGCTCCTATATACTTCGGTCTGCATGCATGGTTGACATTACGCAGGCGCCAGGACTTTCCGCCGCGCGAGAGGCGGAAGAAGCCGCGCGTCTACCACAAGACGTCGTATTCACGCTAAATTAATAAACAAAATAGTTAAGCGAATACAATATTTGCTTAATTCTCTTCAACTAAATATAATTATGGATTTCTCATTTCTTAAGAAATCAAATGGCTTGTGTATGAGAGCAGAAGTATGAAAAAAACAAGTTAAATTAGTTAGTCGTTTATCCTTATTAACAGAAAATAATTAGAACTTTTCTTCTCCAAGATAAAACATATCTTTGAAAATGGTTAAAAATTTACGGTGTAAAATTATTATCTTCAAATGATAATAGGAAGAAAGTAAGTCGAATAATTAGCCGTTTATCTTTCTTAAATCTTTTCAATATTTACAATGTGTTTCTTTCTGAAACTTCAACAAAGTTCATTGATCAATACATCTGACATGTTCTCCCTTTCTGACATTATTTTTGTCCAACTAATAAATAAGTAAAGTTAATAATAAAATAAATAATAATTAAATACATTAACAATTAATTTATTAATAAAATAATTCATTATCTCTGATAATTAAATATGTAAAACTTAAAAATAAACTTAATAGGAAATTGTCTTTTTATCTATTTAAATATAAAGCATATATTATTTACAGTATTAAATTTATATGAAATTAATAAAAAGATAAGCCGAGTAATAATAAGTTATTCTTTAAACAAAATCTGAAGTGAACTTTGTTTTAAAGATAGTTCAAGGTTGAATTCGTAATTAAAACTAATCGCAAGAAAGTCAAATTGTTAGTTATTTGATTATCTTTTCTAAAAGAGACATAAAACAAACTTTTTCTAAAGAACAATCTTTGTATTTTTGAGAGAATAAAAATTTCGCCGGAAGAATCGATAAAATCTTTTATTTTTGTATTAAAACTTCGGTATAATATTTCATAATAAAGCATAACTTTGTTTCGTTCGTCTGTTTAGAATTATATTATTAATAGTTCAAATTATCACATGAGTGTCGTTCAATTACAAGATGATTATCGCTTCCGTTTTTCGTTATTGCATTTGGATACTTTGCGACATTTCTTGTAATTTAGTTCATATTTCAGCAGATATGTACAAATTCCTGACGGTTTAACGTAACTGGGAATAGAGGCGTGATAAAGTCGATAATTGAGTGAGAGAAATAATTCTAAAATAAGAGAGAGAAATTTATTTCTATCTTTTTCCAACATTATAACTTTTAATTTTTTATAGTATAATCCATCATTGTTTGTGACTGAAAAATTGTAACGCATTATATCGGCTGACAAATTACAACAAATTAAAGAACGCTCAAATAAAAAATAACAATTTCATTAGCTTTAAACTTAATTTAAAAAATTTTTTGGCACACTAATAAGATGTATAATTAGTTTGACTACTTAAATAATTTTCTCTTAAAAATAAAAAGTTGTTAGTCTCAACTTAGATAGTTTTCAATCAGTTATAAGAAATAAAATTTAGTTTTCTTTTTAAATTTAAATGTAAAATTTAAACTAGCACTTTTCTCTTTGTCTCTCTCTCTCTCTCTCTCTCTCTCTCCCTTTCTCGCTCAGATGCTACATGTATCTTGAGAAATCAGAGAATCTAATTCTCTAGAGTTACGAAAGACCTCTACTATCGTAGCAAGCTTCTTGGTGTGTATCAGTCTCTCATTAACGAGAGGGACGTAGCGATGCAACGTGTCGTTCACAATTATCTGCAAAATGGCCGAGTTTTATCGACTGTCGTTCGTTTTTCAGTGGACTTATAACTGTGAGTGGGAGTTATTGCTTGTAGACGTGAGTAAGAATTCGAAAGAGCGTAAGAACAAAAATGAACCTCATTTAAAAGAGTTAAGGGTTAATCATTTTTCAAAACGTCAATGCGCGCACCGATATTCCCCTTTTGCCGTTTTCATCAACATTATACGAATCGGTAATTTTTCCTCGGAAATTCCTATTTTACTCCTAGATGCGCTCTCACAGATGCACTTACCCCTCTAACAAATACGAGAAATCAGGCCGTTTTATCTTTATATTACATAATAATTATGTTGCAAAAAAGTTTTTAAAAAATGCTATCTTTTTTGCAATAAAGGAAAAAATAAAGATTATTAAAATATCTATTTGTTTTTTTATTTTCAATTATTATTAAATTATTATTAAGTTTAAATAATGTATCTGTTACGTTTTATTTTTCGTTAACTATCTTCATAATAAAAAATAAAAAAATTGCCACGTTAGTTATAAAATTACAAAGGTTTCATTAAAACTGAATATTTACGCATTCTTCCTGATTGTTTTGCATATTTGTATGTGTGTGTATGTGTGTACGCACACAAATGCTGGGTAGTGTTTTCAAAGCCCACACAATGTACGAGTGTCCTGGTAATGGCGTTCCCTTCCGAAAGTCATCACCGTTGAAAAATCGCGGATGCGACAGGTGTTTCGCGACGAACAAAAAAATCGATTTAATTAAAACTGCCAGTCACGTACGGCCGGTAATTAACGACTAATAACTTTCGTTTCACTGTCTTCCACATGATAAACGATTGTTTACGTTTGAGCATTCTTAGAAATGTTATACGTTAAAATAAAACATTGTCTTTCTCTAGAAAAATTATACTTAGAATTATGTTTTCTTTCTCACATTATCGAGTCTCATGAAATGACATCTTTGTCGAAATCATATCACATTTTATGTATTTTAATAATGTATAGCTACTATCTAGTTATAAATATTAAATGGAGCATTACCTGATTAGCGGCTGCACAATTAATTAGCTAATTATGGGATCAAATCTGTTTAACTCACTCCCGTGTGTAGGCGATATGATTTTGACTTTCAGATCATTGCTCATTGCGTAAGCAATGAATTATTGTGACGAAATAAAAGCAACAAATTGGCCATCTTGTAATTCGTAACTTTAAACAATTTTATCTTTATGACACGTTAAAGTGTAATCTGTAGTGTAATCACGTTCTGACAGCCACAATATTATATCATTCTGATTATTGATTACGTCTTAATATATTTAACAGAAAAACAAGATGCGCAAGATTAAAATCTAATTTTAAAAAGAGAATTTAAAGTAAAGATAATATATGTATATAAATTATAATAAAATACTAATTTAATAAATTAGTCAGATAATTTTATGCAGAGAGAAAATAATTATATTTTTTTAAGAAAAAAGAAATCTCCCTGTTCTTCTCTCTTTCAAAGCTTTTTCCTGTAATTCTAGATTGTTATACATAACTTTAGGACATTCTTCAATAGAGTCTTCCATGAAAATTATAAATCTTTTAGTCTAATTTTTATTACTTTATATCCCAAAGTGCATGATACAAATACATCATTCATTCATCACCATTTTCTTAAACCAAGATTTACACATCTTCATTTATAATAAAAAAATTCTTTTTATAATTTCATAAATATATTATGGTTTTATTTATTAATTCGATATATTTCATGAAAAATAAATTATATATTTATACATGTCACTTATTAACTGCGTAGGTGTTGCTTTGTTCTACTTTATGCTACAGTGTATTTCACTGCAAAAAATAATAAATAAAATATTAAAGAAATTGTGTCATCGTAGATATAGACCTAAAATCAGTATAATCTCACAATATAGTCTTCATTCTCAATTTTCCCTTTCGCAATTTTTATACATAGTAGTATTAATACATACGTAATTTTCTCTCTCTCTCTCTCTCTCTCTCTCCCTTTCTCTCCCTCTTTTTTCCCCTTCTTCCTTCCTCCTTCCCTGCCTTCCTCTCTCCCTCCCTCTCTCTCCCTCCCTCTCTTTCTCTATTGTCATAACAATATAAAGATTTAGGACATAAAGATAAAACAAGATTTAGAGACAATGGAATCTCTTTAATCTATTCATTGTAAATGCGCACATAATATATGGATTAAAATATATGAAAAGAGAATATATATTCTTCCATTAAATTAAATTTAATAATAAAACATGTATTATTAAATTAATCTTTCGCAATTAATCTTTGAAATTATATCAATTTATTCACCCTAATTTATTTAATGTATTTTTTATTTTGTTAATTCGTATTCAAATAAATTTCTTTTTTATACGAGTGATCAAAATCTATTTAAACTTTAAAAAATTTGTATGATGTGAGAAAAATGAATATCTCTTTGTCTGAGATATAAGATTATATTTAGATATCTTTAAAAATATATTTTAACAATATCACATTTATATAATTCGCACATATACGTATATTAAATTGGATACACTAAAATTATATTTACGCAATATATTAAATATATTAAATATATCAAATATTAAATGTAATTTCTCTCTATATATTTAAGGAAAGAGGAAATCATTTATCCGGCTCACTCGTAATTTGCGATAGTATTAGAATGAAATTGTTCCCGTTAATTATATATTTTCACATCCATACATCGGAAATGTTAAAGCCAGAGGTCATTATTCTCCATAGTGCATATTTAGCATGGTGAACGCGATATTCACGCGACATATAAAACGATATAGGACGATCGTCGCATTTAGCACTAGGTATGTGACGAGAATATCGAGGCTGAATTTTGCCGAGACGCAGTCCAGATCCGCGCGCGGATATATCCATGTATTTTTCATTGTTGTATTATATTCGATTTTACGAGATATTACGATACTTTTATAATCATAATTTCGCGTATTAAAGTACGCGATTGTATTTCGCCAGTCGCGAAAATATCCCCGTTGACGTCGTCGTCGCGGAAGTCGATGGGTGTTCGGACCGGACTTAATGGCGGGACCTGGAAACGATCGGAGCACGAAGCGAGCGAAGCGTTAAACTGTCCTAAAGGTTTCCCTGGTAGCACTTAACCACCCGCTGATCCGCATTTCTTTCTGCCGTAGAGCGACCAAGTAAACAGCGACGTTTACTCGATAGCGTGGGCGACGCTAAACATTCTCGGCGATTTTTCGACGAGACGCGAGAATGAAATTTCCAATATTTCCGCGAATCGAGCTTTGATAATTAACGATTGAGTGGAAATATTAAATGTATCATTATATGTAATAGGAATAACGTCAAAATTCTTAGAGTAAGTTGTTGAATTCTTCAGTTGTCAATATATGAAAAAATAAAAACAAAAATAATTTGTTTGAAAATTAAGAATAGAGATTATGTTTTTTGTATATGACGAATGTATCAAAGAATGAAGTAACGCAAAGTGCCAAAAATCTATATGCGTCATTAAACATCGTGTCTTTTTTTATCGTTTTAATCGCACCGTCGCGATCTGATATAGGATAGTTCAACGCCCACGAATTCATCGTCCGATTGACGTCCCTTCTGCATTTTGTCGATACCTTTTATCGGAGAAGAGGAGAGAAAGAGGGAGACCGGCTTATACGAAATAGTATTAGCCACCAATCGCTTTTTACTATGCTCTCTCAGTTCGTAAGTAATCGCTTTTATAATTGCATTAATATGAATAGAAAATGCTAATAATATCACGCATATCACGTAGATGGAATAATGCAACAACATGTAATTATCTTTCGAAATTATTAATTTTTAATCGACGCAAAGTCGTAAAAAATGCATTCGAGTTACTGACCTCGTTGAGAAAATTAAGATGACAGAAAATATACGCGCCGAAGCTTCTATCATGCAGAACGATGAGAGCAATGATTCGATGAGTTGCACAAGAGAAGCGCGAAGCAAATGATTTTGAAATCAAAGAGGATGACTGTAATCGCCCTCTATATTTTTTAATATTCGGTCGATAAAATAGATGTCTCGTCGATACATTTATTTTGCTTGACATACCGACGAGAAATTATTAAAGATCGATGACGCCGACAGGTGTCGGATGTCCAGGATTAGCGACCTTCAATAGTATCTCATCGTCGGTGTTTGATATCAGCTGAAGAAAGGGATCTTTTCGAGAATATCGACGATGAAGTAAAATATTAGCGACGCAAGTAGAGATAATTTTATGTCTACTTCTCATCTGTCACTTTTAACTGATTAATGAAGACATTCGAAAAATGTGATTCAAGGCATGTTCTTTATTCCAAAGAGCTATCTATTCTGAGATATTGTGGACGTCTCCACAATTCCCGGTGCACTTTGAGCGCGTTCAGTCTGAAATTATTTAGAATCGTCATTTTTAATGTTTCGCGCATTGAGTGTATAATTATTTACATTATTAGGATGCATGTAATATTACTTTTGCGTTTCTAAAATAATCGACAGGTTGAGATAATTTAGAGAACAAAGTAATTTTTCCCGTTTTGTCGATTAAAGTTGACCTAGAAATATAAGAAAGTATGTTAATAAAAAAAAATATATCAAAATTAAAATAAATATTAATATAAATATATAAACACCATATTTTTTATACACATCAATATAGACTAAATTATTAAATTTAAAATGTGATTTAACATTGAATATATATGTTATAATACACTTGTACGATGGATTTATAATGAAGTATTCTTTTAGATGTAGTTTCTGTACATGCTCCTCTCATAACATACCTTGTATCGCTACTTTGTGTTGACAATTTCTCAATAATTTTAGCATCTATATTAATCTTTTTTGGTTTTTGCATTTGATTTTTTAATTTCTCTATGTTCTGTGTAAGTTGATGTATCTGTACCTTTAATGTTGCATTTTCATACATCAATCTATTATTTTTTTGTACAACCTAATATAATTCACATATAATATATAAGTAATCTCCCTCAAAAGTTATTAGATTGGATAGAGCAATACATATATATATATATTTGTTTACTTGTAAAAATTTAGCTTTATTAAGGGATAATGGTTCCTGAAATTTTTCTGACACAATTAAATTAAGTTCCTTTCTCGCCTCATCTAACTTTTCCATCATTTCTGCCATTACTAACAGATGCTCGTGTAACAGCTGATCCAATTTGTATCTTAATGTATCCTTAGCATGTTTCATACGAAGAAATTTTATACATGTACTGTATATAACTTCATTTTTATTTGTTAATTCATCCTTGAGTTGCTTATTTTCCATTTCTAAGATATCTCTTGTCTGCTCCAGTTCCTTATGCCGTTGTTGCTGAAACTTTGACATGTTACCAGTACATTTAATCCTGTATCGTTGCATTTCTTCAGTGAAATGATCTTTCTCTCTTTGATAAAAAAATCTCTCATCATCTAACTGTTCTACAATAAAAATAATCAATATTGCTAACAATTATTGCTTTAAAACAACATTTTATATATTGAATAAGTTTCTAAAATTATTTCTGATAAATATTCAAGTAATGTGTAAATAATTTGAATGAAAATATGCAAAAATTTCATTTGTTTTATCATGTCATATATTATTGTTACTATTATCATGGAAAACTTAATCAAAAATAATGCTAACATTGCCCTGAATTAATATTAATATGCATTTGTATGTTTTGTAAAATATTTATTTATGATCAAATCTTACGTTTAAGGTGTCTGTTACATCTTTGTTGCTTCTTTAGCTCTGCCAATAATCTTCCTTTCTCTCGATGAGTGTTTTCTAATTGCATATCTTTTATTTGTATAGCATCTTCTAAATTTACAATAGCTTTATTTAATTCTGATATCTTGATGAAAATAAAATTAAGAAAATTACATTATTTGCAATCTTGTTATATTGTAAATGTTTGAAAAGTGATATAGACTCATTATATAGTTTCATTATATTTAAAATATATAAATTTGCAACATTTTCTTATTAAATTATATAAATGCCTTATCTATGAATAAACATATTGAACTCGATATATGCATCATTAATTACTTATAGCCATGTAAAATACTAACATACTTGTAAAGTTGCTACTTCAGCATCAATTCTGTCACATTCTGCAATGTTCTGGGGAACTTTGTTTTCTATGATATTAATAGAATGTTTATTTAAATCAATATTTTGCATATTGCAATATATAATTCCAAAGACCAATCTGTAACATGTCTATTTGATAATCTTCTATTTATTTTATTTTATTGATTGTATCACATCACACTTTAATTATATATCCAAAAGTTATAATTTTTTAAAATTGCTTTTGTATATAAATCTATTTAAAATTTGAAGATGTATATTATAAGAATGTTCCTCTTTCACATGTAAAACTATAAGTAAAAGAACTTAACATGTTGCATTGATTATCTAGAAATAGTACTAATGCAAAAGTTACTTGTCAGATATATGGTTAATGGAAAAAACATTAGACACTAGATAAAATTAAAGACAAGTAAAAAACGTTCAAGATGTCACAGCAAATCTTAAATATGATCTTGAATATCGCGTTTTATACTTATGAATTTGAAATAAATTTCCGGAACAATTTTTTTTTATGTGTAACACTTTACATTTCAAAAGTAAATTCTTTTCTTTAATAATCACAATATATGTAATGTAAAAAAGTTCACATTAAAAATCATTGTTTTCTACAGGTTATGCTCAAATGAATATTTCTACCCAAGTAATACGGATTTTAAAAGTTGTGAAATTTTTTATTGTATCGTATATGTACAAAATAGGTGTACACACACACATACTACTTGTCAATCGCGCACATACGTGTTGTATTAGACACGTATCGCATATGCTTTAGTTGCATATGACATTGATGTAAGAGCATTTCTTTTTACCTAGTACACCTATAACCCCCATTTCTATTATCTTTTATCAAATGGAATGAATGTTGAGATGACATATGTATATGTTTCCCTTTTTTCTCATACTGATATCTGTAGAGACACAAGACAAGTAAAATTGTCAAATTGTGACTGACTAATAATCCTTTTCCCATCTTGCATACAAAATAATAAATTATATTAGAATCTTATTTTTTCCAAAGTTTTTTTACATGAGACTATTGACAAAAATTGTGTTTAAATGAATATGTTAGAATATATTTTTTATATCTCTGGAAGTGTAACGATATGAACATGGTCTTAAAGAAAACAAAATACAAAATACTTCACTGTAAATTCACTTGTGCTTCCCATAAATTTTACAATAACAACAACTGGGCCAAAGATTATTTAAACATTGTTTTACATATTAGAAAGTTATATGTGATTTATTTAAATAAAATTAATCTGTCTAACAATAATCTAGAAAAAATTTTTGTCTTTAGAAGATCTCTCTATACTATCATTGTATAAAATTTTACAAAAAAAAAATATCAATAAACAATTTTAAATGCAATTATTCTAATTAGAAGGTACTTTTGAAGATGGATAAATCCTTATAAAAATTCTCCTTATTATAAACATTTTTCTTTTTTTTAAAATATTAATTTCTAAATATATATTATTCTGGAAAAATCCCATATCTTTATAAGTATGTTATGACACACAACTAAAGTTAAATCATAATAAGTTTTGCTTTGCTTTATAAAAGTATAAGACAAAGATTTACAAAAATATTTTGAGTCAACTTCTTTTTATATATAATAGATGTAAGCATTTTCTGAAATAATTATAGTATTTTATAAATTAGAAAATTATGACTCAATCATTTTTAAATTATATGTAGCTATTTTGTTGGTCCAGTTGTGTTTTAGGAAAATGGAAAGCAACGCTTGTTATGTAATAATCTGATGAAATGATACTAGATTCGCACAAACGCGGATGATATTAATGATGGACTTATGTTTAATATCCTAACTTAAGAGTTTTATTTCCATAACGTTAAGGCTCATACTTATTTTTTCTTATTTTTGTTAGCCTGATTTTTATATTTGGCCGCAGTTGTTAATTTGGCATTCTTCTTCTTAGGTTCATCATCTTCATCATCTTCGTCTTCGGGATCCTACAAGAAATATAAAATGCAATCATGCAATGAATTGTTATACGCAAATAAAATATATTTTGATAAACTTCTATATTTAATAACAGAAAGATAGAGAGAAGAGAGATTAAAAAATTTGATATTACATAATATTTATTAAAATTTTAATTTTAAAGTAAATTTGGTGAGGCCTTATATATGTTCATGCATTTATTTAACAAAAGTTTCGCGAAAATTTACACTTAATTTTATCATATTTTATAATCAAAGTTCCAACTCCATTTATAGTAACAATTGGTGAATTTTCCAATATTTTGCTTTTATTACTTAATCAATGTATATGTTAGTATGTATTATATAATTCTTGATTTTTAGATAGAAATTATAATTCAAATGTAACATTTTGCAAAAGTGGAAAAAAAGGAAGTATGATTAGTAAAGAATAAAACTCTCTTGCAAAATATGATTTATTTTACAAAAATAAAACATGGAATGGGAACATAAGTATAATAGATAAAAGGTACATTCATGACTTTTTACAAGTGGATTACTTCCACTTTTTCAAATTTTTTAAATCGTAATTCTTCAAAGATACCTTAAAAATATGATAGTCAAATAAAATTCAAAGTATTTTTAATGCAATGATATCATATTTTTTAGAAGACACATTAATTATAGCGCAACGTATATCTTTTTTAATCTTAATGTTCTATTTGTCTACATCTTCATCCGTTTAATGCCGTTTTTTTTATCCTCTGCTAAAAGCTTTCGTTTCTTTTGCGGTGCCTGAAATTGATATTTCTAATATATATAATTTGAAATATTGCTATTAATTTTTAGCAATATACAAGCTAAAGATATACACGAGACGCATTATTAGATTTCCTACAATAAATTATAATTTAACACTGTGATATGTAATATTTAAATGCATCTTGTATATTTAATATATTTATTACATGTTTCTCAGAAACGCATCTTGTATAAATTTCTGTTATTAATGAATTTATTATAATAACTATACATGCCTCACCCATAATTTTCTTTATATAATTATTTACATGCACATGCATTTTGACTAAATTTATTACCATAAATAATGATTATCATCATAAAATTTGTTATCCAGAATGTTCATATTCTTGATAACTTCTTTTATAATATCTGTAATATAAAACTTGATACACAACATACACATACCTTTTCATCATCCTCGTCATCGATGTTCTCTTCTTCCATTTCATCATCTATATCGTCAAACTCTTCAATATGCGCACCTGAAATGATAATATAAAACTAATAAAACAAATGGAAATGAGAGGGGTAGAGCTATCTGAAAAAAAAGTATGTTGCTTAATGTTATTATATATACACACACACACACACACATACATACATATATATATATATATATATATATATATATATATATATATATATATATATATGCGTGTGTGTTGTAGATCATATACTATAATGCTATATCAATTATAAATTATTATTATTATTATTAAATATTATTTAATATTATTTAATATAAATAAATATTATTGTTAAAGACTTCTTATCTGTCATTGATCAAAATATATCTAGAATAAGTATTATAAATAACAAATATAAATATTTGTTATAATCAAAACTTTATTTCATGATTCATTAGTAATATTTTATAATGAAATTTGTACATTAGAATTTCATCATTACATTATATCAAATTGATTATGCTTATAATTATTACTTTAGAATTAAAAAAATGTTTATATTTTGATACATATGTACATATATATAACAATAAGAATTATATGTATTATATATGTATTATATTTTGACATTGAATTTTTCTCTAAAAATGTTAAATATATACGAGATAGATATGTTGTATATGTAAAAATATTAATATTGTTAAATCATATGCATATTAATGAAGAGCAATAAGTACAAATTGTATGCATAATAAAGTTTTAATATTAATATCATTAAAATAAAGATATTTTTTTCTTTCTTTTCCTCTATCTTATAAATTTGTGTTTTGTAATATGTTTTTGAAATGTATGGTTTGAGGAAGGCGTCCAATTTTATTCACATATCGCCTTTTATTTATAATATTTCTTAATTCTATAGACATATGTATAATTTTTAAATAAAATTACTAAAAGATGCATGTCATGTATATTTTACTTTGAGTTGGGTTTATCAGCAAAATTAATTTAGTTTTAAATTTCAAGATTATCTCTAAATTTACTAATTCATAGATTTATTTATATATACTCACCAAGGAGATTGTGTCCTACTATGTGAACAGGTCCACTGCCCTTAACCAATGTAAACGTAACAGGAGGGTCTGGGAAACTGAGATCAAGAATAATCTGCGCTGTTTTTCCCATTTCTAGCAAGGCGATTGGCGTTTTGATGGGCCCTTTCAAACCCATTGCTTCTACTTGCAGCACATTGAGCTCACCAGGCTTGGCTTCTGGCCCCAGCAAAGCCTGTAAAATTTATAATAGCATTTTTATAATAGCATCAGTAAATTAAATGTATACAATAATGTGCAATGACGTTGATCAAAATATTTTTGACACGATTGTTATTCATGAGATCCAAAATTCTAATAATTAAAAAAAGTTGTTAAAATGTTCATTAGAAGGTTCATTAAATAAAATAAGTACATTTTATCTAAAATATCTTATTGTTTCAAAAATTTTCTTTGAACAATTAATTCAAAGTTACTAACCCTTTTTAGGTTAGAAAATAATTTAGCCTCAAAAAGATAATTATATATAAGTAATCATTCATACAAGAGAATAATCAAAGGAATGATGAATTGAAATATTTTCATAAAGTTGACTTTGAATTTGATGTTTAATAAATAATGCAAACAGCAAAAAAATGATGCTGATGAAATGAATAAAAGGGGTTTTGTATCGTATTCTTATCGAAATTTAATTAAAAATTAAATAAGTAAGAATACATACATACATATATAATTCTTATGGAATTACGTTAACGATAAGCATTCTAATATTTATTTACTTTGAAATGCCACGCTTTAACCGGCGTTCTATTTCCCACAGAACCCTACAATTTAACCTACAGATCACGATTCATTGATTAAATTACAAATTCGTGTCCCTTCAAATTCACCTATTCATAAAAGATTTCCGTTATGATCTTTATTCCCATATAATAGAGCTCTACCCATAGAGAGTAAAATGGGGGAAGGGCGAAGCCGTTATTAAAAAATGGCGCCAAGCATCAAACTTTCGTCAGAACCTCCGAAATTAGTCGGCGCCTTCGTTTCACGCATGGAAGACGATTCGACTACACTCACAACGCCATGAACGGAAGTACATCGTTGGTAGAAAAAAAATGGCTTGTACTTAATCATTTCGAAGGACGTGTGCTAAAAATAAGCAATGTCAAGTGTTTTGAATATAGAAAGAACATCCGGAACCGAAGGGAAAAAAAAACGAAATTCGGCGATACTGCTTTATCTCAATTTATTTCCTCGGTGGAAAAAAATTTTTTAATCGGAGAAACCGAGATCGAGAAACACGATCGAATCGTCCGAGAGGCGCGACAAATAGCGATTAAAGTTTCGCGCGCAAAATTTCGTCCGGAGACGATGACGAGTGTCGCGAGGAAAAAATCAAGAGTAGATAGACGAGTACTCCCGAGCGTACGATGCGACAAAAGAAATTCGGTGCGATCAAACAGAGGACGCGTTGCGTATACACACTGTATAAACTGTCGAGTCGATGTAAAATTCGACAAACGCACACTAATCTCGCGTGTAGCTAGGGTACGATGGACGAAGGAGGCAGGCGGGATATCGTATCTCGCGCACTATCTCTCCTCGTCGACGACGAAGGAATCGCGGATGAGGAGTAGCGGCTGCGGCTGCGACGAGACGACGACGACGAAGACGATCTCGTCCCGTCATCGACACACACACATCGCGCTTACCATCTTTATAATAAGCTTCTGATCGGCGCCGATGTGCTGGGCCGCGCTGTCCGAGTCGTCATTCTTGTGCTCCGGGTCCCATACCTCGCTCGCGTTCGATCCCTCGAGGGTGATTCCTGAACACACAAATCACAATCATGTACACGTGACACGCCGGGAAGTATCGTCGCGAAGTCGACGAAGGCGATCGCGGGGAGAGATCATTCTCGCCGTGCTCGTAGGAGACAATGGGGGTCGGTCGGTCGCAATGGCCGAATGCCCAGCCGGCGTCTCGGCCAAGCGCATCCCCCTCGCTCTCGAATGGCCGACGGTACGTAAGTATCGGCGCGAGACGCTAAATAACGAGCGGACGGTGATCGCGGCACCGCGGCCGATCATATTTACCGTACAGGTACTCCTCTGCCATGGTGATCGGTCTTGATATTAACGGATTCTCGTCAGCGTGATGCGCTCGAGGGACGTGTGCGTGCCGTACACGATGATGGAGAAGCTTAGAGTGACGCCGCGTGTGCGTGTGCGCAACGGTTACTGTGTTACTGCGCGAGGGAAAGGTCGCCGCACGTGCCGGTCGCCGGACGAGCGCGTAGTAAATGAGTTTCGCGTACTCGACCTTGCGCGCCCAGAGCACGTTCCGCGCGCTGATTGGTCCGACGCGACGCGCGCGGCGCGCGGCACGTCCGCTAGGGGAACGGCGCGCTTTAAAAATCCCTAAAATATTTTCCTCGTAAATTCTTCCTCCTTTTTTTCCACGCAAGAACCTTGGTTCCGTATATTCGATAGTCTTTTGCATTAGATGGTTTGCCGTCTCTGTAAACTTTGCGCCTCTCGAGAAACGATTGTGTAAATTATAAGAATAAATTTTTCGCCTCACCTTTTTTGTATCGTTCACAGATGAAAGTAAGTCTGTATATTTGGATATTATATTATGAGATATTAAATAGAATAGCGAGATACCATAGTATTGTTTGATGTAAAGAATATTCGTTTGATTATAAAATTTTCATTTTACATTTAATCTAAAAAATAGAAATTATTATATACATATATATAATTTTCAACGTATTAATCCACTATATTTATTGCACGCTAAAGATTTTACACATAATATACAAAATGAACCAAGCGAACAATCTCCGAAGTACACGAAAATTAGTAATAGTAATTACAAAATTAATTTGTAATAGAAATCATTTCGAATACAGAATTTTCAAATGACAAGCGTGGCAGCATCGTCTCTATCGCCTATTGGTTCGAGTCGGCTCTGGTGGCGAATGCACTCAACTACTGTCGGCACATTGGTCCACATTGACGCAATAAATAACGGACGCAACACGTGAATAACGTTGAAGAGTCCCGTGATATAAATGTCGCAGAGCAGAGTTCCGAAAATTTGACATTGCATTTTACTCGCCGGCCGATGACAGACGGTCGTGGGACACGTGCGCCCCCGTGAGGATTCGCCCGCGTGGACTTTCGAGAAAAATCGTACGCATCCTACGCCACGAATACGAGCGATAGCTTGTCGGAAGAATGCGTGCCGACACGTACATCCTGCTGATTTACCTGTCGCTCGCGATTTTCGGCGACGCCGAAAAAAATGAAAGCGCTTTCGTGGCGACGCACGAGTGGCAAACGGTGAAAAAGGGTGAGTTTCAGATACGACGTGCAATTTGGGACTACTTTACGTCAACCGAATCCGTCTTCTTCCAATACCACGTCAGTCAAATCCGTCGCGTGATATTTTTTCGCGGTGATCCGCGAAAGCGCGACTTTTAGCATATTTTCTAAAGAATAAGTCGTGTTGTACGCGATGTGGGATTTTTGGAAATTACTCGGATTCTGTGGAGTCTATTAAACAGAAATTAGTGCAAACTCGGTGGTTGTAGATCGAGTGTTTACATGTTACAGTGACGTACATTCAGATTAGATTACGTGGTGCAATTGTAAGCAACCTCGAGATATTTAAATCGTCTTGGGTTCTGTTCAAATAATGCTTTTTCTTTTTTTCTAATTTTGCATACAACTTGATATCAATAAAAATTTAAAGTTTATCTTTATGATTAAAACTAATTTTATCATATAATTGCAATATAAGAATTATGTGAAGTATGTATAGGATTTGAATTTAATAAATTTAATTTTAAATTAATTAAAATTAAATTAATAATAAATTAAATTTTATAAATTTACTTTTCAATAAATTTAATATAAATGTAAATAATAAAAATTAATTAATAAAAACGATTTAATCGAGTGTAATAAAGATTTATATAATTTATTATATATAGGGACTCCTATCCCTAAAGGACTTCATGTAAGACATAATTTTGCAACTGGAGTGACAGAAGCTAAATTAATGGACGATGCAGAGGAAGTAAAAGAAGATGATGAAAATACAAACCGATCAAGTTCTAAGTCACTAACATTACATCCTGATAAGGCATTGCTAGAAAATGAAGAAGTGGATCCTGTAAAAATAAACAAAGATTCTGAATCTTTAAAATTTCCTATTGATGAATTGAAAGCAAGATTAAAAAAACTTAAACAGGAAGGAGTAGAAGATGTGTCAAATATGAATGTAACTATTTTTTATTATCAATATACTAAATTTAAATTTCTAATCATTTCTTTTTTTTTTTACAAAGAATAGAATAAATGACTTTCTTTACATAAACATAATTTTTATAATATTTTATATAATAATTATAACTGTTTATAATTTTGTTTATATGTATTAATTATTTCTTTAATACATTACATCATCATGTAAAATATCTAACCAATTATATAGTAGCTTTTATTATTATAGTTTTAAATTAATAGATTTTATAAAAATTTAATGACATCTAATTTTTACTTTTTTTATTCCAGGATGGAGAAACTCGACCAAAAAGTGAGAAACATTTCAAACGTTTTTATGAAACTTTGAAAGAAGAACTTAATGCTCTAAAAATCAACGTTACAAGTGATTCGGAATTATTAAAGAGGTTTTTCCAGAAATTTCAATCTTATAAAAGTAGTGTCACTACAGGAACATTAACCAGCATAGAGACTGAAGAAGTTCTGGATATTTTAAATAATTTAGAATATCTTCTTCACCAAATTGACAATGCTAAAATATTTTCAGACATGGATGGGCAAGTATAATATACAAAGATAAAACTTTTTTTTTACAAAAGAAATTTGTTAAAATTTCTGTTTCTTTTTACTGTAGGCTAACCAAGATCGTATCGCCCTGCCTCAATGGAACCAATAATGAAATAAAATTGGAAGCATTGCGTCTTTTGGGTGCAGCTACGCAATCAAATCCAAAAGTGCAAGCTAAAGCATTAGAAAATGATTTTATTCAAAAAGTATTGCATGTTTTATCTACAAGTAGTAAAATTGAAGTAAAATCCAGATGTCTCTATGCTCTAAGTGCCTTAATACGCCAGTTCCCTGCTGCTCAGAAAGCTTGGATTGATCATGGTGGTTTACAATTATTTGGAAAAATTCTATACGATGATCAATTACAGATTCAAATGAAAGCAATAAAACTAATTAATGATCTAATAATTGAAAGACAAAACCTACAAGAGATCTATGATATCGAACAGCGTCAGCAAAAAACGAGGGAATATGCTATTACAGATTTCGAGCAAAGATTATTGAGACACGATTACTGCAAGTTACTAAGCAACTTAATGATCAAGTGCTTTAAAGAGAAGCTAACTAGCCAATTCAGCATAGAAAATAATGATTTTCTCGAAGTAGTTTCAGACAGCATGATTACAATATCTCCTGTTTGTAGAAGTGAATTTAAAAACATTAAGCTTTTGCTTCTACCTGTTATAGATAATCTCTTGTATTTTTATCAAAATCTGGATAATCTTAAACTGACTGTGGATGAAACTGACGTTTTACAGAGTTTAATATTACTAATTGAAAGATTAAAAGATACTATTTTTGAAGCACCTCATGATGAATTATGAATATTTAAAAAAATCAGCATTTGTAATTGAAGAAATTAAAGACTACAAATTGAATTCAAACCTTGTAAGAACAGATGAAAGAGTGCAACCATCTATGTATAATAGTAATTATTTGAAATAGCATAGGGCTTTCTTAATACACATTTGTTTAAATTAGAATAAAAAATTTGTGAAAGATTGATCATCATTGTAATAATAATTTCTGAAAGAAAAAGATATCTATGGATAAGCAATTTATTATAATTTTTATAGATCTTAAGGAAAATCCATTTATAATCATAAAAAAATATTTTATTATATTCTAAATGTGACATTATATTATCCACATTCTAAATAGCTTATCATACTTGCACGATTGATCAATAAAACGTGCAGATTCTCGTCTCTTGCATCTGACATATAAAGCACTAGTCATTACATATCCTTTAAATTTTTATTCACTGCTTGAATGCGTTATAATCGTTAGTGATTTTTATCGTTATAGTCGTTTGTATCATATGAGTTTTCTTTTTATTGGCCTATTAAATACGTTCGAATGTCTTAAGTACAGGAGACGGGAACTTTATTTTAATCACACATAGAGCTCAATATTCCATATATATAATTCATATTTTTTGCCAGCAATTAAGAGCTATCATTTAAAATGACTGAAATATATATTGTATAAAAAATGTACAACATATATATGTATATGTTGTACTGAAATATATGTTGTCTTACATATAATATGCAAGACTTCAGTTGTTTGCTGTCAGCTAGTAAAAAGTGCAATTGTTTATGCAGGTATATGCAATCGTTGTTTTCTGTTTTAGAGTAATTATTTAATAAATTATTTTGTATCAAAATAAAAATGTATTTAATTGTCCAAAACACAATTCCCTAGTATATATTTAATGTAAAAAAAAGTAAAATATGATCATCGCAGAATAATACTTTTTATTTACAAATCATAGCAGATTAGAGATTACATATGATTAATTCTTTATTTACATAATCATAATTCATAGAAAATATTTCCGTAAAAGATGTTAATTTTAGTTCCTTCCCTGAATAGGGAATATCTATTTACAGATGCAAAAAGCGCTCCTGTATCATGCATTTAAAATAGTATATCTTGCTTTTAATTGTTAAGTACAAGGATCGCGTTACTTTGTGCATCATAAAATATAGATAATGTGCATGATACACGAGGCTAATACGATACAAGAGAAAAGTACAAGTTGATTTCTTTTCAATGTCCCATTCTTTATAAATTGGAAATATAACAAAGTGTTTATATCTTCTATAAGTATATATTATCTACGTATTATATGATTTTTTTTTTAACTATTTGAATATATAACAAGGTGAAGCTCTGTGAAAAATACATACTAGTATCTTTCATGTAAGTATCTTTTTATAGATATATACTTATCATGTTCATGTATTTAAAGAAAATATAATTTTTCATAATTATATCGATAAATATGCGCTATAGAATATATATTAAAAGTTTCAAATTTTTTCATTTATGAATAGATACATGAAAATATATATGATATATACTTTATGAATATTTAATGCCATATATAATTAATATTATTACATAATAATAAAGAGTCGATACTAAAGCAAATAAAACGAACATAATTTTATTTGATCTATGTGTGCATATGATCAATTTATTTCAATGATTATATATTATTAGTAGTTTATTCAAAATGTAATCTATTTCTATACGCGATCTTATGAAGTTTTATCAAATATGCTCAAAAAGTTCTATCTAAATTTAAATTTTACAAAATTTGTACGCAAATGTTATTTCATGTTTTATCCAAATTTGTTTAATTTGTTTAATTATAAACTCAGAATGCATACAAATTCTATTCTCCAATTCTGTACAATACATAGAATATTTTCTCTTTTTTATCATCTTTAGTTATTTCTTAAAAAAAAATCTGATTATATATTATTTACTTTAGGAACTAAATGTATATTCACTAGTATACTTTTAATCTCGTATCTGCGCTATAAATGCATGTATATAACATTGAGGAGTTTCATTAAGGAAGTTTTCATTGCATTCTTGTATATCTTTATACACAAACAGATAACAAACATTAGCTTTCAAATTTATTCAAAACAAGGTGATTATACGTCAATACTGGCTTCAAATTTAATTTTTATATTAGTATTACAATGTCGTGTCCCAGAAAAAATGAATTACATTGTGACATGCTAGAAATACTACTCTCAGCTCTTATGAGAAAATATGTATATTGATGCATAAATTATAACAATGAAGTTTATAACAATTTCGAATATCTTGTCATTAATAACATGATAATATTGGAGTAATCTAATTGTAACAAAATAATATACAAATTACACTTTATATGTCTCTATGTTATTTATTGTAAGAAAGTATTTTGCTTCACTATCATTGTTAAATTAGGTTTAAGATTTTCGGTAAATCATAAAAAAATTTAAGCTGTGACTGTAATCTTATTATTTTCAAAGATTATACAAGAACGGAAAACTAACGATCATTTCAGACTTTATAATAAATATTTCAATGTGTTAGAGAAAAAATATTTCAAACAGAAAGATATAAAATATTTAAAACAGAGATAAAATATTATAAACTAGGCTAAATCTGATTATCTATACATGAGTTTGGTCAGTCGTTTATCGTCGCTAGTTTTCCTTCCCGAATTGTATTTCCATTGAGCAATAAGTAATTTTATGGCAACTTTGGAGTACTGTACTGATGATATATACCAAAACATATAAGTCCAGTAAAATTGTACTCAGTATATACTAGCATAATAGAATTTCTCTTTACTATAATCCTCTAATGAAATTATTTAATATATATTTCACTTAAACAAACATCAATGCGGCCATAACAATAACCCCAAAAAGTAAAGCACTGATTTGTTTCAATGATTCTTTTGTATTTGTTTCTTTTAATAAATCGGGCAAGATAGTTACCAGACCAATATGTATAAACCCTCCTGCAGTTAATGGTAATATCCAACTGGTTCTTTGCTCTGAAAAAAACAGGACCAAATACACTATATATAATTTCTAAGTTCTATTTAATAAAAAAATAAAAAATTTTATATCATAAAATATACATATATATATATATATATATATACAACTAAGTTTTTTATTTTATTTTTTACATACACACATACATACATACATACATACATACATACATACATACATACATACATACATACATACATACATACATACATACATACATACATACATACATACATACATACATACATACATACATACATACATACATACATACATACATATATATATATATATATATATATATATATATATATATATATATATATATATATATATATACACATCTATATATGACATACTGTACTAAAAATATTGTTTCAAGAGTTTGATATTCTACACAAAAACAAGTTAGAAATGAAATGTCATTTTTTCATAAATTCAATCAACGTTAATAATGACAAAACATTTGTAATCAAAGTAACGAAAAAAAATAATTAACTATGTATAATTTTAACTATATATATTTTTAGTATCAAATTTTCAAAACTAAGTTACATGCCTTGTATATTATAAATTTTATCCGATTATTTACCTAAACCACCAGAAAAAGAGACAGCAGCCAAAGCACCAACGATTCCACCACTGGCCGTGAATAACTGCGCCCGCGCAGCATCCCATCTGCTAAATCCGCTTCGTAACAAAATAGCAAAATCGCCAACTTCATGAGGTATTTCGTGCACCAAAATAGTAAATGTGCTGAGGACACCTACGCGGAAGGAAATAAGGAACGATCCACCCACAGATAAACCGTGAGTAAAATTGTCAAGAAAATTCATCAAAAGATTGAGGTATCCAGGAAAGGCCTTAGGATTGAAAAATTTACGGAACAAGTTCGATGTAAGTTTTTTTATCCATGCGATTAAACGCATATTGTTTGATGGAATTACATGCGGAGGATTAGGACGTGAGATTGTTGCTGCAAAACCGTTGCTCTTTGCAAGCTTCTTCAAGCAACTCTTTGCTTCGTCAACTAATGGACCATCATTAGGACATTCACTTGACAATGAAGATTTCATAATATCAACATCTTTAAAGCCATTCTTTCGTGGACCTTTAATATGATTTGGAGTTTGTATATCCTTGCCATATTGTTTCTCCAGGAAAAGTATCTGTCCAAGTTGTATCTGTTCAACAGAGAGTGTTCAATCATTTTATGTGCACAATTATAAATTTAAATAATACATTAGTTTTAGGTAATATAACAAAAAATTTACCTCGGCCGAATTTTTAAAGCATTTTTTTGCAAAACCATTTTTCCTCGTGTTCAACGTAATACAATTATTATTATCCATCTCTTTTTCTTTATTTACATCATTAATTAGAGTTTCATCAATCTGATTTTCTGGAATGATTGCCATTTTCTCATTTATAGTTGCGGCGACTTTTTCGATGATCACGAAAAACAAAAAGGCCGACAACACCATCAGACCAGCGGGCATGGATGAATGATTATTCCTGGCTGTAAATAAAAGTCAACATGGAACGTTTTATAAATGTCTGAAAGATAAGATAACTAAGAATAAGAAGAATAGAGATATTTGCGAATAAATCAAGAGTTGTAATCCATAAAATTTATCTCATCTACCATATTATTTATCAAATATATGTTTAAAGAGTACAACTTATGCATATACTTAAGTTGTATTCTTTAATGTATCATTTAAGGATTTGTCAATATATTTATGAATTTGAATTATACAATTTGTTGACGTCTTTTTATAATAAAGCATCGATAGACATAACGAATATAAAATGAAAGTTAGAAAATTTGCAATTCAAAAACAATTCAATTTATACGGTCATTACTAGTCCATTGATCATTTCGAATTCCTAACATGGTTCAGTCGGAAAGACATTTAATTTACATAGACGCAGCTGGCAATTCAAATCTGCAACTGACGCACAATAGAGTTCGAAGCCGCCGCTTAAATCGTTCATAAAGCTCTTTCGACCTCGAAGACCAGGGACGTACTCTACTAACGTGGAGATTACGAAATGCATTCACAGCACATATGTACACGCTATATAAAAATAATAGGGAAATATCGAATACATTATATATATTCCATCGGAAATCAAATTTCGCAATGTTAGAAATGTCAATAAGATTCATTAAATAATCTAGGTTACTCAGTTTTTTTTCATTAATATTGTATTTCCTTCTGATAATGTTACTGATTTCACACAAATACTGTTCTATTTATTAGTCGTTGCAATTAAATATTGCATGAATAAGTAGAAATTTTTACTAATAAAATTTTTTACTAATAAAGTCTGTTTCTCTTGCATAGTACATCAAGATTTCTATAATTTTTCGCGTATCGCGATTATATTTATCTATTACTGTAATCATTATTTATTTTATTTTTACGATAAAATCAATCTTATCTTAATAATAGGTGACTTTGGTGATATATTAAAATTTTCTTATAAGATAAGATTAATCCACTTATATATCTAAGTAGTTGTGTAATAGAAAATACCAGAAATAAAATATTATAAATAAAATAATACCTCTCGTTTGTAATTCACTCTCAAATGCTTCCGGCAAAAGATGTAGAAAAACATCGCCTAATAATGCACCCATGGCAAAGCTTAGAAGAATCTTTAAAGTGCCGCAGTTTTCTGTAAAAAGAGAGATAAAAGTATTAATGCTTAGCATATTCATTTTACGTAGCGAGCGTTCAGATAGCTAAAACATTTATGAAATTACAGCGACTTATTATTTTTGACATATATATGCATTAGTAGAAGAGAAAAATATAGATAACCTACGCAGGAAATATTTTTTTGCATTTTGAAAGAGCTCGAGCGTTCGAGAATAAGTTCTTCGTTGACTTAGTTAAAGTTAGATATGATAAAAATTATTGAACAGACATTGTGAACAGACACTCATTGTGCGCACAATGATAATATTTTTAACGAAGTCAATAAAGTAATTATTAGAAGAAAAAAATTATACAGCAAAAAAAAACCGTAAAAAGTGTATGATATATTTGCACAATATAATCAATAAAATAGAAGACATAAATCGATGAATCATTCACTGGCGTTTTATCGTTGAGTAGGAAACGACGCACATGGCAGACGACGATAAGTTCAAAGTTTGTTCATGCGATAAAATGAGCTATATGGATGTTATGCTTTTCTGCACGCGGGTCACGGAACTAACGTACCGATATATATACAATTGACTTATTTCTGTATTATTGTGCCCACGCACATTTATCTCATGTTTGCACGCACTTGCATAAAAAATGATGTGTGAGAAACTCGCACAATGAATTTTTTTCCCATAGGCAGATCTTTTATTATAAATCTGAACTAAAACGGATAATAAATCTTGATTTCTGATATACTTGTTTTTTTGCGATATATTATTTAAATAAATATTGTAATATTGAAGGTAAAAGTCAATTAATTATGTACATTATTGTTAATTAAAGCATGTTAGTCGAATATGGAATATATAATGACTATATTAATTAATATTCATAGAGTTTGGTTAATAATAATTGTTAAAGGCATAATGTACGCCGACTATTATATTTAATTTTTCATGATAATAAATAAAAAAATTTGATGCTAGAAAATAACATAAAATATAAATTTTTTTAATGTGATATTTAACGCGTTCAACAATCACTAATAGATTACAGCTCATACTTGCTGTAACAGCAGTAGTTGATATTGCAGAATAGGCCATCCGATGATAACCGCTATGATGTCAACATATGATTCACAGCAAAAAGAGAGGAAAAGAAATATAAGTAATGTAAGCGGGCCTTGATCTCATTTTGACATAATTAGACTAACACGAACGCGCTCTTCTCTTGACTGGTAAATTCACCAATTGCAATCTCGAATGATGAGAATGTCGCGATTTGTTTAATTTAAAGATATATTTTTTCAACTGCTATAAGTTGTAATGGAAGACACGAGTATTTATGTGTGGTTTCAGTTTCAAAAATTTTTTAAATATATATCTCAATTTCATTATATAAAAATTAACACAATTATATACACATATATACACATGTTTATTTATTCAATAATATCTTAATTATATAACTCTCCATAAACTGCGTTGCGTATTAATCTCGTTTAACAGAGAATGCGGTTATTAATTTTGACTAGCTCTTATTCTTACTAGGAAATTAATAATCGGCATCAATTTGGCTGCGTAAAATTCAAATGATACAAAAAGAATATGCTCGGTTTTCGGGATATTAGTATATTCTATAATCAGTAACAAATTCCTGTCGATAAATCGATGATTCTTTCAATATTGCGACCTACTTTTAATATAGCATTAGCATTATCATTATTATTATTATTATTATTATTATAGCGTATCAGGTATAAATTGCATTAGTTCAATAAAGAGAATAAGTCAATTAGTCTAGTTACAAAACCGGAATAAAAAAAATCAATTGTTGATGAAAAATGAATATTTATCATACTGACGGTGCAGGTAGACAAGATAATTGGATAATAAGATTTCAAGTTCTGCTTTTCAGATATAACAATCAGCAATTTTTTAAAATATTACATATATAAAACATATTTCTTATCAAACACATTTCTGACGAAAAATTTAATTTGTTTTAATAATGATAAGAATATATAATGTATAAATGGATATAAATATATAAATTTACAATATATAAATTGGAAGATTTTTTTATATAAAGCATTCTAGTGTAAGTCGACTATATTATCATTGCTCAAAAATGTTTTTCTATAAAAATCTAATAAGTCTAAAAAAAGGCATCTACATATATCGATTCGATGAGAAATTTAGAAATTCTAATATTCTCATTTTTACATTAGATTATCAGAAACGACTGCTTATATCTAAAACATGGAAATCATATTATATATTATTATCATTAAAATATCCGTATTTAATTTAATTTTTAAATCTATTTGAAAATGTAAGAACTTGATCATAAAAATACTAAAACTCGTAATAAATATAAAAATTTCAATTTTAGATTAATTATTATTTCCATTAATTATATTTCTAATTAATAAATAATTTTAAGTTTCGGTTTCAAATTGTTGATAATTGCTGATAAGAAAGCTTATCTTGCTCTTTTCTGTGATTTATATGTATTTGAAAAGTTATTACGTCAGACATTTCATATATAGCAATTATATACATAGCAGAATCTGGCTATACGCATTTATATCATCCATTTCCTAGAAGTCTTTGTGCAATTAATTTAGCTCTTTTAACATATAAAGTTTCCTCATGATATCAAAACTTATTTTCTCCATTCGTTATTTATATATAATTTATATATAATGCTAAATAATTTAAATTACAATATAAAATAAAATCAATAAATGTAGAACAATCTTGTATAATTTTATAATTACAAATTAAAAATGAAAAGAACTAGAATTGGAAACGTTTAAAATGTAATAACAGAAATACAATGAAGAGAAGATGAGCGTATCTATAATTAGTATAATAACAACATACGGTACGCGTTGCAAATTCACAAGATGTACTGCTATCAGAATAATAACTCTATTGCACAATCGAACTAGACCAGCAATTGCAAAGATCACGTAACTGATTAGGTTTTTATGCCTCGGGATATTAAAAGCCGCAGAATAGAGACATCATTAATTTTTAGATAAAAAGAGATTTATTTTGTAAATACAATTTGTGATGGGCGGATATTAAAATTTCAATTAATTTCAAAGCATAATCACGACTTGTTGGAATACTGAGTCTTAAATTGAAAGAATAAACTTATATAACATCCATAAGAATCTCATTTCTCGATTATTTAAAATCAGTGAGATTTAAAACGTTATTCCCTATTCTATTCTAAAATAAAGCATAAATTAATTTGATAAATCACAGACACTTCACGTTATTTAAAAAAATGTCAAATTAAGTTTTCAATTGAAATTTATAAAATAAAGATATATTTTCTCATCCTTGAGAATTATCATGTGTAGATTTATTTTATAATATGGTAATTATCAATTGTCAAATTGTTTTCCTTTGCAAGATTTACGTAAAATATTGACATTTTACGCAATTATTTTACAGCGCGAATTATGCGAACTTATTTTTTACATCAACAGATCATGCACTATCATCGATCATGCACATTCGATTCATTTATATGTAGGTTTTTCCCAATTGCACGGACACTAGTAAGCATCAGACACGTATGCATCGCGACACGTGACTGATAAATAAATATATTATCCCTGCGAGACTATACAATAGACATGCGCAACAATTCCAACGTTGTCGAGAAGGTGATAAAACACGTTAAAAGATCATGACAGTGAGTCGTAATGGCGATTTTTTTCTGGACTTCGGAAGAATAAAATGCATCACAGCGCAACTATGCGACGAGGAGTATTACGACTTTACTCTTTACCGGGTGTCTCAAAGAAAACGTACATCATCAACAATAATTCTTCTCCAATGTATAAATTTAATTTTTTGTGATTTTTTATTCACATACATACCAATAGGAATAAAATGCAATGCTTAATTAGATGCAACGCTTAAATTATCTCGAAACTTAATTTGGAAATTAATATGTAACTTTAGTAACTTATAAAGATCAATTATGCAATGTTGAGACATATGTGTGCGATTTATAAATTAATTGATGTAAAATTCTTAATATAAAACGAAATTTTTTTCACTAGCGAGATAATCATTAATGTTAAGAGAATTAAAGCATTATATATAATTAATGAAGATCTCAAGGGAATTAAGTATTTAATATTTAGACTTTAATATTTAACTTTTTTTCGAAACTATTGTTCAGGTACTGATTCTGATATCGATCTTGATTATTTTATCCTCTTATACTATAGTAATTTCATAGGCTATATTGCCAAGAATTCTCCGAAGCGATGCTTGTTATCTCATGAGAATACAGATATGACAATTGTATGACTATTTATATGACTGCAATATGTTGACGCGTTTCCCAAAGCGTCTAAAACAACAGCTCATTCCATAAATTATATTTATGTTGCAGAATATTCATTAAACGAAGCATGCTAATATAATTCAAAAACTAGTACAATCAGAGTTATATTTATTGTATTAAACGCTTCACATGCTATGATTTATTATACACTATAGTAGAATAGCAATAAAATATAGTAGAATGTGATTGCACGTTTTTTAAAGATTTAATAATGCCAATATTCAGCTCTGGTAGTCACGCGAGCATTGTTGCAAACTTATTGATTTTCAGGCAAACGAGAGGTATAGATGCTTAGAAAACTTAACTTTTTTCCAAATTTGAATTTTTTTCTATTTTGAATTTTCTATTTCAAATATAGAGTAATTATAATAAAATAAAATCTTATAAAAATATATTTAATTATTTTTATTGTATTTTTTATACTGATATAAATCAGTTATAATAAAAATTACGAAAAAAATACTGAACTAAGTGATTTTGAAATAAAATTTAGAAATTTATATCATAATTAGTAATAAGTTTCGATATTTTTTTCTATAAATATCATCAATCGTCGCGGATATGACAATAAAGATTTGATTGGAAAGAGATTATCAAAATGGTTATAGCATCGAGCAGCCAAATTTTTCCGAAAATAATTTAATTACAATTACGTGAAAACACACACACATAAGTTATACAAAAAATAATCAATTATTTTAATATTAATACTATTAATATTATTATAACTATTAATAATATATATAATCTACAGTATATAAATCATTTTGACGTTTATTTTTTCATTAAATTATGAATTGGATTATATCACATGAAAAATCGTTACATGTCAGATAAAAACGAAAAAAATTAAAGTATGTCGTGATCAAAGTAATTATTTTTGTACGATATCACTTTTAAAACACGCCATTTTAGCGTAATACGCATTTTTCCGTTTATAATAACTTGAATTGATTAATACCGAATAATAGCCTTGAATTTAACACTCACATGATTGCTACACTCTATGAGCGATATATGTATATATAAGAACATGACATGTAAATTGTTCCTCTCTTACAAGATTTATGTTAAATTTTATGCACATACTTTTCGATAAAATCAAAATCGATCATTATTAAATAGTATATAATATATATTATTATTAATATAAGTAATTATTAATTATATTTTTTTGTTTCAATTTTTAATTCCACAATAATTTTGTAAATATATTTAAAAAACAATTAAATTTCTATTGAATTAAAAATATATTTAATTATTAGTTTAATTCATCAAAAATGTTCAATATTTTTCGATATTACTTGTTACATAATCTTTATCCGTCAGATTGATTGATCTAAATTAGTTTAAATGCAAAAAAAAATTCACAATTTAGACGCAGAGTTCGATGAAAATTTTATAAAATATTTTGTAAAAAAAGTCAATGTTTCAGATTGATACAAGTTTTGTTGTCGAAACGTGGTTAAATTGACGATAGAAAAAGTTAGTGTTGTAACATGAGTTTTTGTACATTGGGAAACGATTAAATTCTCACAACTTTCTACATTTATACAAAGTTTACGCTATTAAAGTTCGGCGACGTAACGTTTACCGTTAATTTCACCCGTATAACTTGAAATCAGCACATTGTTGATTCGGAAAATACGAAATAATAGAGAAAGTTGTGAGAGAAAGAGATATACAGGGTGAGCCATTTTAATTAACGCACGCAATTATTTCGGAAACAAAGCATTTTAGAGAAAAATGTTTCAGACAAAAGTTTTATGGTTTCGAGGGGGCCATAAGATGGTATCATTGGTTTGACACTGAAGAGTCATTTGAAGGTCACGTGAAGGTCACTTCAATTTTTTTAAATGGAACACCCTATATATTTTTGCACACTCTTATAGCTTATCTCGAGAGCTTTCCAAAACACTATAATTAAGTACCTTTTCGTTAAGTACTTTTTGAGTTATGAGGCTTGAAATAATTTCTTAATTTTACATAAACCGTAAAATATCTTGTAAAATATTCATTTTTCGATTATCTTACCTTAATACTTTTACGTACAAAATAATGAGAGGAATCAATTGGTGTAAAGAAAACACATAGTTGTTTTGAAGAAAAAATATGTAATTTGCAATTAACAATTCCATATTTTTTCTTAAAAACAACTATGTGTTTTCTTTAGACCAATTGATTCCTCTCATTATTTTGTACGTAAAAGTATTAAGGTAAGATAATCGAAAAATGAATATTTTACAAGATATTTTACGGTTTATGTAAATTAAGAAATTATTTCAAGCCTCATAACTCAAAAAGTACTTAACGAAAAGGTACTTAATTATAGTGTTTTGGAAAGCTCTCGAGATAAGCTACAAGAGTGTGCAAAAATATAGAGGGTGTTCCATTTAAAAAAATTGAAGTGACCTTCACGTGACCTTCAAATGACTCTTCAGTGTCAAACCAATGATACCATCTTATGGCCCCCTCGAAACCATAAAACTTTTGTCTGAAACATTTTTCTCTAAAATGCTTTGTTTCCGAAATAATTGCGTGCGTTAATTAAAATGGCTCACCCTGTATATTGTTCCAACGAATAATTGCATTATTATTCCTAAAGTGAGAGTAATATCTGAAACTGCAAGGCATGTACATTTGCATGTACAATTACGATTTGTTAGTTTTATTCATTGAAATGTGTTTATGTAGCTAATTAAAATTATTTATTCGGATTTTAATAATGTAAAGTAAGGATTCTAACTAATTAATATCACTTTACGATAGCATGTTGTATAATCAACTTATATACCTCGGCGAATAGTGGCAGCGATCTATTGTCATGATTGTGAAAAAAGATGATAAATATATACATCTCTGTGCATGGACATAAAGAATAGTAGAATAAATAAAAACGAATGAATACAATAAATGTTCCGCATCGCTGTATCCATAATGTAATTCCATTCAAAAGATAATTAAAGTCATCACTGACACTATCGAGATTCCACACAATCGGTACTATTGTAGATTCGTGCTCACAAAATTCGCAAAGCGCTATAGATACGAATGGAATTTTGCGGCGGAATATGCGCGATAGACGTTTCGTGAATACAGTACTATACTAATTTACATATCGATAGACGAGCATTCATCATGATGTCGTAATGTTAAGTATGTACATAAATTTTTGTAATATTTTACAATTGTACAATTTTTGTAAATTTTTGTTATACATAACATGTAGCCAAACAACAATTTAAGATCTAGATTGAATATATTTTTATATTGAAGATTGTCTTAAGCAAGGTTTGAAAATATGTGGCCATTTCATTGGCTGAACGGAATTTTAAAACAATCTAAGATCTAAAGTGATCTCAAATATAAGAACGAATTATGAATATAACACCGGTCCTGAAATACAATTGAGTTGTGTAGTATTAAGATTAAAATCTATATATTTCATTTTTTCAAAAATAGTGTTGTAGAGAATCTTATGCATAATAAATATCTATACTGCAGAATAGTTCCCTTTTTTTACTTTCAACTGCGATTGTAACCGTAAAAAAGCTTTATGTGACAATTGCTTCGAAACTTTATAGCTATTTTTATCTTAAAACATACAATGGAAAAAACTGAAATCTAAATCGTTGATTTAGATTTCGTGGCTCAAGTCTTCAAAAATATCCAAAGTCCACTTTCTATCTTTGAAAAACAAACTATTTTATACTAAAGAGCTAACAGATTGTGTGATTATTTCTAATTGATTCACAAATAGCCAAAGATATTTTAGCAATGACAGAGAATCAGAAAAATATCTTCGAAACGATAATATTTGTATATTTATTAATATACAAATATTAATAACGTATATTTTGAATTTCATACACACACACACACACATGTGCACGCACATATCCAAAATGACGTAATATTTTCAAAATGTTAAAAATATTTTACCTGTAATTAAAATTGCTAATCATCGATAAAATTATATAACGACGATTGAGGCTTAAAGCAAGAGATGCAAATAAATGCACTGCAAACAGATTTATGCAACATAAATGATGCAACATATCGTATTCATTTATGCTGCATAAAGCGTTCGCAATTTTTTTGAATATTCATATTCGTTTCAGTGACGAATAAAAAGTACACAATGTAAACGTGATGAAAAATTGGAAAATAGAATAATTTTCTTTTCAAGAGTCTAAGATAGGTTGAAATATTTTATATAAAATTGGATCAGAGATTCCATTCAACATTCCGTATGCTGTACTAAACAAGTTCCGTGACCTTCGAATTCCATTCTCTTGTTGTGTAAAGTATTGCCGACAATTTTAGATTATTTTCTTTCTTTCAACATTTTTCGAGCAATTCGCAAAAACTATATTAAATTATCAAATTGTAATTACATATGTATACGTGCAGAAACAAGATAAAAATATAATTGTTTGCACTACTCGTTAATTATTTCATCAAATATGATAATATTATATTATATAAAAATGCTTTATTTCATCAAGTTAATCTTCTCTAATCAATATATCGAGCATTTATTATTTTAACGTAATAAATATGGGCGTTTTTCAGCAAGCGACACAGAGGACACAGTGTATCACTTCATCTTTGTTGGTTGCCGAATGGAAACAAGGATGAAATGTGTTACATTGTGTCCTCTGTGTCACTTGCTGAAAAACGCCCTGTATAATTAGATACTGTATTATATTCATCAGATGTTTTCTGTCATTTCGCGATTCTTCAGTGAAGAAAACTATACGCTTTAGTTTTATGTATTGATAACCGATTTGTTCAATTATTTCGTGCGCAGTTAAATGTCTATATATACATGGCGATCTGTTTTTAACCAAATGCATATGCAACTTTCTGTCGCGTGATATTTAACTGCGTAAAATATACAACTAAATAATACAACTAAATAAAGTATTTAAGTTTTATATTTTTTAAGCTTATATATATAACTCTTCTTATTCAAACAAATTAAATAGGTTTGTAAGATTTTGTAATCAAATAATTATTTTATTTATACGAATTAACAGTTATCTAATAATTTGTATATAATCTATAACTAAATTATTTATTTTACGAAAATCTGTATCTTGCTAGTGCGAAATAATTGCATATTATAAAGTATTATCATTATATAATTAACGCATATTATAAAGTATAGAATATATATATAACTTCTCATATATACAAGGTGTTTCTTAATAAGTGCAAAAAATTTTAGGAAATGATTCTTTGTTGAAAATTAAGGGGCATTTTTCATATAAACATTAAAAAGTTCTAATAAAAAATTGAATAGGGATTGCTAGTTTCATCTCCTTATAACATTACAGGAGACTGAAAAAAATATTAATAAATAACCTTTTTACTAGTAGAAAATATCCACCTAATTTCATTTCTTTAACTTGCTCCAAATTTGAGAAAAAAATAAGAACCTAATTTTTACCTCGATTTTTGGAGGAATGTAACTCCACAAGGAAGGATGTAGGAGTATATGTTTATATAAAAAAATCCCCCTTAATTTTTGCCAAAGAATCATCTCCTAAAATTTTTCGCACTTATTAAGACCCTGTATAGTAATATGCTTTATATACTGATTATTTATGAAATAGTTAATATATAAAAAACATGTATAGGAGATACATTATTTATGTAATTTATAATAACATAATATAAATATTACGCGCGTTTTACGCGAGCGGCATATTTAAATATATTATATCATTCTTAATTTATATTTATAGAATTTTTTCTCGCAAAAAACATTTCTCATTCCGCGAAAAATTTCATTTATAATAATTACTTTAATTACTTTAATTATTATAATCATTTTAATCATCATTGACGTTAAGGAAACTGCAATAATTCGTCTTTAATGACGATAAAATGTTTATGTTGATCAATAATTGATTTTTGCAATAAAAGAGATTTGTAATAAGTCGAGTAACGACGAATTTATTACTTCATTATATTATATTCCACGGGAAATATTAAAACAATCGAATCCAATATCATTAAGCTTTATTATGGAAATACACAAATGAACAGCAAATGCGCGTAGAAATTAATTATAGTCGAATAATTTGTTCTCTCTCTCTCTCTCTCTCTCTCACCCTCCCTCATGGCTTTTATTGGGTTTGTTCCAATAAATTCCACTAATTGTGCGAACTATTATTGATTCAGCTATAATAATGACGACCGCAAATCTTTAAATGTAAAACTATGTGCTTTGTGTGCATTCTGAGATTACTTGATCGTACATATCTTCTGTACCAAAGGTAATCAAATATTAACGATACTCATTTCAGCAACAGTATTAAATGACTGATGCGAAATATAGACAAAGAAAAAATGATAATTCTTCCGTATAACAAAGATCTTTGTTATGCGCGACAATAGTAAATTTTATATATTTGTCTACATGTGTATTAAGATTAATTACATAGAATTGAAGAGAAGTTACGAATTGGAACATGAAATTATAAATTAAATTGTCTAGAGAAAATATAACCATCATACATAGAATTCAGTGAAAATCGAATTACAAGTTATATAAATTTTTGCGTTTAGAAAAAAAATTTATTATCAGATACGCTGGGAAGTAATCATTTTCTGCCTATTGACAATTGAGGACAATTATAATTCATTACATTCGCTTATCGCTTATTCACTCCATTTAAATTATATTAAATTATATTAAGATATGAAAGGACGACTCAAGAAGTTTAAGAACTCCTGCTTTTGTAGGTATTCTCATATAACTTTACGCTTAAGGACCTATTCTCTGCTATATAATTGGACCATAATAGAATAAGCTCAATTAGTGGAATTTATTGGAATAAATCCAATTGTGAGTTTTGTAATATCATCACGTTATTTGCAATATGGTACAATGATTTATTGTGTAGTAATCTATATATATGGAATCAAATTGCGATAATCTTCGTCGAATTTATCGTATGTTAAATTATTCGTAATGTAGGATTATCCTGTTATTCCGCGATTTCTGGAATACTCGGAAAAATAAGAATGACATTACAGTTTAAATGTACTATCCTACGTCACGTAATTAAATGTAAATAAATGATAATTACGCTATGTAATGCAATGGCCTTTTGTGCAATCCTGTGCAGCTTTTCATATATACAATTTTGTGCGTATTATTTCGAAATTGTGATTCATGTTTTTACGTTTTAAAAAAAATATATAAATTTTTACTTAAAAAGTAAAGACACTGTATGTCATTTTCTGATAAGATAAACAGATATCGATTAATCGAGGCTTACTAATGATTGTTATATTTAATCATTAACATATAATCGCTATACAGTACTTTGCTTTTAACTTTTGTTTTTGACCTGAAAACCTAATAATTATTCAATTCTTTCTATCACTTGTTTACTTTCATGAGTCAATTTACGATGTGCGAAAAAGTTCATGATGTGTGTTATCAAAAATACACTGATAATTTATTTAAGAATTATAGTTATCACCTTTACAAAACGCCAGTTACGCAATAAGTGACAAAAATAGAAATTAAATTGAGATTACAGGTGAAAATAGTTATATTAAATTACTGGAGAGACATAAAAAGAATAGAAAAAAAATTTATTTATTATACAGCCTGAAAATCATATCTGACATTTAATTTTTCAAAAATTTGTCAATAGATTTAATTGAGTTATATAAAAAGGATTAATTATGGGAGAGTTGAATTATACAAAAAAATTAATTTATAGAAAAAAAATTATTCGTCGAAATTTCATCAAAATTTTACACAAATTTAAGCTAATGACACGTAATGGAGATTAGATAATGAGTCTCTCATATATCATGTCACCTGTAGATATGTGACGCAACGAATATCTACGCTGTGCGCGCATATAAAAGCGACCCATACTACTTACCATCTGCTTTAAGATCGACGCCATCCTGAATGGGGATGAGCCACAAGGGGAAAATGCCGGTGAGGCCGACCACGGTGCTACCCAATAAAGAGAATATCCACGGATTGTAGGAGAAATATCCGACCATCTCATGCCATGAAGACCACGCGTCCGTTCCTCCGAGAATGTTATACGGAAAAAATCCCGCCTCCGTGCAGTTGGGAGAGCACGCGTATGACGCAGCAGCCATGTTTGTTGTTGCGTGTTCCTCTCTTTCTCTCTTTCGGTCAAGATCCTCGTGTTAACGCGAGCAGGAACGCGAAATCGACGTTAAGACGACCTCGAGACTCGACGTTCCTCGTGAATCGACCTTGAAAACTATGCGTTAACAAGTGCTGCAAAGCCGGTGATCGAATCGTATCGCCGCTCTTTCCGGAGCTAACCTCACCACGACGAACGGGAAGCCGTTATAAAAAGGCTTATACCGAGTCGTGCTGTATCGAGGAAGACGTTTATCGCTAACGATGACGCGCGTCGTAGTCCAGATTATGATATAGAGAGAGATTTTGGCGCGATGCCCTCGTCATATGTGCCTATATGTACATACGTCTCTGCGTTGTAGATCCGTCCGCGCGACGACGACGTGAAAAATCGTGGTCCTGACGATGAGAAGCTTGGAAAAATCGTAAAAACGATCGCCGAGCGACCGGCTAGCCTACACTGAGGACTGAGCACGGACGCTTGCAATCGGGACGCCGCTGCTACCCGCCGCCTCGTCGAATTGCTACGGACCGTCGTTATTTCATAGCGCTTGGTCGACACAAAGCCACCGTCAACGCCGTGGCGATTAACGCGTGATGACAGCGATCTCGGGGACGCACGATGCGTGCGTCCTCTCCGTTTATCTACTTCCGTACTCGATTAACTCGTAAAAACGTTCGTTTCGTACTCTGCTCCTTGTCACGTGAAATACTATCGACGATGCCTCCCCTACCGCGATAACTCAACGACTGACGCGCGCTGCGCCGTAAGCGGTCCCCTTATAACCACGCTCGCGCATGCGCAAGAACGAAACGGACCGAGAGATCAGCGCGCGCTTGAACGAGACGAACCGATGAACGCACAAAGAGGGAACTAAAAGACGGAGTAGCGTGATAAGATGTCAGTTACAAAGAACGATAAAATAAAGAAGCGTGATCTATCGTACGTAAAGATCGATCTATCGACCTTTCGTTCGAAGTCGATAAGTTGCTACTTTTCGAATGGAGATATGTGTTTCTCAAGGTACGATTCCTCAAGGTCGATCTCAAATTTAAATACACTGTAGCGCTCTCCGTTTGTTTCTATCTTTAGAAACGCACGGAAAGACGATTGAATCACGGTTTCACACAAAGATAATTTTTTTCGAAATTTTGATACCATCTTGGACACGAAGAACGCGCGTGTCTCACGTCCCTCTGACAATGAGCATATTTTTCGTACATTTGCATTATTTCTCGTTTGCGGTCCTATATATCCTATATCCGCGGTCAGATATATCCTATATCTGCGATAATCGATTATCTATTATCTGCCGATAAATGATAAATTTATTTGATAGCGATTAGTCGTAGATAATGTGCGATGCTTCTCTCATGATTCTAAAACGCGGAAAACAATAACTCGTGTTATCTCGTACACGCGACATATGTCAGATAATACGATGTGTACTCTGTGTCTAGAAGATACAGGGGATTACAATATATTGAAATTAAAAAATTCTATATTATTATATTTTATTTATATCTATTGTAACCGTGCAATCGTCTGAATAAAAATAGGAATCTATCGTTCGCATATATTGCACGATATTGATTATAGTATTATAATTATATATATATATCTTAAATATATAATATTATAATGATTGTTAAATATACACATACAGGGAGCTCTGAACTTTGTCAAAACGCTTGTATCTCAAGCGTAAACAAAGACAAGAGGACAAAAGAAAGAAGGAAAACAAAAACAATATCGTGTATTTCAACATTTTATTTATTTTGAAATTTGTTCGTTCGACGTGAACTTTACTGGTCTATTCAATTCTCAAGAGACAACGTTTATCAAGATACAAACTCTGTAAAAAGTCCATGTCAAAAAGTCGGTGTAAGAAAAGTCTAGCATGAATATTTTACGATGGTTATCAGTTAGATAATGTTATATTCGCACAATTCCAAATCGCGAGAATTATTATGTTGACTATGTATTGAAATAATTGAAGTTGTATGCACCCTGTATGTGTATATTTAATCTTTATAATATTATATATTTAATATATATATATAATTAATATTTATTATTATTCAAGATAGATTTTTGAATATGAAATACTGCAAAAAATAACTGAAACTTTTGATCATTCAGAGAAATTCTAATTAAGAAATAATATAAGAATTGTGTTGTATAATATGTTCTAAAAAATACTTGAAATATGCTTGAAAAGAATCGCACCGAGTACAAGCAATTAAAAATTGTCGAACATGACTTATTGATAACAATTAATAAGTAAGTCGTAGATGAATTGATATTCTCTGATTAACTCAACTTTTTAAGTGGACATTTGTATATAAAAATAATGAGAATGTGTATGTTGCTTATGTAATAATAAACGGAAAATTCATTATTTTTTGTGATTATTATACCAACATGATAAATTACATTAATTATATATACAAATATATAGTAAAATATAATTTATCCTCACATAATCTATTAGTTTTAAGAAATATTGGAAGAAATATGTAATAAAATAGTGAAAAATGGTATATTTATTTACAAATTTTCTGTGAGAATTTTTTTGAAAAATTCTGATAATACATATTATATATCTCAATTCATAATCAAATTTCACTCTACAGATGATGACAATCTAAAAAGAATATATCTTTTTTATATATTCACATCTAATCTATTAAGCATGTTGACATAGGTTTATCTAAGTAATCTTCGATCGATTTTTTTAATTTAAAGTTATAAAATTATTACGAGTTATCACTTTCTCCTCGCGCGCGATAATAGCTATATAATAGATAATCGCTATTTTTACAATTTAGTAAGCTTATATCTTTACTATTTTGCGTCTATTATTTGTTATTCGCAGATGAAAAGAGAAGATATAATTAATATATAAAGTATATAAGTATATAATTCATTATAAAATTATTAATTTATTAAATTCACAATCAAACGCGTGCCAATAATTAGATGTTATTCTGTGGACAATCACCAAGTCATGTCAACAGACATTACAAATGACTACGGTATAAATCATACATCCGGTATAATGTTTATCGGTTTTCCAATTCATTAATTCGAAAACACTGAGATTTATGTAACACCTTATTGTTCAAGTACACGAGTAAAACTTCCTCAGTGTATATTTCACAGAAAAGATAATGAAAGATACCGAACGCTTGTGTGATCGATAATTCGATACATAAATTTCTACATGAACAATTCTTTTGTTGTGAAATCTTACAATAGATGGTTTATTATTTGTATCAAATGTTTATAGATAGTTAACTATGTGAAGAAAATTTAAAAAACCATTACAAATGTACAGCGAAATATTAATTTTAATAAATACATGTATTAAACACATGTATATTCTCGCGTTTATTACAATGAGATTGATTAATATTAATACACTTGTCTAAAGCATACATTATAATAAGGAATCTTAACTTTCTATTTTCAAGGCTACAGCTGCGAGAATTTGGAATTAAACTATTTTTACGTATGACGTTAATTATTCATGAATGATTTGGAAATCAAATATCCTGCAAGAGACGGGGAAAATCAAAATATCTCTTTTATTTACTTATATATAAAGATATAAAATATTTTTGATTATTTCGTTGGATTTTATGAGATTTATAGTTGATAATAGAAATTACTGGCACAATATATTTTCGATATGTTAAATCATGACATCAGTATAAAAATTGCATATCTTGATACATCTTGTTTAGTGCGACTTTAATTAATCACGTTGTAGACGGCAGGATGCCAAGGGTTTTCATTTGGACCTCAACGAGGAAGTTGCCATTGATAACGTCGAATGCTTGATAGCCGCACGAATCTCATCAATGTCTGAGAGAAAAAAAATTTTCTGAAACTTACGAAGTAAAAATAATTATCTAAATATATTTTTCATGAAATTTTTTTTTATTTTGATGGAATAGCATGTGGAAAATTAAAAATTAAACACAATGCCTCAATAGATTTACATAAAAATATTTAAAAAATAACTGAAAATTATGAATATAAAAAAAGATAAATTATAGTTTTTAAGTTGTATTACAAATTTGACAGACAGAAAGAAAACAGAAGAGAGAAAATCATGTCTTTCATCTTATAAAATAACTGCGAACTGTATACACTGTATGAATCATCAGTATGTATCAATTACATCTTTGGCAGCTTTCAGGTTTTATAAGAGAAGAAATATTTTACGGAGTCGCAATAAATTGTTAAGTAGTAGGCATCCTAACTTGATTTTACTTGATAAAATATATTTATATATAATGAAAAATATTAAATTTACCAAGTTTTTCGGTTTCAATAAAACTTTTGATTTTTTCTATTATATTTATTTTTCATACTTTTAAGAAAATTGAAGAAATAACGCCCCTATTATAAAATATATTCAATAATATAATTACGTATATTTAAGTTCATGTGTATGATATAAAATTAATCAGTTTCTGGCTAAAGTTATGAACAAAATTTGGCAGCATGCTTATGAACAAAAGGAACAGATTTGTGCGACTGGCATTATCTTATTTCTATGATGTAAAAGTACGTAAGACTTTCTCTCAAGTTTAACAGACCGTAACATATAAAAGATATACCGCCTCTTCGCTCGAATGATTCGTCCGCACGAAATGCTTATGCTCGCGGAGCACTCCAGCGTCTATTTTCAGAAAGCTACGAAAGAGAGAGAGAAAGAGAGACAGAAAAACACAGGATTATTTTAGTTGCAATTTTTCTCCTCTGATCCGCAGAACGCGGTGGACGTCTACGCGAATATCACGACGATGACTGAGTATGCTACTTTTCGCCCATCGACAACGATCGCGCTCGTTCTCGACTAATGACCTAAATGCATGAAAAAGTGAATCGCATCAAAATTAGAAATTCGAATCTAACGAAATTTCGTGACGGTGACAACGATTGCGAGAGAACAGCTATTTACAAAATGTGAAAATGCAAATTAATGTGCTTGGCGATAGTGAAAAAATTATGCAAAAACCAAGAACATGCATTTCTCCAAACGTAATATAATTTAAATAAAATTTATAAAATTTTTTCTTTATATACAAAAAGCTACACTTCTCAATGTGTACGAATTTATATCTCAAGTGTCGTGTAAAGATTTTTATAACAAATATGCACAGACTGCGATATATCATTTTTCGATTCTTTCTAAAATAATATGTGCAAATTGCATTTGTCCGTTTGCATAATTAATAAATCATTAGCAAACGTTTCTTATATATTGTATCCGTTTATTATTACTAGGTATTTCACAAAATAACAGCGTAAAAATTGTCTTCTGCTTCGCATCTTCGTTTTTCTACTATTTGCAACTAAGGATGTCTTTTTAATCGATTGTCTCGTCTTCATAATTTCGTCATCATGGACGTACGAAGAATGTCGAATTGGAATGTCTTGAGCGTGGAGGCTGCGATGCAACAACTCAATGCCTTCGAAGATGATCCTGAAAATATAATAAGGCGTCCCAATACGGTAAGCTAACTTACTTTTGCAATATTTAGTGATCAATCTTAGATTTCAGTGAAAACAGAAAGATAATGAAACTATTGCATGTGTAACTTTACGAAACAAATTTCCTGCCATAATTTAAATACGTATTAGAACTAGAAAATCAGCTGTATACGTTATCTCTTTTCACGAGAGTATTTTGACTCGTTTTAAAGATAAAAATTTCGAAAATAATTCGTTACTTATAAATGTATTTGAGGACTTTTATTTCACAAAAAGTACTTCAAATCGCAGATTAAAAAAATCAAGCATCGATTTTCAAAGCGGTCTAAATACGCAATACGTTTGCATCTTCGAATATGTGAAGATTCGATATCGATTTATATATATATAAATTTTTCATTTAAATCTTGGGAAGCGAATCGCGTCCTCATAAATGTGCACACAGCTATTCGGCGAATACAGTTCAGGCCTAGAGAAATCTTGTAATGTAAATATCGCTTGCTAGCGCTTGCTGGCGTTTTTTTTTCACATAGCGAGTGCCACATCAATACGTTGGGGAATGTCAATAGGTCTTTCCATTTTGGCCTGTTGCCTACTTGCCTGTCTGCCTGCCTTTATTTATAACTAATTAAAGTAGACCCAGTTGCAAATACTGACTCTCCTAAGACGGTCAAATGGCGAGCCGCTCGATAAATTGGAGCCAATTTTCGGTTTTTTCCAGTTCAAACGATACATTTTACCAAAAAGTGTGAAGCGAAAATTTGCATGAGTAGAAATTTTTAATTTATAATAGTATCTCGTATGATTCTTTGGTATCGTTCTTTGTAAGTTGTTTGAGCTCTAACAATGACCACTTGGACGCAATTAGCCGTGAAAAATGTCAGCGCAATATCCAAGGAAGAATTTAGCACAACGCATCGAGGAAAATCGACGGTAAATTTTAATCATCCAAATCAATTATTATAAGTTTTTAAAAAAATTATTTTTATTATAATTAATATTTTAAAGGACAATAAAAAATTATTAATATTTTAAAGGATAGTAATGAATTTTCTCTTAATATTTTTAGAAATTAAATATTTTTTTTGTATTAAAATGATATACGGGAAAAAGGCCATATGACCATTTCCTAAAATTATATAATTGTGAAACAACATTTCTATTGTATTCTTATGCATTTTTTGCGTAATAAATTTCATTGTTAAATTTTTTATTACTATCTATTGCATGTATTATATACGTCGTGAGATTATAATTTAAGAATTAATAATTAAATCACGATCTTTTAAAACAAGAGATTCAATTTTATTCTAATAAAATTATGATTATAAATCTGTGTTTCAAAATATATTACAAATTACGAGTAACTTTTTTAGATGATTTCGTGTAACTTTTTTAGATTTTAATACACACACACACACATATATATGTGCGCATGCATGTATGTATATAATAATTAAATATGTATTATAGATTCTAAATATCTACTCTATAATTTCTTTTCTTATATAACTAACATAATAAACAATTACAAATAATTTAAGATAGATCGGAAAGGAATCTTACCAAAAAAAAAGACAAAGATGCAATATACAACATATGTATATGTATGATATGTGTGTGTATATTCTATTTGAATTTATTTGATTAAACAATAGATATTGTAATACACAATAGAATCTGGCAGCTGATTTCTATTCTTTTCGAAAAAGATTTTTAAAGTTTAAATTTTATTCAGTATTTTTTGTTATCTGTACTCTATAATTAATGACATATAAATATTTTAATACATTTTATTGAGGCAATCACGAGAAATATTATATAACAACTCAAAATGTCCTAATTAGAAAATACTTTAATTTTTTAGGTAATTCATTTCCTAAGTCATTAACTTTATCGGTTAACACGAAACTTAAACGCCTCAATCATAACGATATATGCATAACCTGTTGCTAGTAGTTCATTAAGTATATTACATTGAAATCGTGCCAGTTATTACGCCGAAAGAAATTAGAAATACTATTTTCCATATAACCTTTATTTCTTATAAATATAATTGGATAAAAAAAATCATTTAATATTTGCGATTTATTATTTATATTCCAGATAAGTATAACAAATGCATGTGTAAATAATGCTTTTTTTGTATATAAATATTATATATCTACATAAATATTATATATATATATCCATATTATATATTTTTATTAAAAAAGCAATGTTTTTTTTGGAAAAGAAAAAATATATATACGTACGTACATACACATACATACATACATGCAATATTTGTAAAAAAAACTTTTGTTACAAATGTTACCTAGAATGCAAGGGAGCAAGGGAGGGACGTCTTAACGCTTTAATGACGTTTTTATCATGTTTGCTGGTGAATAATAATAATAATAATAAATATTAAATTAATGTATATTAATTATTTAATTTAATTTAATTTTATATGTGCAGAAATTCATTTATTTTGCTTTTTAATAAAAGAAGAGAGGAAGCATAAATATTATATTCCAATTTATTGAAACTATTTTAACTGTGACAAAAGCAAGTATAATAAAATCGAAGAAATTGCATATTTTGAAAATGCGTTTCTCATTAGTGTGACATTTATATAATAAAAATAGATAAATAACTTTATTGTACGACATGAAGAAATTTTGGCACCCAATTCTGTATTTAATATTTTTTTGGCAGAAATTATATGACATACATATAAATGCCCAAGAATTTGACAAAAATAAACTAATAAGAAGTGCGTTGCAAGAGAATTGTTTTTTCTTAGCAATTTATTGGCAATTTTAAAGATTTAAAATGTAAAAATCTGTGACGTACAGTGATCGAATAAAATCGGATATTTTAAATCTGGAGACTCATTATCAGGAAATGAATTTCATGAAGAATGTAAAACTTGTATCCCGGCGATGTAACCAGGGTTTAAAATAAAGTACAGGCAAGCCTTCCAAGTCGTATATTTAGGGCGACGCGCAAGCGTGATCCGATTGAAAGCACAGAAGACTTGTAGTTTGAGCTTCCTCGAATTCTGCTTCGTGTCGTGATTCTAATAAACCGCGTGTAGCCGCGAATAATAATTTAGCGCGTGTGTTTCCGCTAAATAAATAAATTTTCCGCGTTAAAAAGAAACAAGTGCGCAAATTAAAAATTTATATCTAATATTTAGTTTGTGAAAATCATGCTGAAATAAATTGCGATATAATATAATGATCAAGAGCAAAAATAAAAGTGACCTCAAATTAAGAGGAGACAGAACGGAAAATTAAATAGTATTTTTTATTGAATAAAAAAATACACTATTTATAAATTCACACACGAAAAAAAATCAATAAAAGTAAAGTAAAATAAACGTTTTTATTTTAATCTAACGTTAAAAGAACCAGCACCATGGATCTCGGTGGTGTGGACGTTTGGGGTCAGATTGCCTTGGAAACGTCTCAGATGTACGTTTCCGAGGGTGGTCCTGCTAAAAGTCGTACTGTAAGTTGTTGTTAATTTAATGTCAATATAATATGATCTTTAATTTGCCTCTCACGAAATTATATTATCTAACAAAGTCTATTTATATCACTATTGAATTTTATAGAATTCGGTATGGATCATTTTAGTAACATTTATAAACAAATTAATATTTATATATCTACTATACTCTTTCTGCAAAACTTACTTTCATTAAGTTCAATTTTTCAATGTCTCTACGTAAAGACTTTGCAAAAAAACAAACTCCAGAATAATTGATATAGCTTAATTTAGCAAGAAGAAAAGAGAAATTTAACGGATATATCTCAAGTTTAATCTATCTTGATATTGTGCTGACGTCTGAATATTACACGTTGTGATGACGCAGACAGTGACGTGGGTAAAAAATTGTATAATTTAAATCGTGATAATATCAATTATTTATTGTCCCGCAAATTATTTAAAAATTAATCAATGACGTATCGTTAAAAGTTTTAAAAGCATCATTCAATTAAAATGTATCTTATTAATAACTTATTACGTATTGATAATTATATTTTTTTGCAGACAATAGAAAAGCTACCGGACAAAGTTCTTCTGAACGTTTTTTGCTATTTATCGCATCGCGAAATATGTAGGGTTGCTCGAGTTTGCAAACGTTGGCGACAAATTGCGTATGACACGCGTCTCTGGCAGCACGTGTCTCTAAGACCAGAAATAAGCGGGCTTCACGTGAGCTCTCTGGAAAACCTGCTACACTTAATCAGGTGACACGAGGACGTAATACGTAATTTAGCGCTTCTCATTATTTTTTGACTTCCGTGCACAAAGTTTTTAGAAACAAAGAATAAATGTGATAATAATTAATTTCATAATGATAATGATTAATTTCAGAAATAATTCACTTACTGGATAATTCATTTGCTCTTATGTTAATTTATTAATATGTTTATTATGCAGTTTATTAAACAGTTCGATATATATGCAAATCAATATTAAAGCTGTACAAATATTTACCTGAAATGTTACTTTGTTTTCGAAGAGACATGGAAATAGTAATAAGACAGAATTAATTTTTAATTCATATATGGAACATAGTGTAAAACAATAACAGTTTAATATTTATACTGTAAATTTACAGCGTACGTTTTGGACCTTCATTGAGATATATCGAATTACCAATAGAACTGATTACACACACTGTTCTTCATGAATTAGCTAATAAGTCTCCTAATCTAACGCACATGTTATTGGATTTTTCAACTGCTATGCAACTGCACGATTTCTCGGAAATGCAAGCGTTTCCTACGAAATTGAAATATATGTGTATTTGTCTTTCGGAAGTGATTTTTATGGAAGGCTTTATGCGAAAAATTTACAATTTCATTAATGGATTGGAGATTCTGCATTTAATTGGTTAGCGATTAAAAATAGAATTGTGTATTTTATACTATTTCACGTACTTGTATATACGCAATATCTCTCAACATAAATAATACATGTAATCAAAATTTAAAAAAATATATCATAAAATCTATTATTCTCTAGGAACATACGAAAAAGTTGAAGAAGAGGAAGAGGAAATTTACGAAGTAATTAATGTTCACAAACTCAAATCCGCGACGCCGAATTTAAGGGTTATCAATTTATACGGTATCAACTTTGTGGATGATTCGCATATCGACGCTTTCTCCTCAAATTGTATCCAACTAGAATGCTTAGCTGTGAATTTCTGTGCCAAAGTAACTGGTTCGACTATGAAGACTCTCTTTCAAAGGAGCAGAAGACTGACATGTCTTCTTATGCAAGGAACAAGTGAGATATTATCTCTGATGTTATAAATGTATTTTCTTAACATGTCTCATTTCCTGTAGGAAATTCCTATAATCAAATTTTTAAAATATAAGTTATAACATATAAGTTCATAGATATTCAAATCGACTAATCTGTGCAAATTTCTATTCTGATTACATAAATAAAAAAATAGATGCAATTTTTCATTACTCTCTCCCCCTCTTTTTAAGAAAATTATTATAATATATTTTACATAGAGTTTACATATATATTTCAATTAAATATACGCGATATGTTAGATCTCCAGAGTGAGTATGTTATGCAAGTTGAATGGGAAAAATCAAGCATTCAGGAACTCGACATTACCGCTACTGATTTGTCTACGGAATGCTTGATCGATATGCTGACCAGGATTCCCGGCCTTCGCTTCTTGAGTGCCGGTCAACTGAATGGTTTCAATGACAATGTAATAAAAGCGTGGACAGAGGCTGGAAACCCGCGAAACTTAATAGCGCTGGATCTGGACAGCTCCGATAATCTGAGCGATGACGCTTTGCATAAGTTCCTATCAAGGCACGGTCATCAGCTGTATGGCCTTGCGTTATCAGGCATGCCGCATATTACCGATCAGCTGTGGCAAAATGTACTACCGATTCTCACCAATGCAAAGTGAGCATTTATAATTTCATAATTTTTATTGGTAATAATAATTCCAATAATAATTTCTTATAAGTATATTTTACAAACGAAAATGTTAAATTCTGCTCAAATTATAGCAAATTATATATTAATTAAAAATAGCTATAATCATATTTCTATAATCATATAGAATAGCTATAATCATATTTCTATAATCATATACAATTTCAAATATTCATTTATTTATTGATTATTTCTTTTATTTACAATTAAAAATTTCTTTCCTGTTTCTATTATTATGCTAAATTGTTGTCATTTTTTATTAAAATTTTAAAAATCTTGTATGTATAATCTTATATATATTTAATATTTTAGAATACTTGTAATGGGCACTCAAGAGAGGCTAGGTGTCAACATTCACGTGGATCAGCTGATGGATGGAATTGCCAATAATTGCCTTAATTTAGAGCGTTTGGAGTTACGCTGGGATCCGGAAAATTTGCGATTTTCCGATAAAAGTCAAAAAGCCATTGATATTTTACGTGTCAAATGCATTAAATTGAGATGTTTAAGTTTAAGGTAAGATAAAAGGCAAACAGAATTATAAAATGAAATAAACGCTACGCATACACGAAAAATATGATTCTGTTTCAGCGATGGGAGATATTATGAAATCGTCAAAGCAAATTTCGAGCGAGCCGACAGACTTACCGTCGTTAGAACAATTACTTGCTGCAGAGTATCAAACTATTATCTTTTGCAAAATTACAAGGATTTAATTTTTAATTGACGCGCTTTGACGGTAGATTATTAAATAAAGTGCCTAATATAAAGCTATCTGATATTTCTTTGTATACAGTAACGTAATAACGTCAATAACACTAGCGCGATAAGAAAATAAAATTAATAAGAGAAGTTAAAGAAAGAAGATGAAGAAGATGAAGACTAATATTGTATGATAATACATTGATATAATTTAATATCACAAATATTAAATTTTTTCTGCATTATTCTGCATATTTACTCTTGGTAAACTGTCCAGTAACATCCACACCTCGCAAATATTTTTTCTCTTCAGACGTTAAAGCCAGATGCAGGCGTATGATTACGAAAAACGTTACGCACCTCAAATGTCAAAGTACCCTTCGTACTCGAAATCTACACCAGCCGCAAAGTACGCACGAATGGTTCATGAATTATCGATTATTGGTTAATTTATTCATACCCCCGAGAAAACGACGACGACGACGACGACGCCGCACTGGCCACCGCTGTCGGTCGATTCGGACTTGGTCGGCCACAACACGCGAGCCGCTGCTACATTATATGTCGTGCTATAGTAGACCAAGGACCGCATCCCGGTCGTCGTCGAGCTATGCCATTATTCGCATGACTCCGTCAAAGAGCTGCCGTCGATTCATCGTGCATCTTCATGTCGGACGTCGAGACGGAAGCGGCCGAGAGGCGGCTGAAAATTGTGCTCGTGGGTGACTCCAGTGCCGGCAAAGTGAGTTTCAGTCTGTCATGTCCTCGATCGAAAGTGCGCGCCAAGGTGGTTGATCCCGTTACTTCGGTGCTCGCGAAGTTCCCAAAAGATAGCTATTTACATTAACGCGTGCTGCGTCTGGCTTTAAATTTGTTTGCCGATTGCCATGGCAATGAAAACGGTCTTTCAACAGGTGACAGGTGCGAGCTTCGTTATTGAAGAGTACTTTGTTAAATTCTTTTTCGACCGTGCGTAGGCAGAAAGATTGATATGCTTTCAATTTTCTTCGGCAAATATTTATTTAATTATTTGTACGAGTTTATATATTGCCCTAGAGAAATTATCAATGAGTGCTTTATTGGTATAATTATTTTAATAATTACATGTGTTTTTTTTCACACAATATTAATATAGTTGCGTTGTACGCTATAGATTAACGTAATGAACGTAATGCACGAGCTTGGATCGATGAAGCCTCTGACCGCGCGAGACTTCGCGTTTCTGGATCTAATGCAAAAACTTTCGCAAACATGCAACATTTGCAATATTGTTCTAGTCGTCAATGAGACACGACAATAAGACCAATCGGCAAACACAAATTTTTTAATCGATAATTTTTGAATTAATGAGGCTAACTATATAGATCAAGCATGAATTTATTAACATTTCAATTTTCTTTTATATCATTTCGTTGAGTGACAAATGTCACAAGTGACAAGGAAAAAAGATCGATATATTATCATAATATATTTAATATAAATAACGGTAAAAATTTACTGAAAATTAAAAATAATATACAAATGTGAATTTAATCAGATATTAAATAAATTCAAGTTTATCGAGTAAACAATTCCATTAATCTTATATTATTGCTGCAATTTTAATTTGTTCTCTTCCTTCGAATTCGGATAATCATTGTATAAGTATCATTACATTAGTTGTTTTGATTGTCAGTCCTAGAGTAATACTTGTTTTTCTATCGCCATACCTGTCATTCTTGATAAGTGAAATTCAAGGATCCTTCTTTAGACCAGCATCGTCCAGAAGTTTTGCAACAACGATTTTACCAGACAATACGTACCTACCGCGGGCATCGACTTCTTCCTCAAAAACATCACCATCGGTTGTTACAAGAATGTCAATCTACATTTATGGGACGTCGGTGGACTCGCTCTGCATGGCAATATGTTGGACAAATACGTTTTCGGAGCACATGTAAAGTCAATTTCATTTTTTATAAAACTTTATCAAAATAAATTTCACCTCATGCATTCTCTAGATATTTTAATTGTATGCTATGATTATATATCGCAATTTTCTTATTGTGTAACTTTATCTGTATCTTTTCTATGAATCAGATTATTCTTTTGGTGTATGATGTCACGAACAGCTCGAGTTTCGATATCTTGGAAGAGTGGCTGAATCAAATAAAGAATTTTATTGATACTTATGACGAACCGCCTCTAATAGCGGTAGTAGGTAATAAATGCGATATGGAGCATCAAAGAACAGTTAAGAGAGATAGATCGCATCGATTTGCCGCGGAAAACGGATTTCCATATCACGATATGTCTGCGAGAACCGGAGAATCGGTAATTTTCCTTCTTGTAATAAAAGAACGCAGCTATCTTTCACACATTTAGATTAATATAAAAATTATACAAAAAAAATATATATACACATACATTACTTTTAGGTATCTTTATGCATAGCAAATTTGGCAGCGCAGATTTTGGGTGTCCGATTGACAAGAACGGATCAAGATTTCCATAAACCTATAATTATTGCTGAAATTGGAGATACAGTAGACGTGAATTCAATACACAGAGTGGTAAAAAGAATTCCCAATAGAAAACATCCAATTGTATTCAATCCACGTTTTCCTATCTCAAAATCCGCAGTATGTGCATTACAATGATGATCATCAAATATCTTTAGAGAATATTCTTTCTAGCCGAATATAAAATACATATGAATTTAGTTCAACGCAAGAGTCAACAAAAACTGTACATACTACGCGATTGTATAGTATAGTACATTGTAATTACAATAGACAAGTATATTTATACATATACTATAGAACACCATATTTCATACGTGATGTCTCAGACAATATTTGCAATTTAACATTATACATGATACATAAATTCTATCTACTTAAGTATACAATCGTAATAGAAAATAGTACATAAGAATATATCGCATTTTTTACGGTTGTTTCACTTGTGTAAATGTATCGAATGACATATTTGTTTATTGCACTTTTTATTTATTATGTATATTGATAACAGATAAAAAAATAAAAATTATATTTATGTAATATACGGGGCCAATGAATAAATATGATTACAGAATTTCTACCGTAGATTTAAAAACAGATTTATTAATCGTATTTCTCTCGTTAATTAATAGTTACACGCGCAATATAATTATATTTTATATAACATTAAAAATAATTTCACATATTAATAATAATTATTACAAAAATAATAATACAGCGCATAATACAATACAAAGACATGTGTACATATTAAAAATTTGCAGAAGAATCTAAAATTGCTAGGAAGATTTGTTCAATATATTGTGTCAGAGATGCATTCATCGAAAAGTTAGGAGAAATGCAATTAAAAACTTGATATAAAAAATGCTGTAAGATAAAAAAAATAAAAATTTCCAATAAATTTACTAAGTAATACTTTGAAAAAATAAAAAGAACATTTCAAAATGTTCCAATATTTTAAAATATAGAAAAAGCATTTCAAAATATTACAACTGTCCTTATGTTCCTTTTATATTTGACAAATATTATATAAAATATTTGGACTCTTTTATAGAATATTACTCCGATTTTCCAATACATATTTTTCAATTGAAAATATTCTTCTCCTTTCATCTTTCTCATAGAAAACCTTTAATTTAACCTTTAATTTAAGCTAATAATTTATTTTGAAAGAATTTATTTAATTAGCATAACATCGCAATTTCCTGCTTATGGCACGGTTTTCTGCTTATATTAAAATTGCAGATATTGCGTTAGTACACTTGAATAAATAAAAATAAAAAAACATAAAATAATTAATTTAATTAATTTACTTTATTGCCAATATCTTTTCGGAGAATGTACCAATAAAACTTAACACTATATATTGTTGTTCATAGCGCTCATATTTATAAGTAGAAGACGTAAAACGAAGAAAGAGTAATCTGTGCGTACATGACTGGAGATGACAGCTTATATGTAATGTTACATATATAATAACATTATTCAAAATTTAAAATACAATAATTTGATAAAATATGATAATATTTATCTAAATAATACTTTCAATAAATTGTCAATAAATTAGCACATTCTAATCTTGCAAAATTATATATCATTTACAATAATATTTATTAATATTTTTTAATATTTATCAATATTACTATCTACCTCTCTTTCTATATATCTACACCGTTTATCTTAAATTGTCCAGACCAATTTTGCATTTCTTTTCAGACTTTTAGACAGTCAAGGAGAAAGAACAATTAGATATATATATATATATATATATATATATATATTTATATTTATATTTATATATATATGTCTTTGAAAGCATTTTAAGATTGTAAAACTGGTGATTAAAAGTATTAACTGTATTAAGAGAATATTTATTTTTTTTCTAAGTAATGAAATTTTTATCGAGATGAGTAAAATCTATTAATTTACGGACGGTGCATTTAATATGTGATTTGATTCTTCCCTTATATCAAATTACACAAGTTATCACATACTCTGTACAACAATTGTTCAAGATGTAAAATTACGAGTTTGAAACATTTATATTTCACTGATTATCCACGCCATTTTTAAAGATTAATTGCTAAGAAATTGTTCGTGTCCTTTTCTCTTATTGTTTTAATAAAATCTCAGTCTCTTACCATTTACCACAAAGAATATGATGAATATTTGTCCTACTTGTCCAAAGAAATGACATTTTTCACTATAAGTCAGATTTTGTGAGAGGTCTTCTTGGCCATGTATTTCTTTCTAAAAGTTTTTCCTTGGCTTCCCACAATTGATTAAGCTTTTCGTTTAAAGGTGCAGTATATGTTTCTAGCCATTCTTGTATCGTATAATTGTCATAAATGTCTTCCATAGCTGTACGCATTTCTTTCTCGATATACATTATTTCCATTTTATGCCTATCCAAATCAGTGACTGCACGTTCGACATAACTAGGACTTGCAAAAGAATACTTAATATTGTAGGGTTTTAACCATCCTTTATAGGTGTTATCCTGTTCCATTTTCATTACTTCTTGTGTCAAAGAGTAAAGACGTAAGATGGCTGCATATACAGACATTCCGTGAAAATTGCACTTTGTCCAGCCATACTGTGGTTCTGGTATGCTCAATGAAATTACACTATCGCATTGTAAAATTTCAGATATATGACTAGGTAATTCTATAGGGAAGCCATTTAAATCAGATGCTTGTAGTACAGCTAAATTAATGGCGAGAGATGGTAGTCCCATTGGCAACAATTCGCAAAGAACACTAAAGTGATCGTATCTCTGCCATCCAGTCAACATGACACCTTTAAATGTAATTTGATTTGAATATTTATGAATAATTTCTAACCAACCTTGATGGTTCTCCATGTGATACGAAATGTCTGTGTAATATCTGTCTGGTGAAGTGGCTCCTTTGAATGCAGTTGCAACCCAGACTTGTTTCCATACTGCGGCGTAACTTTCCCACAATTGATCGGTTAATGTCGTACCAGGATCAGTAGTATACTTCCAAATAACTGGTTCTATTGTCAAGTGCAAGCCTCTGTCAATGATTTCTTGTGGCGATATATCACGAAACTCATCGTCCCACATAAGTACAGTTAGTTCTGAATATTTTTCCTTAATATATTTGACTACTGTGGAGACATGATCCAGAAAGAGCTGTCGCTTGCCCCATTGCTTTTTAGACATAACATCTAAACATCTTGAGCATTCTCCTATCTGATAAACTTCATCCGCACCTATATGTAGATATTTTGACGTTGGATGTGCGGATACAACTTGGTTTATCATTTCATATATCAATGGAAGCGTTTTATTATACGTAGGGCACAAGACTTGCGGATAATGTGGAACTTCCCTGAAGTCTTTATACTTATCCAATTTGAGAACAAATTCCATATGACCAAAGGTTTGTATCAATGGTATAACAATTAGTTGATTATTTTTAGCTATATTTTGAATTTGTACAATATCTTTCCTGGAATAAGAATTGCCAGCGTGGATGTCCTCGATACTATCTGTAAAGGGAAACATGTCCTCGTACTCCACAAGTATACCAGTGGCTCCTAACTTCCGCAACAAAGGAAACAGATAGTTATAATAGCTCATCCTTGGCGGAGCACCTTTCAAGTCTAGATGAACAATCTTGTGGCCCTTGAACAACGGAGTGCCGTCTGCAAACGATTTATTGTGAGTTAACTCGTTAAACAGTCTGTTCCTACCATTTTTCAAATCTCTCATCGTCTGAACTTGCTGCCTACCGGCAGGGCTGTCCGTGAGTTCACCTGGAGAATACAGATCCTCTGCTCTCAGCCGAGTGCCAATCTTGCCTGACGATATCTCATCAATCTCGTTACTCAGTATGTGGTATATGACAATCAGCAGGATGAAGCTGATGGTCACGATGACCATCAACGAGGCTCGACCTCGTAGACGCGTCATAATGTCAGCGGGAAAATCCGCGCTCTAAACTTCGAAAGTTAGAATCGTCGCGAATTTATCGCGCTGGCTGGTCCATCATTCGCGTGACCTCGCCAATAAAAACTGAGACACAGGTGCGATCACTGCCGAGCGACGAGAGAAACGTAAGTAAACTCTGTGTTCCTCGTCGAGTCGTTGTAAAACGCTTGCATGCCTCCCTGCCTCCCAGACTCGTTCTTCGTGTTATAGTGTGTTTTGCAATGGATTACGCACGGTGATCTCGCAAGGAAGACTCAGGATGAACCAGGATGAAATGAATTTTTATCGAGGCTACAATTATCGAATCGTTCTCGCGGATAGAAGAGCGAGAGTGATTTGTGATGGTCGCGGTGTCAATCGGACAAGCGCAATGTAAACTCGCACGCGCGGCCTGTCGGTATCGCCAAGAGATGTTTCTCACTGTGAATGCGTTCGCGATGATCCGTGAAATCCGCATAATAGCGTGACGATAATTATTGATTCTTACATTTCACGCTACGTCGAGCGATAACATAATCCATAATTTGAATTTTTCAATGATGAATAGAGAGCAAATTGCAGTCTTATATAATGTCGCATATGAATATATGTAATTCTTTAAAATAAAATTATATGCAAAAAAATTGAATTTTTATCGATAAAGAATGAATCGCTCGTAGATCGATCGATCGATTCACGGAGACTCATCAAATGTAGAAAATGTTTATTTATCTTTTAATCCTTTAATCTTTCCAGAACAAGTGTCAATTCACTCTTAAACAGTTGCATAATTTTCTATATCTCAAATAAACCGTGATCTTTCTAGGTTACGTTCCAAAACGTAAGTAACCGAGGAAATTTTACTCGAATGGCCGTTCCGAAACTCTTTTAAGCCTTTCTGATTGGTTCAAATCGGCCATCGAGTAAAATTCCCTTCGGTTACTTACGTTTTGGAACGTAACCCTAATAGATAATTATGTAATTTAATTTTAATATTTTTTAATCTTTAATTATCTATTGCAGAATGACATTATAGAGTAATACTTGTAATTTTTTTTAAATTTTTATTCATTTATATGCAATTTTTTAATTTGACATACAATTTTTTATTAATAATAATAAGACATCTGATTCACGCCAAGTGATTTTATATATGAATAAAATATTATTAATTGATGTTACATGTTTAATGTAAACAATATGTATTTGTAGTTTGACAATTTACAAGTCATTCTTTAATTCAAGTTCAATTTTCATATGATCATAGAGGACGGTGTGTAATATAAGTTTTGCTAAATAAATATACACACAGAACTGTGTACATATTAGAAGCAACTCTCTCATGTAACAAGTGTAGAGAAAAAATAATCTAAAGGAGAAAATATATAAAGTGTTATAATTGATTATTAGGCAGTTCATGAACAGCTATTTGTAATTCATGTGTTCTTTTTGATTTAAAAGCTTTAATATTATATGCAAATTCTTAACATTTATAATCACAAAGGAATGGAACATAAAGTTTGAGAAACAAAACAATAAGAATCAATAATTTTTGTAGATATAAATTAAAATTATTGTAGAATATATAAATTGTAAATTAGCCTAAAAATATATATTTGTATATTATATGTATATTATATGTATATTATATGTATATTATAACTGATAATAAATCTATGCATATCTGTGCAATTTAAAATTTAAATTTAAAAATTTTAAATTAATAATTATCTCAATTAATAATTATATTTATAATATTTACAATGCAATCATTATAAATATTATAATTATTAATTCAGACATCAAAATGATATAAAGCAATTTGATATAATTGATTTGTTATAATATTGCTTATGCAGATAACAATAAAGATTAACATTAATTACAAATCAGTCTTATTATTATATATATATTACACTCTGTGTAATATACTTTATAATTTTAACTTTATATTTGTCCATTATTCATATAAAATATAATTAAATGTAACATAATAATATCATATAAAAATAGTATAGAAATTTTATTATGTATACTAGTATTTTTGTGTATGTATACTACAGTATTTTTTTGCACAGAGCAAGTAAAAATAATGAAATACTTTCTGTATAAATTCTCATTTCTGCAGAAGAAATATATATATATATAATGTATTCTTCTGCTTGGAAAATAAATAAATATAAAGCCATTATACATGTCAAAAATAGCTTTATATGACTATTGGAGAAAATGCTAGCAAAAAAATTTAAAAGCGTCTTACAGAAATTAAATATCAAGAATTTTTGGAATGTTGATAATAAAAAATTAATAAGTGAAATTCTAGAAAAAACTGCAGTTTTAATTTCTACATTAAATAACAAACTACACGCATATGATAAAATATCGCAACAAAATATCAAAAAAATATTAACAAAATATTACTTGTATGTAATATCATGCAAAATCAACTCCAGAATCTAACAAGTCTCGCAACATAAAAGATGCTTTTTTTGGAAGAATTCTGAAAATATAAGAAATTTGTTAGCATTACTCATCTGATATTTCATATATATAAATTTTAAAGAATGGTGAAAGTACCTAAGAATATGACCGAAATAAAACAGATATCCTGGTACGCTGAATTCTGCATAATTTCGACGAACGCCATTTAAAATTTGCCTAGCTGCTTCTGCAGCAGACATCGTACCGAAGTAACTCGGTATTCTGGAAATTTTAAAATTTTAAGAAATTTAAAAATTAAGAAAATAAAAAATTAAAATTACATAATATACAATAACAATAAAAATTAAATATACAATTTATAAACGTTTGTTACCTGAAACGTATATCTTTTGCAGCTTCCATTCCAACAATAAATGGATAAACATGAACCAACGAAACAATGATATTACTGTTTGAATGTCTCAATTCCATATGTAAAGACTCAGCTAATCCTTGTACTGCAAATTGAGCAGTGGATAAGGGAACTCTGGTTCCACGACCACTCGATCCATTAGAAAGACCAGCGACAGAAGACAAAAGTATGATGTGACCCTTACCAGCATGTCGCATACATGGTAAAACTGAATCCAATAACTATAAAAATAACATTAATAAATACATCTGCTTCTGCAAAATTTGTATATCAAAATACACATCAAAAAAACATTTACCCAAAAATGACTGATGACTGATAAATCCATAGTATCCCTTACTTCTGATGATGCTTGAACTAATGTGCGTGGGCTGGGCAAACCACAGCAATGAAAGAGCATTGTAATGTCTCCCAATTCATTCTTAATAAGGTTCACAGTTCGAGCAACCTATTTGATATCAGCATACAATAACAAGTGTTAATACAAATAAATTAATATGTTTCAAACTAAAAAGATCAATTATACTTAAAAATAGAAACATACTGCTTCCTTGTCCCTCACATCACACTGATAACTTTTACATATTCCATGTATCTGACGAGCATTTTGTACAGTGGCAACACAAGTTTGAACATTAATATCTATACAGGCGACCACAACACCAAACTGACATAACTGTAGAGCAAGTTCCCTACCTATTCCACGTCCTGCACCTACAATCTAAATTATAACATATGTTAGTAAATATAAATACAAAATGTAAATTTATGGTAGTTAATTATATATTGATAATTATATATCCAATGTTACCACAGCAACTTCAAAATTGAGATTCTTCAAAGATGGTGGTCTAAACATTCTATAGATCGCAATCAGAATCGTGCAACATATTCCAATGACGAGCATCATGATGTCAAATGCTAGAACGCATAGTGAATATATTCTGAGCAACATCTCCGGCCGAATATTTCTCTGAAAAGAATAAAAAACGTTGTATAAAATCATTTTCATTGCACTGATTTTTAACAAAATAAAAAAACGATTTTATAAAACAAGTGCACTCTAATTTCATCTCAATAACACAGATCATTCTACACATATTATCTTGTTAGAATTATTTATTAGATTTAATGATAAATACGAATTTTTCATAAATTGCAACGATAAATTGTATACCTTATATATACATATATCAGGTGGTGCCACGAACTTTACTGATAATACGTATCGCCGAAAGTGCCAGAACGGTATCCAATTTCTCGCATTAGTATTATCTGAGATTTCAATTAAGTCGAAAACATTTTAAGCGAAATATATTTCTGATTGACATCTTCTTCAAAATTTTAAAGTTATTTAGAACTTTCGTTGCAGTCCTCTAAGAAATATTTAATAAAGCATGTTTGATTTTCCTACAATCAAGTAAAATTATATATATTTGATAAGATACACGTGTACGGCTTTTTTTTATTAACCATATCATCATATCAACGCATGATAGCGTTGTATGCATAGATATATAAAAAGTACATAGATAGGTATTACCGACTGAGATGTCGATGACAAGGGGGAATTATGCAATAGAATTCGAGCTCCTTCGGTTTCTTTCGGGTAGATTCGGTTAAAAGAAATAAACTCCGCTTATATATTTTATATATCTATGGTTGAGCAGCATCGATATTTGCGATTGCGATACGATTTGCGTTACATTTGATTGATTCATCCAATATTATCAAGTCTAGTAGGTGAGTCTTTGACATCTTGATAAAGTCGCATTATCTGACATGAATTAAAAGAAAGTATTACATCTATTACGTTTCGCACGCCATAAAAATATTCGAAACAAAAATTGCAATAAAATGCACAATATTTGAGAAAAGGCGGCGACAAGAAACGACAAGTTGAATATGCATGACGAAAAAACATTTTACAATGGATTTAATAACTCATTTTTTTATGCAAAATTGAACATATATGTATATTTTATTTTAATTGTATAAAAGCAACTGTAAAAGAGATATAAGAAATATCTAAAAAGAGTAGAACTATAAATATTAAAAGAATATTTTGATAATAATTTTACTTTTAGTAGAGCAATTTTATTTTTTATCTCTCACTAATGTTATATTTTAAACAAAAAATATTTTGTAAATAATTTTTTTTTTTATTCTGATGAAAAAATTTTGATATCTCGTATGTCTCTTTCTTCCGTTTTTATTCTTTTCCCTCCGCGTTATTTATATGAATCGTCTGCGCTTGCGCGAGTTGCGCCTGCGCGTAGACGCATAGGTTATATCACCTCTAAAGGTGCCTTTACATGGGAGCGTCTGAGCGTCGAGCGTCTGCGCAGAAAACCATTACCAGACCATTGCGCAGGATTCATCTTGACCCCCATGTAAAGGCACCTTAATTCTCTACGAGAGGAAGGCAAATTTTGCGCTTCTGTCAAGTTGTCAAAACTTATAAAAAATGTGGTACGAGATAATTCCATCGATGATTATTATAGGCTTAGTACCGGTTGTGCCTCAACTTGGGGCCCACTATATAAATCTTTTTTTCTTGGGAAATGTGAGTATCCGAGTTTTATATAACCTAACCTTTCAATGTGCAAATTTATTTCATAAAGATTGAGAAAATAATAGATAACTTTTTTGAACGTCAAATACTATGAAAACAAATCTCACGTTAAATGCTTAAGAAACATACCTAACTAACAGTAATGTTTAGCTTGTAGAATTTAAGAAATTTATCGAATAGTGAACTCGATATGTCTTTGTTGAACAGAAAATTATTAATGTATTTATTTTTTGTTTTGGCTTGGAATTGCTTAAAATTTGCTGAGGTTTAATTTCAATTTTATTATTGTTCTGTTTCCTTTATGCAAGTACTTTGCTGTCTTTTACTTTGACATCAAACAAACAAAATTAAACAAACTAAATACATAAAAAATTACATCTCAGAAAATAGTACATAATATCAAATAGATCTGAATAAAATTGTAACAGTAATCCTGGTTTCCTCTTTTCAGGGGATGCGTAGGGATTTGAGAGATATATGGGATCGCCACATGATTACAAGAGATAGTCGCATTGATGGAGCTCCATGGTTGAACAGGGTAATTTGTCAATTATTATATTTATATAAAGTAAACAATTAGTATGTTTATATCATTAACTTGAAAGAATTTATATAAATTTATATTTATATAAAGTAAACAATTGATATGTTTATATCATTAACTTGAAAGAATTTATAAATGTGAGTATATTCATATTTATAATTGCTCTTTCGCAGGGACTAGAGAATATTCCTGATGATTAAGAGTACAAATAATAAATTAATATAATGTCGCAGTAATGGTACAGTAGATCAGATGGTATAAGTATTAGATGGGATATATGTGTTAAGCTATCATTTAATTGTAATTTATACATATAATAATTAAAATGTATATATGATATATGAATATATTATAAAAATATATCTCATTTTTTTATTTTTATTTTCCTGTATGTAAAAACTGAATCATAGTTATAAATTCGGTGCATAATTTACTACATTAACTAGACATTTAGAAGAAATTAAATAAAATTGCTTCAAATCGTTTTTTACTATAGGATACTTTATGTAATATTGAAGTTATTATTTGTGAAATTAGAAGGCAATAATTTATCACATATAATCTAATCTATTATTAAAGTTTTGTGAAAACTAATTGAATTTCATATTTTGTATATTTATATTTAAAATTTAATCTATAATTTTAATATAAATATAAATAATAATTATCTTGAAACTTAAGCAATAATAATCAAAGACAAATTCAAGTAAAATTAAGTAGTCCTTTGATAAAATTTTATCTTGATGAACACACACATACACATACATGAGCATTCATTCAAAATGTGATTTATATTTTAATAATTCAACACAAGTCGTAATAATAAATTCTGGTTGGCAAAATCAAATTAATGAATTAAAATTTCATTCCGTAAGAAGATATAAGAATCAAAATAGATTAATTTTTAATACAGATAATACAAGTCGACAAAGCAATCCTTATTAAGTAAATTATCCCTATTCCAAGAAAATTTTTTTAATTAAGCATTTTGCGAATACATGTTATATGCGTTATTGATAAGATAAGAGCGTAAATATCGTGGTAACTTCGTTCCTCTTAAGTCTTAAGTATGACATTCTCAGAAAATCAATAGTTATACGGTATACTCTCCTGGTAATGTTACTTAGTTACTTAGCCCATATATTAAGTTAACGTACGTGCAGTTCGGGCTTTAGGTAAATAATGGAGCTACACTACATCTATACCATGTTTAGAACGCATGATCTGAAGCAGGGCATTTGACGAATTTCAGCGAGATGTTTGAGGAATGCTAATTAATATTGACTCACGTCACAGTTACACGATTTAATCGTGTAATGCGTTTGTCTTTATTCAAAGTCACGAATACAGTTTGATACATCTGCATTCATTCGTACTTTAACAATGCCACTTGTCCAGCATATTAAAAAACTTCATAAATTATAGTGTATATATTATTATATAATTTTTACACGCGCGATTCGTAATTCAAATAAGATGAAAGTAAAAGATTCCAAAGACCAGCGACTTAAAAATCTTTAAAAATATAAATATATAAGATATTTTTTTCTCTTAATCACGAACATTGAACTTTGAGTATTAAAACTGCAGTTAGCCTGCTGTTAAATTTTCGCGAACGAAAAGTCAAGCGCAAATTCGTCAAAGGAGTGCCATTAAAGGCGTATTTGAGACCTTTCCGTTTTAACTTGGAGAGACTGCAACTTTCTTGCTTCTTTAAAGAGTTACTTTTAAATCCCATTTCCGAGGTCCGTGTAGTTCACCGTGTAGTTTTAAAAAGTATGGTTAAGAAATTTTACTTCTCAAAGCATAGACATCTCGCACGGCAACCTGAGAAGCTGAGAGTAGAAACTTTCCAATCTGTGTGATCCTTAAATCGCATGAGGAAGTTTTACGAGCGTTTTTATTTTTAAGTACGGCATCTAACGACAGCTTCGTATTGCGAGTGCGAAATATGGAAATCAGCTTAACGGAAAAGTCAGACTCGCTTCTCTTTAACAAATGCGGGTGGCAGCGATATGTCCCCCGGTATCCACTATTTGAGCAACAAGTGTGCCGATGGAGGGGAAATACGCTGCTCTTCGCACGATAAACTTTGACATAAGATCCACGCGTTGGATTGACAGGAAGTAATCATTAGTCAGGGGAAAACAACTATGTATAAGACAATAAATGGAAACAATAATGATAGATTTCGAAGCGCGCATAAACGCAAATATGTATACTTTAAATGCTAATAATAAATAAATAATGTCATTAACATCTTATTTTAATATATATGATCTATATATCTTATATGTAATATAAAATAATTTTAACTTTAGCTTTAATATTAAATAAATTATAATTTTAGCTCTACTTTATTAATGATTAAAGTGCTTCTCTCCAAAATTCTTTACTCGATATTTGACAGAGAAAAATGTTACTGTTGGAAAAAGCGCATCATGAAATCTCCATTATATATATCCATTACCTATATACATAAAATTCTAATTATATTCTAATTGTGTTTTAAATCCGATATCGGTGTCGATAAATATTTTTGCGAAACAAATTGCCGCGGAAAGAAGAAATCGATAAAAAACGGAATGAAAAAGGAAATAATATATCGCGCGGGCATTTTTGTGAGCGGTCGATGAACCCGAGGCATCAGTCAAAGACCACGATACTGTCGTCGGTTTTCATCGCCGATGCGGTTGACGAATAATAGACTTTGTGTCGCTGTAAAAGAGCCATCACGCGAAACCGATCGAGAAGAAGGGGAAGAGGAGGGGGAGGAACTGAATGACAAATTAAAATTTAACGTATCGCGAAAGAGTAGCCGATGTGTCGCAGAAAGGAACATTATACCTTGAGGTATACGCGGAATGAAAATTCCCCGCTTGTCAGACTGTCAGAGAAAGAAATATCTAGCAGGGAAGAGGTAGAGTAACTTGCCTGCCGTCAGGGAATTCTTATTTCCCCTCTTCCCTTGCTCCCGCCTCGTAAAGCGTTTTTGCTATCCATTTTCCTCGCACGTTCAATACCTTAGGTAGAGACGCTCCGAAATTCTCATCGCTGCAAAGAAGCCAAGTGACGACGTAGGGAAGACATGCAAGGAAAGAAGTTCCAGATGTGCAAAACGACAGTGTTCTCCCCTGATTTTTCCTCTTCTGAGAAAGAAAATCTTTCTCAGAAAATATATAAAATTGACCCCTAAGTGGGAAAGCGACTATAGAAGAAAAGAGCGTTGGCGGTTGTCACAGTAATTAAAGGCACATGTGTAGAAAACATGTTATTTTCTAAAAACTGAGATAAGTACGTTAATATAAGAGAAACAAAACGCGATAAACATTTTGCTATATGAAGAAAAAACAACAAATAGGAGATAATAAAGAAAATAATAAATAATTAAAAAAAAGATAAAAGAACATAAAAAAATTGCATATCGTTATATATTGAAGTATAGATATTTTTTCTAAGCACTCTTATGCGGATTTCAATTTCGCGCACATGTGAATTTTACATATAGGAATAATTTTAGATAAAAATTAAAATGTACAAAGAAATATTTGTTTTCTGTAATATAATTTAATTAAATTGTACGAGCAATTATAAATTTTGACAAAAAATTCTTTACTTAAACAACCTAGAATTAAAAGAATTGTGAATATATTTCGTAACGTGTCTCTCTGTCTCTTTTGTTTTACAATATTTCTGTGCAATTTTTAATAAACGTAGCTTAATAAACATTTCTGATGTCTTATTAACATAGGGGATTATCGGGGATATTTAGAAAATTCGATCGAAGATTTATCAACGCAAATTGATATAAATTTATAATTTATTAACACTGAACCAATCGAAAAGCAATATATTTTTACAGTGCTTTTGCGTGACTGTGTTCTTACGGTCAATGGAGTAACTTTAATTGAGCATGAAATGAGAGATCGATATTAAACGCGTACACGAAGGTATTGTAAAATGCGCGATACAAGTCCGAGAGGATATCATAGCTATACCGTAAATAATAAATTATATTTTGCAATTACACGAAAAGCATTGCGCCCCCGCATTGACTTCCTCGAACAGACTCCTCGTTATTGGCTCGTAAAAGGCCTCCGAAAAACATTAAAGTCAGCAGGGAACGAGTAAAGCCAATGTGCCCTCCTTCCCTTCTGCTCCTCAAAAGGATGTATTATTCATGTCTCTGCGCGAGACTCTGAGAAAACTCTCTGTTCTCACATTTTGACTCATTATACCTAAGAATTTATATTCTTTTTGAACGTAAAAGTTTCGGGGAGTACAATAATCGAATATTTCTCATGATCGATTGTCTTTAATATAGAAAGTTATATTCGCATTAATATCGAATATTTTGATGGATGTTATTAATTTGTAAACAATTGATATGTTTTCGTTAATAATTCTTTAAAAGCAAAAATATATAATCGAGCCAGTATTATTACTTAGCTACTTAATTACATCGATTTGTCTCAATATTACATACATGTTTTGATGCAGTTCATTCGTAAACAATCAAAGTGTTTTTCCTAACAAAGTGTAAAAATATGTCAATAATGAATTGTTGAAAAATATTATTAATTAAATATTTCACATGTTAAAATGTATGACATTAGAATGCCTTAAATATTTGCGTTAAAGAAAAATTTATTCACCAACTCTATAAAAATAGTAACAGAAAGAGCCTAATTATTACAAGATATACATTATATTTTTGGCTCTCCTTCTTGCTGTACAATATAAATGTCAGAATATAATTTTATATATCTCAGTTGTATGTCATGCTCAATTATTATTAACAACATAAATAAAATATGATGACTTACGACTTATTGTGGCTTTCGCCAACAATACAGCTCGTAGGAAGTAAATCCTGCTTTCGCTTGTACTCTATAAATCATGAAGGAGCGTACCTGAGTAAAATCGACAGAACGTCTCGCGCGATATGCGACATTAATCTTAGATTACAATAAGTGACCTCACCTCACTTTGGAGTTTTTGCGACAAATCTCGCGTAAGGCGCACTTTTTGATGCAGATGTTTCGAAAATCGCGATTCCACCGAATCTGCGGAGTAAAATGCGTTTACATCGTCGTTACCGGGAAATGAAACTTATTGATTCGCGCGTCTAAACCAGTCGAGGTCGACTAATTGTGTGACATTTCTCTCTTTTTCTCTCTCTCGTTTTAAAAAATCTATAAATAGCGTCAATTTTTTATCACCTCTCGATACGAATACACATGCGAATCAAATATAAATCAATGTTTGTTATTTCTCTTTAAATCTTTAAATTCCTGAAATTTATTCTTTCTTCTACATCGACATTTTTGAAAGATTTATATCGAAGAAAAAAGCTCAAATATATTGCATTATTAATAAATATGCTTTTTCCTCATAGTATCAATTGAACATACTTGGCGGTTTTTTCGGTTTCTTGTTATATCGATCGTTTTGTAGAATTAATTACGTGTTACTTCATCTCTATAGAGGATTCATGGTATCTTCATTGTCAATTCCAATTTGAGAAAATCGTGGAAAGCCCGGTAAACTGTACAATATTGCTTAATCTGTTTCCTCGGACTTATAGCCTTTGCACTAACAGTTACTTTCCAACATAAACGATGGCCGCTTCACCTTTTAGCGTCGATGATGTAATTCGCTGCTAGTCATATGAGCGACAAAATTAAATGAAATGATAGCGAGAAAGAATTAATTTGTAATTTTACATCGTAACACATCATAACCACCGTATAACTGGTAATATTAATATTCATATGATCACGGTGACGTCCGTCTTCGCGTTTTATCGTTTGTGAGAACGCTGGGTAGTTGGACATTTGTTTGAAGTTTATGTAAAAGGTAGATAATTCATTTTAACTTTTTTTCACTCACAGATGATCACTTTTTGTTTCTGGCGGCGTCATAAATCACTGAGCGATATAAAACGTTAAAAAGCCGTCTCTTGCATTCTGAGTTCTGCTGAAAATGCAATAATGTCCAGATTATAACAGTGGATAATGAAAAGAACCAGGAGATAAAAAAAAGTGTCTGTATAATATCTCGTAAAATATGTCGTAATATTACATTGATTAATATGTATCTACATACTTATACTTATATGTGTATGTATTTTTATAATTAATTGTAAATAAAATATTTGTTATTCCTTTTTTGATCAAATTTTAATTCTGTTATTGCGGAAAAATAATTACTTTTTCATTTTATGTATATGTATGTATGTTTGTATATATAATATATTCTTTATGATGTGAAATATAATACAAAAATTTACACTATTAAATTCTATGTAGAATATTTGATTACATATTTAATTTATTTGTTTTCTTTGAATATTTCTTTTCCTCATTTTTTAATTTATATGATAAATATTTTTTTGTAACAAATATGTTTTTGTAAATTTATAATTACAGAGATATTCAGGAAAAAATGAAAAAGACAATATAGGCTATTGTACTTTATTGAGTGATAAAACTGAATATATATAGAAAAACAATATCAAGGTTAATAACAGAATAATTGCCTTTAAAATATAGAGATGCCACTAAATAGAAACTATTTTTGTCTAACGACGTAAAACGGGTCGAGTCAGATAATATATGCGGATCTATCTGCCTCGCGCTCGATTTAAGTCGAGCATTTTTTATAAGCATAGCTAATTTTCAATTTGCGGCGTGCGAAAGCGGGAATCTACATTCACGAGATGGTGCGATGCCATCTTTGAAATCCATTTTCACGGATAAATGAAAACTTGCTGAACTTACATCTCTCGTGCCACTTTGCATACATCCGAAAAGTTTCATGGAAATTAAAATTTTCCCGTGCTAGTCGGTTCTACCACGTAATTTCAATTGGCTTGCCAGAAATGCAGTTTTGAGCTGTTGGATTTTAATTAATGCGGCAAATCAAGAAAGAGATCCCTTCAGATAGATATCTCTTCGGATAGATCTTAAATTGTCGTATTGTTAGGTGATGTATTATAAGCGTATTATTATCTGTTATGAATTTCGCAAAAGATTTATGAAAACGTTCCCGAAATTAATTACCCTTTTAAATCGTATACGACAGATATTATTGTTGATAAAAATATAATTCATGTTTTATCATTAATTATGCAATAAATTCACAATGCTCGTAATAATCATAAAGGAACAACATAAAATGCAATTTATTAAAACTTTCTTGAAACTTGCTTAAAATTTATCAAACATGAATTTAACGTTCTTACTTTTAATTTTATCTTCTTGATGTAAAATGTAAATGAATAATTGAATATGTAATGATGCTTCTAATAATTAAATCTTTATATATATGCCTGTACATACATACACATATATATTTAAAATTAAATATTTAAAATATATAATAAATATAGAAAAAATAACTTTTTTAACATACATATGTAAGCTGATATAAGAGTATCATTTCACATTATTTTAATTTTACTAATGTTATTATTTTCGGAATATTCCGTATAAAATAATATTTCGTTTTATAGAAGAAAATTTATTTGTGACTCAATTCATTATAGGTGAATGGCCCGCATTTCATAGCTACGTAATTTTTAAAATATAGCTGATAATTTGTTGTTTCTATTATAAAAATTTAATTTTCTCAAGCTGCTATTAAAAGCTAGTTCTTATTCTTTTTTGGAATATTTCAGTATTATTGTTTTTAACATTTTGGATCAAATAATACAATGATTAAAACATAACATACATTAATAAAGCATAAACAAAAAGAAATATGAAATTCTCAGCTTTAACAATACTTCCGCTACGAATTTTATTTATTGCAAAATCATAACTGATTATCGATAATATTATTAGAACAATATCAGAATCGCAAAATCTGTAAAATGATACTTTTTTCGATGTCCGTAACTTTAAGAAATGCAATTTGTATGCTGGACAAATATCTTAAAAAGTAATGAAAAAAATTATAAGGTTTTCATATTTTTAGTACAAAATTTTAAATTTAATTTAAATTGTTTTGTGTTGTTTGATCTAAGATTAATATTTTAAAAGAAAATAAAAATTAGTTTTAATAGCTACTTAAAATAATAGAAACAAAATTATCAACCATATTTTAAAAATTACAGATAGCCATAGAATGCGAACCATTCACTTTCTTATAATGAATTGATAATCTTAGTCATAAATAGCTTTTTTCTTACGAAGTAAATATAAAATATTTTTTAAATATTATTTTCTATATATTCTGAATAATTTAGTCATACTAATGTGCACATCGTTTAGAATCATTAGAAGAAAAAGATAAGATAAAAGATAAGATAAATATAAGATAAGATAATATTTAATTTAACCAAATTTTTCCAATGTTCGTTCTCCGGTTTTAGAATTCGTATATTTTATGCATTTTGAATAGATTCAATTTCCATATTCCGTAATACATAAAATATGTAAATTTTCGACAAAATTGGGGCGAAGACCGTATATGTCACATTAAATATTTATCCTTTTCTCGGCATTCCCGAGATTATACACAAGTAACCGCTCGCAACACGCTATACGAATGCGAAAATCACTAAACATCTCGACTTCCAATTCTGTTAAAGCACTGAACTGAATTCAGAATTCTAAGTTTGTATTACGCGAATCAAATATGTTATGATGTAGTCACTCGTTAATTATACTATATTAAATTATTTAAAATATATATAATTTTTGTTATTAACAATTGCGTGTGTGTTGTAATATTTATTAGGCAATTGATTTGCCACTTTTAATAATATCACAGATCGTGTGAATAACGCGCTCGTATATAAGGATCGCGAAGAGTTCGAACTAATCTTCACGATAGTCGGGATGATACTGTACGAAAAACTTTTGTAAAATATGACATTGTACAAGTGTGGAAAAAGAAGAAAAAGCGAGATTGGCCACTTGTTACAATCACAGTAGCACGAATACAGCTAATGCATTCAAGAATGCAGCGACATAAAATATCAAATTTGATAATTTCTCCGGAAGTTAAAACAAGATAAGAGTGTATGACTTCCAAAAAAAGGACAAAGAGAATGAAGCGATGAGTTCAACATTCAGTCTCATCAGTTTTAAAATAAGTTATTATATATTTCAAATACGATGAATATATTTTATGTAATGCGAAAGACAATGTGTAGTATTTTTGTCACATTTAAAATACGCTATTCGAAATTTTCAATTTCTCAAATATGACATGTATGTCATATCTGAGAAAAGGCTTTATTGTTTTGCGACAAAAATATGCAAATTAAAATACACAAATATTTGATAAAAAAATTTGACAGAAATATTATTAGCCTTTTCAAGAAATTTTCTATATGTGCATCAGTGTTAATGTCATGTTTAATAAAATTAGCGCTTAATTGATGCACGTCGATGACAGCCGTATTTCATTCATGAACTCGGAATTTCGGATCACAATGTCCTAACGGAATCGGCAGTTATCTCCGCGCTTGTAGTTATTTATGATGTCGAGATGCCGCTTGTAATGCAAATCGTGCTCGAGCATCGTGAATATCGAAAGAATAGAGTCAGTCTATAATTAATTAATGCTGTAATTAATATTGTTATCGTTATTTATAATTCATGCATTATTTATAATTATATTATGATATTTATCACGAGAATCACTTGTGTGTGTCGTCTCATCGGAGTTATCGGATTTATTATCATATTAAGTTATTGAGAATAAATATCGTTTGCAACCGTGTAATATCATAAGTATATAAAAAATACCCGAGCAATAGTAATATTATGCGCAAATATAATATATCGCAATATCGTGTGATAATTCCATCAGGAAAATTTTACGCCATGACTGCAAGTAATTGTTAAATGTATTAATACAATTATCGAAAATAAATATTGCTAACTATATATTGAGATCGATTATTGTATAAATATATCATATCGATAGTACGAATGTACAATTCCGTCAAGTGAACCTTGTGCGACCGTAGCTTCAAATATTGTTAACCGAATAAATATTTTAGTACTTTAGAGTTATTCTTATCGAGTTTTTTTGGAACATAACTTATGCGTCACGAATTTCTCTACCTACATATTAAAATAGACTCCCATATCATAATAAAAAAAATGCTCCGAGAAAAAGAGATAAGAAAAGTAAAAGACAGAGAGAGATAAAATAGTCTCAGCAGGTATTTTTTTTTCCTTCAGCTTTGTACAAATCATAAAAATTTACCATGTCATTAAAAATTCAACATGTATCGTTATAAATAAGCATATTTTTAATAGCATGTGAAAACAAGTTTAATTAAACTTTACTAAAAAAAAAAAGAAACAAAGATATTTGGTGTCGTTATCTCGGATGACATTTGAAGCGTCAGAGTTTGCTTTAATATGTATAGAGTTTATTGATTTATGTATTTCGAGATAAAAAAATCTATTTTTAAAAAAATTGTCGCTCTTGGTTCATTTTTTGAACGCAATGATGATTATACGTATCTAACAATAATGTTATAAATTTTAAATCAGGGAATAATTTATATGCTATAAGTAATAAAGAGATGGAGACTTTGTTCTCTTCTTTAAATATTATTAAAATAGAACACATTATTATTGTATACATTATTTATTACGCTTTATCAATGCCTGAAGAAATAGAGAATTAATTATTGCAATAAGTATTCAAGCAACTAATGACTAATGAATTTTTTATCTCTTTTTTAATATTAAAATGTGCAACGTAATAGGATATTGTAATATTATTTACTATATTCTCTTTTGATTAAAATGAAAGAAAAATGAAAGATATAAATGCTGAAGAATATAATCATTTTATTTAATAAAAATTTATAATTTATAAATATTAACATTATTTTAGAAGTAAAAAATCAATATAATCATTATAATAATCTGTGCGTAAAGTCATTGCGTTCATAAACATAACTATGTGAAAAATAAAAGCTATAGTTTTTTCGAGCATTTAATTTCTCCTTGAAAATACATAAAACGTACATAAGAGATCCGAAAAAATCCATGAGGTAGTTTTACAGAAACATTTATTTACCAAAAATATTCATTGTTTATGTACGTTTATTGAAAGTTTGATCGATAATTAAATTCGATACACATCATTATACATCCAATCGTCATTTTAAAGAAAATGACACGATATATACGAGCATTAAAACTCGGCTTGATCCTTTATACAAGCTTCCCTCGTCAAAAACAATCGTTTTGAGAAACACTGACATTCGTACGATGCCACCATGTCCTGCTGCCCCAACGTACGAAGCGTTTCTCCCCCTCGCGCAGGAATCCCTTACGCAGGAGCCGGCTGGCGGTGGCACTAGGCTCAGGGACGCGTAAACTACGGCGTCCGTGACACGAACGGAGTCGTGAGGGTGAAGCGTATCTGGTCGCGCAGTCGAGCGTGGGACTTGGTCGGAGGAAGTTGTCTCGTGTTCGCGCATGCTCGCTCGCTCGGCCTCGCCGATCGCGTCGTTTTCAAAGTCTTACGGTACCTGCGAAGGCAAGCCTGCCGACAGGCGCGCGCGAAATCGCGTTATTCCGCGTCTAGTGTCTTTGTCTTTGCCGAGAAAATCGGGAGGAAAGCCGAGCGCGAGTCCCCGAAGAGGCCGCGATCTTCGGAGAGAGAGAGAGAGGGAGAGAGAGTTCCGATTCCGCGAGTAACGCTTGCAGTTGCGCGCGAGACGCCGTCGAGGTAACCTCGTGAGATACGACGCTTTTCGAGAGGAAAGTTGACGCGTTTTCGTGGAACTGATTAATCGCGCGATCGGGATTATCTTGGAGAGATAACGAGAGACGCGAATATACGCCTAGTGATTAGTAGAAGCGATATAACCTCTTTCGGGATTGCGGTACGTGTTGCACGTGTGTATCCTTGAATTTTTGTGTGTACGTATATTTTTGTTTTGTGCGACGTTTTGTTTTTTGTTCTCTCTTTGGAGTTTTATTCCGGATGGTGACCGCGAAAGTGTGTCGACGATCGAACGGTAAGTCGAAAAGTTGTTTTTGCACGTTTTTGACGCAATTCTTGGAAACTCGGCGGCTATCGATTTTCGATTACAATTCCACTTGACTAAATATTTTCCGTTTTCTCCTTCTCTTATTTCTATTGTGCGCGGATCGTAAATTATTCCGATAATTCTCGCGCTGGAAATGAAGTCGGGAGCACATTCGAGGTTTATTGGATACGTCACGGAAACAGAGGGAACGTAGAAAAAAAAAATTTCTCACAGCCGTTCTCTTCGACTCGCTCCTCGCGAGGAGATTGATTCGCGATTATCGACTTGGCCCGAGGCCAATTCGCAATTCATATCCGCGCAGGGTTTCTAATCGTAAACTTTCGATTCTCACCGGAGCGAATATCGCGCGGAATCAATCGGCCAACTAAACCGCCTGAATTCGCGTCAGACGCTCTCGATTACGAAATTTCGTCGGGAACTCAATCTTCCGGCCGCCAACTTTTCGCGTCCGTTCGGCAACTACGGGGGCTTCGGGAACCAGGCTTTTTCAACTTCTCTCTTTGGGTTAAACTCCGGTAAACTTAATTTCCCAACTTCCTTCTTTAGAAAAACAAGCTTTTCTAAGGTTCCTCTTTCATCAAACGAGAGCTTGTCGAGAGAGTGCTCGGCGACAGGGAGCGAAAGTTTCGATCTAACGCGCACTTCACTTTGATGAAAGAAAAAAGACCGAAACGGTTACCGATAAGATATATTTCTCTCGTCGACCAAACATTTTTTTCCACTCGAAATTTCTCGTCGGCTCCGCCGGTTGAAAAACACTGGTCGAGACGAAGTAGGGGAAACTCGTCCTTTTTTTTTACTACGCAGCGCGTCTGCCCTTGAACAGGTTGAGGGAAGAGGGGTTATCTCGGCGGAGCTACATAGGACGATTCATACGATACGATACGACGGCTTCGCGGAATCCGCGCGGTCATGTGATGCAATTCCCCGATCCTGCTCGCCGCTCTCGCTAAGGAAGGAAAGGAAAGGTCCGCGATGACGGTGACGGCGCGGCTCTGAGACCGGCCTGCCTTACCTCGCCTCACTTCACCTCGTTCTCGACCCGCCCCGCCTCGCCCCGTCTCGCCCCGTTCTCACCTCGTCTCTCGCCAAGGTAACGCCGTACCTCGCGTCTCTCATCCTTACCGGTGATTCCGGGCGCGTGTGCGCCCGCGATGGTGTGCGTCGTTGACGAACAACTCGGCGGGAGCAGCCTGTAACTTGTGGCAACAGCAGCTGGTGGTATCTGTACGAGGGAAAGGAAAAGGAGAGGAGTAGAATCCAAGAGAGAGAGAGGGAAAGCTTTGTGAGGTCTCCGGGTCTCCGAGGCCAGCCATGCGGCCCTTTGGAATGTCCTCGAAACGGTCCGCCGTCAGTGAAATAGGTAAGCGCACAAAGAACTGTTAAATAAAGGTCATGATCCCGCCTGTCATTTTTCGGAATGAATCCCGCATCGCGTGAATTGCCGGCTACACAAGTTTTCTCTTTATCGTAAACTTCTCGTCATGAGGTAGACCGTTGTATACGTCGAATTACGAGTAAATTTCACGGCAAAGCGGATAACAATTTAAATAATTAAATAATACACGTAATCTTTTGCTATATTATTTTATAATTTCCATCAAAATTATCCGAAAATGCGTTTGCGTTAATAATTAAAGCAAGCGTGTGAATGAAATGCGACGTAAATATTTTCCATAAATTTACAACCGAATAAATGACGGTTAGAAATTAGTAACCGGTATGATCGAAATCATGAATTATGAATATGCAATCGCGGCACACTTGCTTTGCAGACGCATATCATAAATAATAAACAGATAAATATACGTGTATATGTACACACGATTGAAAACAAATTGTATTCCATGTATATCGAGTTGTACAATTTTTTCAAAAATATATGCGAGCAAGTTTTATGAATAAATCTGAACAAGTACGTGTATTATTTAATTTTATTTTATAATTTCAATCAAATATAAAAATTCAAATTCAAAATTTATTATTTATTTATACATAAATTCAACGTTACACGTTTTGTAGAAACAATGTGAAATTCAAATGTTCTCGCATCTTATTTTATGTACATTTGCAAAATTTACATTTAACTAAAAATCCATGAGGTTTGTCCATTGCACGAACACTTAACTCGGAAAAAGAAACGCGTTTTTTCGAAACGAATCGACGGTAAAAAGAAAACGATGCGTCTTCGTAAAGGACAAGTGACGCGCAACGTGTACAACGTGTACAACTCTTGGTGATTAAATGAAAAGCCGGGATCGCTGTCTTCTCTCTTGACAAATCGCATCTTTAGAATGAGATCGGCAGAATTTAAAAAGATACTTGAAAATTACAGAGCGATTCATGATCGAAAAATGCACGAGATAATTAATGATACGAAAAGTAGATATATTTGGAACTTTTTTTTTTTTATTATCGCAGTAAACGTGAGAGATAAAAATTTTTCAAATACTACTATATAGCTAAATTTTGTGCAGTTGAATTTTTCAACAATTTATTTTCTTCGACAGTAAACATAAGAGATAAAAGTTTTTCAAACACTACTAGTATAACTAAATTTTGTGCAGTTGAATTTTTCAACGATTTATTTTCTTCGACAGTAAACATAAGAGATAAAAGTTTTTCAAGTACTATTAATATAGCTAAATTTTGTGCAGTTGAATTTTTCAACGATTTATTTTCTTCGACAGTAAACATAAGAGATAAAAGTTTTTCAAGTACTATTAATATAGCTAAATTTTGTGCAGTTGAATTTTTCAACGATTTATTTTCTTCGATATTTAATAATTAATAAAATCGAACAAATCATCACGATTCAACAACTTGCGCTTAAATTGCACTTTCCGAGGAATGGAGTGCCCGCTAAAAAGAATTTAAATAAACTTTGTTTCGAGACACTTTTCCGCCAATAATTTACATTACGAAAACCCACATTGTTTTTCTTTCTCTTCCTCTCTCCCCGCCGCGGAGAATAAGCGCATTTAATTTCGATCTCGTTTGGTAAACTGGATATTCTGACATGCGCCGAACTCATTCCGGAGGTACGAAATACCTCGAATTGTTTCCACCGACGTAACGAGATTGCGTCAACCATTGCGTATCTCAATCGCGCCAAGTCGATGGAAGTTGCACGTAGATGACGTGCCCGTCGACTTGGAGCGCGAAGTTATGTTGTAATCTTCTTACACCGAAGAAACGTCGGAACTTGGTCTGTGCCGCTGGTCGCGTCAATAAACCATTAACACGAGCGTAAACTAAAAGCCGCGCCTTTATGGAAGCCGCAAAACGGGCGCTGGGAGAGTCGAGTGACTTTTTTTATTTCCGATCTGAATTTTCTCGAAGAAAAAAAAAATGACCGTTGCATAAATGAAACACTTTGATGATTTAGCCGATTGTTATTTCGCGCGACTGATGTTTATTTATAAAGCCATACTTTGCATATGTTAAATGAGCTCACTAAATTTACTGTCCATGAATAAAATCGCAAAATTAGTCTTTTGTCTAATCAAATTTCCCATCTAATCAAATTGTTAATTTGAGATAATTCATTCTCTCTAAATTGGATTGTGCCCGAATTTATAAATAGAAATTTATAGATTTAAATTGGTTTAAATGGATTTAAAGATTATAATATCTAATTTTCATAGTTTATTATATATTTATTATATATTTTCGAATGTGTTCGAAATATCTTCTAGAAAAATAGACTTAAAATTAGAGATTATCTTTTAAATGTCTATATTTGTTTATATAATCCAATGAATCTCCTTCGAAATTGAATTCTTTGAACCTGAATTTAACGACGACATAAAAGTTAACGAGAATACTATTTTGCAAAAAGACTACAAAAGCAGTATCCTCAAGACGATTTAAATTGCTTTTATTATGTTTATTCCTTTTTCACCGTCATCTTAAATGGTTCGATAATTAAATCGTAAATTACTCGATGCTTTTTACAAGTTAATTGAAGCGTCATTTACGATCAAAATTTACCAATGTTCCGTAATGTGTATGCGTTTATTATCTTCGTAAATTTGGTCTTTGAAAGTCATTTCCAGTTTAACAAATAAAAACATTCAAAATATCTTTGTCTTCAAATAACCCGTGATTTTACGCGTAAAGAAATGGAAAAATATTTTTAACAATTATTTTCGAGATTTGTTTCCCTAAATAATATTATTTACACAAAGCGCGCAAATTTCCATCTGAAAGAAATATAAAATATATAGTTGCAAAGTGTAGGATTGCGGTATATTAAAAAGTGAGGAAAATATGCGAAATTTTCAGTTATAGTCTCATAATTTTTACACTGTTTGTGTTGCATGTATTTCCATCTTTAATCAATCTAATTAACACGTATCTATTTCGAGTAGTTGCGAGCGCAATACGAAATGAAATAGAAACCGCACATCGACACGAGTAGCTAATTATCGTGTGGGATCCTTAATGAATCTCGATGAATAGCAGCGTCTGAATATTTCCTCGTTCACATGCTATACAAGAGCCTTCAAGGGAATATTCCTACTATATCTTCTCTTACACATAATTTATTATTTCCAATACAATTCTGTTACAAAGTCACCTCATATGCTATAAATGCGAGTCATTTTAATTCAAAGGAATACGTGTTTATCACTATTTAATTATTTAACCGTTTATGTAATACTGTCATTTTTGAAAAATAATTAATTAATTCATTTATTAATCATGATGCACGTGCGCAGATCGTTTATTAAAGTATTAATATATTATCATAAGTTATTTCGATCGTTTCACAGAAAATTCGAGTGTGTTATTCCGCGATAATTTCTTTTGTTGTTTATTTTTTACGAAAAGCGTGCGCTCTCATAATTAAAAAAAAGAGAGAATACCTAATTTTTTAAAACGCGATTCTTGCATAAAATTTTTTCACGTCGTCGAGAAAGCCGGGATCATTGCGCCGCACGGCTAGGAAATGATTTCCACATTCGTGTTGGTGTAATTGGTAGATAAATGCAGGTAATGCATGATAATTAAACCGCGCTTCGTTGCGTCACGATTAAACGCGGACGATCCTTGCGCGTTACCTAGTTTCTCTGTGAAGAGGCGGCAATAAAAACGCGACAAGAATTAATCGATACGCTTCATATTGTTGGTTTTGACGAGTTTAATGGTTCTCTCTACCTCTTTTCTGCCCTCTGTTTAGCATCGCATGTTGTTATTGCGATTTAGTCCCGCCGAGGAAAAAAAACGTGATAATTTCCGATTCACGATAATTCCGCACGCTAATTCCGTAAGTACGAGATTTTCTTTATCGAGATTTCTATTTGCAAATTTTAACTCGAGATATATCGCATAGAAATATTTGATGCGCAATCTATTAACTATGTATTCAACGTATTATTGAATATGGTAATTCAATACTGATAGTGGATAATAATGCTGAATGAAATGGCTTGTTACTAAGAACGTATATTTTACATAATAAATATGGAAATATGGGGAAAAATTATGATGAAATTAGCATTCTATCTTATACATTTTTTTCTTTTTACTAAACCATTAAACTGAATGTTCTTATTCAGATAGTTAAGTTAAGTATAAATTGCTAGAAATATATATTCCTATTATATTTTAACGATATATTTTTTTAATAAATAGAATATAAGTCGTGTAAAAACGAAAAACAGCCGAATATAGGTTAATAAATGTTGAATGAAACAAAAAAATAAATAAAAATCAAATCTTTAAAATCTTTAATTCTAACTATAATATTACATTCTACTAATAACACTGGAGATTAAAAAGCTTGAGGATAATTGAACTAATGATACACTGAAAAGATGAGATTTGATCTTCGTTAATTTCACGTTATTACGGGATGTTCGTTAATTTCACGTTATTAAGGGATGTATGCTTCTACACTGTCACGTAAATATCTGAAAAATATTGAGTTAATAATCTCTACACTTGATATATGAAGGAAATTTCATATACGGTTAATAATATTTCATAATTTTATGAAAGAAATAAGTATTCCCAAAATTTTTTTTTCCTGTATAAATATCTAGATGCGCGATATTTATTTTTCGGAAAAACATTTTAACATCTTTTGGAAAAGTAAAAGCGCAAAAAATAACATTCAAAAACTTCAATCTTAAAATCAATGTTTCAGCTTAACAGGGATAATCGTATTTCTTTTTAAAGAGAATTCTCGTTTGCGGTAAACAATTGTTGTCCCAAATAATTTTGTGCACTGCCATTAATTTCCGAGAGAATTGTGTATTCGTATTGAAAAAAAAAAAAAAAAAGATTTATACATCACGACTAGTAGTCCTTTTCCATAAATTCATGTGTCGTCCTTTCAGCAAAACAATGCGTATCCATGCGTAGGTAGCCATATCGAAACGCAACAGCGACGCATATCGAACCCGATAAAAGGGCCGCGTAACCCTGTATTACTCGAAATTCGCTGTCTACGTCACACAAAGGCAACGTAATGCCGGCGATCGAAATCGCGTCACGCGGTTCTCGCATCATCTCGCTTGCCGCTCTCGTTTCGGCGTCCATCCATCGCTTGCCTTTCCGTTCACGAGTTTGAGAGGGCGGTCGGAAATAATTGCTTTCGCCGCATTGTGTGCAACGCGATCGTTCCTTCTCGCATCGATGAGGAGAGGGATTTTTCTTTGAGTACGACGTGGCAGGGCTCTGCGGGTTACATTGCGGAGAACGTCGGTCGCGTATACGAAGCTGTCTTGATGCACCCTGTACGTTGCACCCGTAGGTCCCACCGGAGATGCAACCAACGTTTTCTCATTTCGCGCCGAGGCTGTTACACGCCGCGAAAATATCTCCCGCGTTTTTTTTCTCTCTCTTTCTCTCTCTCTCTCTTTGTAAAAATTTCCTTCAACGTTTAATTATTCCATGGACCCCCTAAAACATACCTGGAACCCCGACACATATATTATCACTTTTTCGCGTAAAAAGGAAAAATGACTCGCGGAAGAAACACGAGCCACGTACAGATTCATGAAATTCAAAAACAGAATTTGTGCATTTTTTCATGATACAATATAGATGATAAATTAAAGCATAATGTATGCGAATCTAGTTATTTCTTATAACAGGCGAAACATTAATAATTCATACTTTGCTCGAGGCAAAAAATAAATTGTCGTGCGTGCATAACGCTGTACTATAATATTGATGAAAAATTATCGATAAGAGTAGCAAGAACGTATAACAAAAAGTTAAAAATACATCAAAGTATCGTAATATCCAAGTATCCAGACGAGAGTGCGGCGGTATATTTCGCACTACTCGTTTTAACGTTTTTTAGTCGCTTATAATTCGGATATTGAATATCCGTTTCGGATATAGATGTACGAAGACTTTTTTTTTTCGACGAATATAAATACGTTCCGAGGGAAACGCGCTCAGATTTTAAGACCCGTACGTGCGTACGATAGATGTGGATCGCCGAGGAAGTTGGCCGCGGAATTTCCGCTAGTTTAATTTAACTTTTCTTCGATGGGTTAAGCGCGCGCTAACGAACAAATTAAGCCTCAATTTGCATGCGGGTTCGCGATCCGCGACGACGACGTGCTCTCGGCTGCTCCATTTTTTTCGCCTTTCTTTTTTCTCCCTTTTCCTTCCGCAAAGCGTAATTGCCAATCACGATTATCGGGCCCTTTGCAACGCGCCGGAATAGCCGTAATCGGCGCGGACACGTTATTTAACGCCGTTTTCGCGCTCTATCGGGCCATCGCGAATGCAGACAGGCATGTCGCCCGTATTGCGATTCTATCGGTCTCTTTATTATTTTCTTTTATCGAGCCGCGAGTTCTTCGATCGTCGGTAAAATCGATAAAGCGATCCTGGGAAGCGAATGGAAGAATCTCGGCCCGAGATTCCTTTTTTTCGATAAATGAGTTAGCCGCATCGAGTGACGGAACTCTATCGATCGACGCGAGATTCATTGTTGGTATCCAGGTAACACGTATGGCGAACAAGAGAGACGATTTATATTTAGTTTTCACCGCGAAAATTGATCTCGTTCCGGTCATCGTGCTGTGGTTTTCACAATCATATAGCGGTACGCTTTTTCAATAAGGAGCACATACGCGCATCCCTTCATTTTCATGATGAACGTATTCAACGACACATGCTGAATCGCCTCTAATACGGAATTTGACTCTGATTACTATAATACGACATCATTTCTTTCATTGCGAGACTTTCTTCGGCAAAGATTTATTAGAGTTTTATTAAATATATTCTGCACTTATGCTAAATTTCATCTCTTTACATCCCTTTCAAAATACATATATTTGAATACATAATATTTGAAGAGAGAAAAGGTACAATATACGTACATTTCATTATATAAATAATTTAATATTCACGTCGAGAATTAATTAAAACTAGGCAAAATTAAAATGTTAATACGTGGATAGTACTTCTGCTTTTCTTGAAAATTAAAATTGTCCATTCGTGCAAAATATCAAGTGTCGATGAAACACTAAAAGTTCTTCTGTATTTTCATACGTGCAACAGAGCATCGCAATATTCGCGAATATTGTTGGTGGCGCTGAATACGACGAATTTTTTTCATTCTTCGATTTATTTCTTTATTATTATTATCTTCCTTATCATCCTGCGCAAATGTTCAAATTATACGTCGGAAAGCGTGCACAATAGGGGCTAAAAATATTTAAACCGCTATCTATGTTGATTGCTATTAATGTGAAAACATTGAATCGCGGCAAATGAGCGCGGTTCGCCATAATTTTCACCTAATGGGCAATTATTATTACTACTCGGGGCGCGCATTTTTTTACGCCCTCCACCTTTCGCAAAAACAAAAAAAAAAGATTATCAAGGGGTAGTTTTGATGTTCAAGCGTTCTGTGAATTTAATCTTGCATTATATTATCCCGATGAAGAATTTAATTAATTCGTTTGCAATCAACGGATAACAATCTGTTACACTTGGCACTCGCGATAAAATGCATTTTTCTCATTTTACGCTCTTTCTCCCGCGTTCCGCAGTGTTTTCAAACGAGCAAAAATTACTCGCGATACGAGCATCTCTCTCCTTCTCCCTCAAGGAGTCCTTCGAGGTACGCGAGTTTAATTTCGTCGTGAATTAACATCACATTTCGCGACTGATACTTGTAAAAATTTCAAGATTTACAAAGAAGCTATAAAGGATATTGTCTCTCAGAGATGTCATTTTTTTGCGCGGATATTTCTCTTCTTTTGCGCGGAAAGGACATTTTTTTGCGAAACTATTTCAGGATGGGAGTTGAGCGGAAGAATATTAAAAAACTTTTTACCGAAGGCATGTCGTCTACATAAGAAACGTCCCCGGACGATAAGGATTGGAGGGGATGAGAAAGATCGAACTTCCGCCCATTCTGACATGTGGCCTTTGGCACTCGTTGTAAACATCAAAGGTGCTACTCAACGATATCAATAATATCGGCGCATAACGCGTGTAATGTTGATCATCAATGTACTCAAGTACTCGAGTTTACGTATCTCATCGTGCAGCGCATCTCTAGCTCTTTACACGGCTAAAACGTGATCGCCGGGAAGAATCGATAACGCTAACGGCTCCGCGCTTCGCGAGATAAAGGTAACTTGAGAAACGTTGATTGCTATATCCGCGGAAAAGAGCTGCCAGGCAAGGTCTAGCAAGCGCGTATATCATGAAAATATCGCACGAGGGTTCGATAAGCGAGAACGAGCCATACTAGCTCCTCGTGAAAGCAACAATCGGATGCTGCGTATATGGACCGGTATAGTATGTACTTCTTCAATAACGAGCCGTTCCCCGAGTTATAGTTTCAACAATCAGTCACATGAGAGCTTTTATCTCTTCCGCCTCTGTCGTCTTTTAAAACGAAACTGAGTAATTTACAAATAACTTCGGCAACGAAGCAAAATATAGTCTCCTGTCATCTATTTTTCTGAGTATTTTCGAAGCATGTATGGGAGAGCCTACACGTAGCCGTTAAAAAAAAAATATATATATATATATATATATATATATATATATATATGTACTTTGGACTCAATAGTCTTACGTGATTGATTAGCGTCCCGTTATTCATCTCTGTCAAATTTAAAATAATAAAAAGTTGATTGAGGCAAGAAACGAAATTTCTGTGCGATAATAAATTGATGCGCATCAATATGTATAGTACAAGTTTCGATCGCGGCGATTACTTTAAAGATATTTCAATTAAAATTAGAATATATATATATATATATATATATATATATATATATATATATAAAATTAAAAATGGCCTTGAAGCTGTATATATTTGAATATTGTCGTTTAGAAAAGGAGAGACGAAACTGATTGTGAATTATATATGTAGCTAAGCTTTCAATAACCTCTTTTTTGTTGATAAACTCATGTTATAAACTCATATTTCCGCCCGTTTGTTTGATTGACAATTTCTTATCAATATCACATTTCCATCGCAAAGTCATTCTATTGTATAAACAAATTCTTCACATCGTAGAAAAGATGTATACAAGAGACTTCAACATTTTAAACACGAAACATCAGCCAAAGAACTCTTTTCTTTACCTTTGTATCATTTCTACTTTTATTTTAAATTTTACAAAATTAATTTAGTTAAAGTTTAAAATTAAAAAAATCTTATGAATACTATAGTAATGCAACGCGGGGATAAGTTAAAATGCAGTTTGCAGTTTATTGAATCGTGTATGTACGCGAAAAAAAATTAAAAAGATTTTATTATTGTTTTTTAAATATAACGGAAAAATATGCATTTTGCGCCAAAGCCTTTTGAATATAATTGAAATATTTTTTTACACGATTGAATTAACTTTACAAATTACTTTTACAATCATTTAAAAAATGGCAATGCAATTTCATACTTCAAAATGCATTTATTTCTATTAAAGCGCAGAGCTCGCACAACTAGGATTATTTTTAGCAGTAATGCACAATACAATTTGATATTTATTTTTAATCTCTCTCTTGTTAAAGATAAATTTTTGGACGAAATACGTATATACGGATGCATACGAAATACAGGTATCTACTTCAAGAATGAGAGAGGAAAAAAATTACAGAAGAGGCAGATTTTTAACGCGCTCAAATTTGACATTCAGCGCAGAATTCAAAGTGTGCTATTTTAATTATTGCACCGCGACAACATTGAATCGCTCGACATTAGACTAAATAATGCTCGGCGCAAAATGTGAGGATATGAATACGTATCTTGCACCGAATTACAATGTAATCCGCTCTACCTCGCGACTCTGAGAGGGAATTGCGATTCTGCGAAATTTGTTAACCACGAAATCTATTAAAGCGAGATCCGTGTAAATCGCGCTACCGCGAATAGAATTTCGCGAAGAAATAAACATCGGTATTGCGTTAATTTGAAATTAACATTAAGCGGGTTTCGCACGAGTGGTGATGAGGTATAATGCGGCGCGTAGCCTTTTATACCGGTGTTTAATTACGACCGCATCATCCCCGAGTTTTCGCGTCGCTAATTACTGCACGTAAATTGGCGCAAAATTTATTTCGCTGTAACGAATTTACGGAGTGAAGAATCGGGACGCGTCTCTGTAAAACAAACATCTGCTTTTCGCGAACTTTCGTGAAAAAAAATTCGCACCACTTTCGTAACTTCATCTTATTAATTAACTCATCCTTTTTGCGAAAAATATCATCGAGCCTTTTGTCTGTCGAATTTACAACATCAAATTAGTTGTACTATCTTACGTATACGGCAATTTGCACATGTAGTTTTGATAAGAGGATAATGTACGTCATCTTTGCGGATCGGAGCATCTCTTCCTTATATCGTTAATGAATAATTATAAAATTAATTTTATTAACAGTGACCATTTCCGCGATAAAAGCGTTCACCGCCATTATGAGTGCGACTGCCATTAAACCGGAGAAGCAATAATGAGGGTTACGAGCGGATTTTCGAAAAGCCGTAAATTTAATACTCTCAAATGTGCGCTCATTTGAATTAAGCCGTATGGGCATACGTAGCCCGCCTCAGGATATGATCCCTCATTGGCGGTTCGCGGTCTCAGAACCGCATTTATAGCACTGGAGTTCTAATATATATGCGCATAGAGGAATACCACTAAGCCCGAACGATTCGATTTCGATAAAATGTCATTGATTGAATGAAAATTGCTTTCCTTTGCGTAATACTTACGAACATAAGGAAATCGGAGAGGATTTTGAGAAATATAAGAGAGACGAATATAATAAGTTATTCCATATGAAAAAAAATTAATGCTATAATTATATAATAATAATTTAACACGTATGAAGATGAATTTAAAATGTATGAAGATATTCTTTTAAGCGAAAAAAATAAATTATGATACATAAGTCTTTCGATGATAGATTGTTGCAAAAAATACGTGTAGATAAACTTGAACAATAGACGTAAAATTACATAATAAGTATTATTTACAATATTATATGTTTACATTATTATTTATTGTTCGTGCAATTTTACACTTTTACGCTTTTTTTGCAACGTGTAGGTGAAGCTTTCTGATTTTCTGCATTCTTATAACGATGCAATATCAACTCATCGATTCGAGAGTGGCTTTTCGTGATACGCGCTCGTTGGTTATTATTCTTGCGCGTGTACGCGAAAAGCTCGATATTACAAAACAATGATCGTCATTAAAACAACACGGCGGATGTTAATGAACGTTAATGCTGGAACAACACGCGGTCGACGCAAATCCTCGCAATGCTCTCCAAACGACGGGGATGATCATTATGTTGTTTTCCTCGGGGAAAACCTCGATGTCGAGAGGAAGGAAGGGGTAGAATATAGTGGCCGGCTGCATTTTTCGCAGAAAATGGAGGCATTTCTCTCTTATTGCTAGACCCGGGGAAGAAGCGCGACGACGGAGGTTAACGTGCAGTTACCTCGAGCCGCACGCATTGTCTGCACGGGACGTGCAATTGAAGCGCATTCATCGGCGATTGCGTGCACTTTGTTCTTTATCACCGTTCTGGTTCCGCTAGCTCGTTCCGGCTTCAATTTCAAGGCTGTATCGCCGGTGATTTATGACTCTTTCCACATAATTGAAGCGAGATTCTTTTACGGCGTTTTTAAATTCGTACAAAATTGATAAATGTACACAGAAAAAAAATAGTGTCAAAATTTATATACTTGAACTAACGCGTTCATTGTTTCGTATATACGCAACAATTTATAATCTTAGAAAAATTTAATAATTTTAAATTTTAATAATATTATAGTCTTATTTTAATATTGTAATTGTCAAGAATATATAATTATTTAATTCTACTTTAAGAAAATTATAATCTTTGATTTTGTTATTTTGAAAATGTTATTTTCTATCTAACATTGTTTCTTTTCCATTCGAGAAAATTAAATCTTAAATCATAAGAATATATTTTTCTTGATTGAACTATATAAAATGGCTTCATTCAAGTAAACAATTATATTTTTTTTAATTAACACAATATAATCTCATTTCAAGATTTTCATGTTAAAACTAGAGATATTTTCAAAACAAGAATGTCTTTTTTTCTGTGCACATATAGATGGAAAAATAGATAGATATTTATCTGTCTATGAATTCGTACAAAATTAATAATGCATATATATATAGAGGAAAGATGGAGGAAATCTACAAAAGTATTTTTTAAACTCCTATAAGCCTATCTCTCGGTGATTATATGTGTTGCACTTTATTGGAGCTGATACGAAATTTAGCCCGCTTAGTCAGTTTACTCGTCAGAAACTCATAGTTTTTGTGCGTTCCCTGCTCGTTTGTATGCTAAATCGGCTTGCATCGAGAGTTCTCGAAGTTAGAAAGTTCTTTTTCCGGTGGCTTTGCTGGCCAATTACAATAATCTGAATAGCACAAATGAAATCTCTTTTGATAACATACTGTTATTCTTGATGTTTACAAATTTCTAGGTTTATTTTTATTTTATTTTTTACCATAATTTTTGTCATGTCTCTATAGTTTTCAACAAATCAATTTTGAAGACTAATTTCCTAAATGTTATCCTAAAATTAATAGTTAGAAATTTGGCTCAATTAAATAAATAATTAAATTTTGATTTAATTTTTAAATATTATCCGTTGAGAAAAACTATTAAAATGTGACTCTAATCTGATATCACAAGTAGCAAAATTTATAATGAGCAGGTAAGAATGAAAATGAGAACAAAAGTGAAGAGCTAAAAAAGTTTATTTAATTGTCTTAAACACGAAGAAGGATTTATCATTTGTAACGTACCTTTCATATTGACGGAGAAATAATTAAATTACATATAATATTTACAGTTCACTAACGTAAGACACTCTCTAGTCTATGATAACGCCGTGTATACATACGCGAATAAATTTGCAGTTAGATACAGGTATTGCTAAACACTCGTGTATCTAAGTACATGTGAGGAGATAAACAGAGTGCATCTAGATATTTGCATCTAGATACAACGACAACAACAACAAGCAGCAGCAGCAGCAGCAGCGTGAATTTATTCTCGGATAAAGCGATACGCTTGGCTGCTATGCAGCGTCCAACGTCGCTGTCGCCGGCTGCAGCTTTCCGATGCATAACAATGTAACCGCGCGATTCGCTTCCTCTCGAAATAACGACCTAACCGCATAATGCAACAGATAGCACCTGTTAACGCGCTTCTAAATGCTGACTTGATTACTATTTATCAAACGTGACGCGACGGTCCTCTCGAAGCTCTCCTAATTAATCAACCGTTATTTTCTGGATGGACGGTAAGACGTCGCGTCCACCGTTAACGAGCAACTTAAGGGCGCTTAAACGCGGATATCTAATTAAAAAAATTTCAGCCACAGAAATGAGATGAGCGTCGTCCGTTCGTCGCGAGAACGTGACTCCCCGTTTTTCGCCCTATTCCAAATTAGTTCGCGAGCGCGCTCTTTAATTTAACGCCTCCTTCTTGACCCGAGCTTGCGGGTGGGAGCCGCCATTTAACAGGTCATCACAAAGGACTAATTAATACGATGACGGAACACAGAAATTAATTTTTCCACGAAACGGTGCACGGGATTCGCGCCGGCCCGCGCTGATAACGCTAATCTTGATAACGGCGGATTTTAACTACCTTCCTGTCGTCTCCTTCCCTCTTTCTCTCTCTCTCTCTCTCTTCTTTTTCCACTGACCGAAGTTAGATTAGATTAGGAATTTCTAATTAACAGTCTCGATAACGCGCCCAGTAGAAGCTTGATGTAAGATCGACTATGTCTGATGTTGCTTCTACTGCTGTCGGCCTTGAAAGGTAGCGTCAGATACGCAGTTGTACAGGCTTTTAAGATTCCTGACACATTGCTGTCACGGGATTTGCATTGGTAAATTATTAATAAACAGAAATAGCACCGATACATATATACACATAAGCGTATTAAAAAGATGCGTAAAAAGGGTAGAGGTTAACATTGACTAAATATTACATAAAAATTCAAATATAAAATATACGTGAAACATTGAAACATTAAAAATATTTTTTTTTTTTATGTAGATGTGAGAGATCGAAATAAAAAAGTAAACAATTCTCGTGAGATGACGTTATTTGAAATATATTTGGTATTGTCGGATGAAGTATTATTGTCATTAGTATCGGTAAAATGATTTCTTTTTTAATTTACAAATACAGATAATAAAAGAAATAAATTTGCCATACAAGTATAATTTATTCAATTATTATTCAATATAATTTCAAATATTTTCGAAAGAGCGAGTATTGAACTCTTTTCACAAGTTTGATTGCGCGATGATTACATCGCAATTTCAGTTTCGCAACAAACGCCCGGAAAAGTGCATTGATTGCTGTCTCCAAACTAAATTTGTAATATTTCAACCGATAAAACGATCCACATCGTGTCATCTGACAGGCGCATCCGTGTGAAATTTATACTTTTTTTGAATATCTCTCGATATGTATACTCTTAATTGTAGTCGCATATAGTTTCCTATATACGCGTGATATCGGAGAATGCCAAAATATCAAAAATTGCAATTCTTTTTGCGCGACGCGAGATAGCTTGTTTTAATCTATCTTCACTGTGCCTTCAAAATAAAATTCTTGCATCCCATTTTTTTTTTTACATAAAGCCAATAATTCTACGAGCAACGTGACACGTGAATGACATCTTTTATTCGAAGATATTAAAAAGTTATTAGCACTTTATTAAAGTTTTATTGAACATGAATGATTTTTTAAACCAGCTATGATTCTTACATTTTCGATCGTATAATTTATGAAAGCGTGCTGTGTGATTACATTAATGAATCGAGATATTATTTTTTAATTTTCTGCACTAAAAGAATTAAGGATTTAAAAGTTGGTAAGGTAAGAAAGAGGACGAGAGTTGAGGTCGTTGCCTCGAGCTCCATACATATTTTATATCGCGATAAAATATATTAGATATTACATCGAAGAACAATAACTTTTTAAAGATAAACTTAATAAAGAAACGAATTTGTGTGAAGAGATATAAATAAAATAAAATTTATCAGCAATCTATTGAAATATTCTTTGTATTTAAAATTTAAAAACTTATATAATTATTAAAGGAACGTATATAATTAATACGCGTATATTTGGAGTGTATTAAAAATAAGCGAAAATAAGTGTATTGCGAGCGCGATTTTTATAAAAGAATTTCTCTGATAGAAGCGGCAATAACGAAAGTTTCCGTTTCCCCTCAATATTTTTCGCCTTACGAAATTTATATTCAAAACGGAATAAAGACCACACATGTAATCTACGATCGACGTGCGCGAGGAATATGCACGCCACGCGATTCGATATCTAATATTTTTCCGCTGACGTCACTTGCGGGGAGAATTTCAAGATGTACGATTTCGCGCGGGTTTTGCGTACCTACCTATTGTGCGCGATGTTTGTAATAATCGCGAAAAGATTCGGGAAGAGTGAATCGAAGGAACACGACGGGAAGATCCCGCCTGACAAAATATGATAGCGGCTTAAGCCATATGAGATTTTTTCCCCTTATGCCGTGCCTAAGAAACACAACTGGAATTCTAGCTGACTCGGATCCGGCACGTTTCTATAGTTTATACGTATCTTCTGCAGTCGATGACGCACGATATTTTGCAATCGTAGGGTTTATACTTACGAAAGAAGAGAGTCGATTCTTCTCTTCGAGCTAATAATCTACATCCATCTACTTTTGCTGAATCTATTTCTGGATAAAATGAAAGATTCCCTTCCATTTTGTTAACGCAGAATTTTGTGCTTTTAAAATATGTGCTTTGCAAATTTCTCTTACGCACTTTCGCATTTTTTAATTTTTTAAGTAAATGGACCACGCAAAATATAACATGTTGGAAATATTTGCCATGCACGCGGAACGTAAAAATATGATCTAAAAACTGCATAATTATACGCGCAAATTTGTATATTCGCATGAGAGGGCGTATTTTACTTTATTGTCAAAAGTAAAGAAAAAAATAATGATATTTAAAAATAATTAGAAAAACGCTTCTCAACGCTTAATGATATTTAAAATTAAATATAAATGTTTTAGAATCCATTTTCTGCAAATACATATTTAATAAAAAGGAAGAAAAGAGGAGAAAAACAATTAAATATATAAATATATAAATATATAAATTCAGCGATACGCGTACGCTGCGTAAGCAAAGGCAGCAAAACAATCGATCGAAATATCTTCCGCGTTACCTTTGGCGTCTGGTCACTTGCTTTCACGAGCATTTTGCAACTATAAACGTTGCACTTTACAAATACGCGTTTCATGCAACGCAATTTGGTGCGAGAAGAACGCGCAGGCCACGCAAGCGGAGTTCGCGCTCGTCGGCAAACTTTCGAGTTTCAGGTTGCTAGAATAGAGCACGTGCATGTGTGTGTATGTGTTCGCCCATATGCATGTATATGTGTGAAAGATGCATACACGCGTGGGAATTTCCGCGCACTTTGAAGGTATCCGGCCATCTGGACCCAGTTTCCACCTGGTTCCCCGACTATCCGTTGGCGTATAATTTTCAAGTTGCACACCTTCCAAGGATTCAAAGGATGAGCAGAATTATAGTCTAAATTCGTGAACAATTTTTCGATATCTCGCGAAATTCGAAGATGGTAATATCAACAATTATCGCTTCTAGCGTAATCGAAAAAGTTTGCACGTAATTATATATGCAAAATACATCCGAAATCATATAATAATATTATAACTAGTAAGGAGATGATTGCTTCTGATGAAACAAAAAATAAATTGCGAACGTAGAATAACTTTTTTCCCACGAGAGTTTCGCTTTCGCGAAACTCTATAGCTTCGATTTTAATTGCAAATTAATAAAATTTTTCCGCCTTATTAAACTGTAATAATCTTTATTGGTCTTATATATTTCACATTTTATCTCGAATCATTATATATGTATGATTTCATCAGAAACATAAAAATAATTTGTCGATACTTTAGATATAATTCTCTGTCTTTCTCTCTTTTATAATTTAAATTATTTTATCAAATGGAATGTCCATTATTATACACTATTAATGAAGGATATTTCCATTATAATTTCACTTCACACTTATAAATTTTGTAATTAATTTGAATTTAATTTAAAAAAAAATGTTGAGATATGACATATGATTTATGACTTGTCATAAATTATCAATCTTTGTCACTAAACATTTTGAGAAGCAATTCCAAGATAAATCTGTGAATTCATATATATAGTTTCGACATAATTCAATTAGATAGACCTGGTAACGTATACGGAGGAAAGCGTTACTATTTTCTTGGTTAATTACGGAATATTCACTAGATATTCCATTATATCGCAATTACTGTTGTTTTTGACGAGTTTGCTCCGCGATAATTCATAATATTATTAATTCATTACCTGTAATTTTATCGTTAAGTTATGCATACATAATGAAATTTTCGACATATAATTTAAATGAATATTCGATAGAAGCCATAAGTATATTTGATGTGACCAAATTTTAGTATAAAATCAATTGTGAGGGGCCAATGAAATGTATCTGTGACATTTTATTATAAATTTTGTGAGAAATTTCATTACAAATGTCGGAAAATGATGCGCATACAAAATTACTAATACACACGTGTATCGTTAATCCGTTTTCTGCAAATTACAGATATATGTATAAAATTTTGATATTACTAAATGCAACGATATAACAATCCCAGTATCGTTTCGCGAATTATAAATTATATAATTTTTTTCGTTCCAGTTTTCACCGATTCAACGTAAAACGCGTAACGTGAACATCGTGCGCAAAAAATCATAAAATTGTCTCCAATGGAAATATTTGGTTTCATTTTTCGCAGGAAAGTGGTTTCACTTATTTGAATATAATCCTTGTTTACGTTTATTATTGAAAATTTACATCGTCGTGCGAATCGCAAACGGAAAGTAATATTCTGTTTACTCATTTCAATTTCACTTCATCGATCGATACAATGATACGCCTCCCGTTCGCTCCTTTTTTATTTATCTACACGAGCCTCGATATCGAGAACATCGTTCTCTGCGAATCTTCGTTATCCAATGGCTCGGAAACATACTTTCGCTCAAAATGAGAATGTCTCGTATATGAAAAAGCAAATAACACACTCGTAATCGACGTTGGAGACTCTCCTTCTCTTTTTCCAAGTGAGAGAAAGAGAGAGAGAGAGAGACAGGGCGAAAATTTGATCGTTAAAGAAAAATGCGCGCAAAAGAGATCAGCGTTATCAGGTATCCACCCGCTGAAACAAGAAAGGCGAACGTTTACTTTCCGGACGTGACTTTGTTCCTTTATGTATATCGGCGCGATTTCTCGCGTGAAATTCCGGCTGAAGGCGCCGCGCGAAACGCGAAAAACGCAAAAGTGCTTTTTGCGCGCTACGGAAGATTTACGGATTAATTCGAGAAATCGCGCAAAGAGATCCCGCGGTCGCGTTAACTCCGTTATCTCGTCGCTCCTCCCCTCTCATCCTTCCTCTTCTCTTCAACGCCCTAATTTACAGCGCGTATACGCGCGAAAGCTCTTCGCGTTCAGGACGCTTCCTGCTTCGTTTTCCTCGTGCTTGCAAGAGGGACATAATGGGTCGCACATGCGCCAACAGACATACATACTCGCGGAACCGTGAATATTTATGAGGCATTTAGAGGGAAGGGGGAGGAGGAGGGGGTGGGAGAATGAAAAATCACCGGCAAATCCAAGGGAGGCTTTGTGCGGTTCCACGAAGTCGAGGGTTCATCGGGAATGCGTCAAGCGATCGCCGGAGATGTGTCCGCTTGCAAGAGAAGGCGACAATGTATCTCGCCTTCAGGCAAGAGAATGCTGTTATTTCCCTGAAAGGCGAAATCGATAGACGAGAGAGATCAGAAGGCCTCGTCACGCGAGAAAATATTCAAACGACTTGTCGATTTTGGAGAAAAATTGATATATAATTCGAAGACTATTACTATTATTTTTTTTGCAATGTATTTAAAATACTCTTCTTAAAACTGAATAAATTTTGAAGTTTGATAGTCTTATTGCATATTAATGAAATTATTGGCAAAAATATGGGCAAATTAATATTACGGAAAATCAATAATATATTTATAATGTACATATATTATTTGGATACAATTATTTAACAGCAAAATTTATCGAAAGTAAATATTCTGTTAATTATATGTTACGTTTGATTGATTAATCAATTTATTTGAATCAAACTTTTTGCTCAGTACGAATGAAGTATTGCTTGGTTGTCATAATCGTCGAATGATTCATCATTCGCGTTCGCCTACATATACTCACAAATATTGACATATTATCTGTCATTTGTGATGTGAAATTAATATTCAAATTGCGCACAATCAATATCAGGAGTATATATTTTCTTCCTACAGCAGAATATTTGCGTCTTGGAAATAATCTGTGTCAACTTGCGAAGCAAAACGAATAAACTCTCGTATATATATATATTTATGAATTATTTCCATCTTTTTTCCATCAAATCGATATTAGTTGTTTTTAAAATACTGATATAATGCATAAAATCCGTTTATAATATCATTAAGATTATTTATAGTTAAAGATAATTCAAAGAAAAAAAGATATAAAAAAATAAAATATAAATATTATATTAACAATATAAATAATAAGGCTCTATATATGACAATATAAAAGATTAATATTAAATGCTAATAAAAGCCAATGCAAAATTGAGAGCGCAAAAAAGAGATTTCCGATAAAATAAAAAAAACATTTTTATTTATATGTTTTGGTCCCACTTCAAACCTTCAATACTATATAAAACTGTACAAAAAATAATAAGCTAAGTGAAAAATTGGATAAACACGTAATGAGAAATAAAAAGTATATTCAAATTGACACAATGGATGCATTTGTACATCTGATTTTTCATTATGTCTATTTTGATGCATATATATTTTTTGCTTCTCATTACGTGCCTTTGTTTTTCATGCTCACTTGATTTATTGTTATTTTAGTCTCTTGTACGAGTACAATTTGAAAAAACTGAGTGCAACTAATAATTAGTGCAACTAAATATTTAAACAAAAATGTTTTTATATGTTAATAGGACATTTCTTTTTTTGTGCTCTTCATCTTGCATTGGCTCTTATTTATTTTAATACCAATTTTTGATTAATATTGTTAAGATTATGGATCAATTTTAGAATATACTTTATATGCAGAATCTAAAACTTATTAGATTTATTTGATTTACAAAAAATGCATGAAAATTTTTATCAGATACGATGTTTACATAATGCGCCGAACGTGATTCAATGCAGGTAAAGGCGCATTTTTGTCCTTACGATCTGCATTCGACTTTTAGTATCGATAAATTCGCGGATAGGATATAAAAAATTTCAGGAATATATAAGAGCGAAGCGAGGGATAGATTGTCCTGAGGATATACGTGTGTGTATATATGTATATATGTATGTGTATATACGAATCTCTACATCGTACATAAAATATCATAAAATATTTTTGAGCAAATTGTTTTTTATTTTCTTTTTTCTTAAAATAAAAACATATACGACAAAAAAAATATATACGACAGAAAAAGAGAGAAAGAGATTAAAAAGATCAAACCAAGAAAATGTTGGTCACCCAAAAAAATTTCTCATTTTTTTTAATGCAAATATATAAATGAGAGAGGATAAAAATTGTGTTTTAGATGATAATCTTACTTTTGCGATTTATATTTATCAAATTACATTTGTCAAATATCGATAATAAATAAAATACACACGCGTAAAAAAAAATCGACGAAGCGTTCTTCGTTCAAATCGAAGCGAATGCAAAATTTGCCGCGGCCGTGTATTAAACGTAAACAGACAATTTGAAATATAAATATTTTGCCTTCCCCTCTCCTCCAATATTCTAAATATAATAAATTGCCTCGATAACTGTATCGTTGAGTATCGCGGGGCAATCGTCGTAAATGTCTGCTTCTTTCGAAAGCTTTCGTCGTCTCGTTCGCAAACGTGGATTCCTCCGTGATCGTATTGTTAACAGTTTCCAGAATTTCATCGGGGAATGTGAACAACATTTCGCTACAAAAACCGGAAAGAGAGAATGAACTCGATGCGGAATCTTCGGAGCGTGGCAATATTTCAGCGGGGAGATTCCGGTTTACGGTTTACGTCGAAATTGCGTTATCGAACGAGGGGGTGGGGAAGGAAAGGCAACGAGCTAATTGAGAAATCCTCGTATCTCGACGATACATTTGTTTATTTATTCGTATGCTGAGCTCTTTATGTAATGCCGGGGAGATGTTCGATCTTAATTGTCCGGCGTTTTCCCGCATGTACGTTCATTACTTTGACTCCCAACCGGGCTTTACTAATCGTATCGGATTGTTATCTCGCGATCAACTCGAGCGTTATGCACTCGGCAAGATGCATCGCTCGTTTTAATGTAGTAATTATAGCATCGAGAAAAAAATAATGTATCTCGGGGATTGATTTAAGAGACAGGAATGGCTTTGAACGAAATTGGATTCTAAAAATGAAAATTTGATAAAGTAGAAATAAAATGATTGCAAGATCTTCATTTGCGAACAAATAAACGAGGAATTATCTGTATGCGAATTAAGTCTTGCACTCTGCGATTTGCACAACTCTTAGTATTTGAAAATTTTCTTAATGATCTTTAAACATTTTTCGTTGCAAAGTTAAAGAATATTTAAAGCAGGACATATTTTTTAAATTTTATTTTATACTGTATATTTCTCTTGCAATAGGTAAATTTTTGGTAGAAAAATATACGTGTATTGAATAAATAAATTCTTCACGTGTTCTTTACGTTTGGATAAAATAGACTTTCAAATATTTTTTTTTACTCTTTCGTCGATAAATAATCCTTGTATTGAATTTACATGTGTTCTATATTTTCGATAAGAATACTATTGATCGCAATTAAATTTTTGCAGTCATTTGTTAATTCGCTAACGAGAAAGAGGACGACACGGTTTACAATAAGTAACGACAACGTTTGAAACTAATTACCTGCTAACTATGTATAACAGCGATATTAATGAATTGCGCTGTATTGTTTAACATTTATCGTACACTGATAATTCAAGCTTTTGAAATGTCCCGATTAAAACGGACAGTAACGAAATAATAATATCGACATTGCAAATGTTATTTAAACTGATTCACATGCGATGAAATTCATTTAGTGAAATAATCAAGTCGCTCGAGTCGTAGATTAGTTGCCCATGTCCCGGATTATCCGATCGAAGGATTTTTATAAAGAGGGATAATCGAAGAAGCCATCCGCGCGTCCATCGTAGCAAGTTCCATAATTCACTGCTCTGCGTCCACTCCCACTTCCGCCTCTTTTCAAACTTTTAATCACTCGGCTTAACAACGTTAAAATCAACACCCTTCACAGGAAAGTCACATCTTTTTAAAGTCCGCTTTTACGTAACTTGGAATTCTTAATTCCGGACGGATTCCAATCCCGGTGAAAAATTTTTATCGCAAGATACTAGCGATTTTTTTGCTCGATATATATACGAGAAACTTTTATACAGATTACTTCGCAGAATCATCGTACCTCTTCTTTTGCCGAGACTCGCAGTTGATTTAAATACAAAGTTAAAAAAATCTCAAATGAATAGAATATTATTTTTCTAACGTTTATATTACGCACTTTTTCATTTCGAGGATAAAAATTTTATTTAAAATGCAATTACGCTAAATATTTAAAAGTTATTCAAAATTAAATCTTTAATATAAATTGTTGTAAAAAATTCACGCGTCACTTTATTTTTTATTAACTCCGCTGTCGTTATATACTCTTTCAGACATTCTTTCGTAGAACGAGATAAATGTTGCGTAAAAAAAAGTGATAATAAAACCGTCGCGATACAAGAGCGTCCGGAAAAACGTTCGTGGCTAGATTCTTTAGACGAAACATCAATTATCGAACAATCAAGCAATCGTTTGTTGGATTCCACCACGTCGAATCCACCACCATCATTTGGACCTTCAAAGGCAAAGTCGAAGAAAGGGATCTTTCTCATCTCGTATCTTCCGTTCTTTGATACAGATAAAATCTCTGGACGCGGTTCTCTTATCGCAGTTTTCTCCACGTACGGTTCTAATTGTGAACGCGTGATGAATTACCGCGTCCGTTTTATGCAGATTTCACGCGCGGGCCGTTTAATTAAAGGATTTAGGAGCTCCTTCCTGAAACTTTAAGGGGAGCGTGTTGTTTATCGCGTACTTTTTTTCTCTACACGCGACCGAGCAGGGCCGTTACGAGATCCTGCCGCGCGCAAAAATATTCAATACCTCGCTGTCAGGTAGTTGGTGAAATATTGCGCTCGCGCGGTATTTGGCTATCTGTTTCGCGAGAGTAACTTACCGCGCGGGTTCACTGCAACGGTTTCACGGGATATTTCATCGCGACGGCGATTGCATTCGAATGAAAGGATCTTCGCGGCGCGACAGTATTACGTTCGAACGAAGAATCAGGGGAGCCGGCGAGAGTTTTGATAATTAATTAAACGTGAATTATACATTTGTCGACTGTCTGCTTCATTTCTCAATTATGTTACATTTTAAGATTCGCCAGAAACTTTTACGCGGAAATTAATTACATGAGATTCTCCTTTCGATTAAAAAAAAAGAAAAAAAAAAGGCGAATTTAGATAATATTTGGCGTAGAAATATGCAATTTAACAGCGATTCTCATATAAATTTTTTTTTTACAATTGATATATTTCTTTTATTTTTGTTAAATATATGTATAAAATGTGTATACAATATTTTTGAATACAAGTGTATTATTAATGAAACTGTAGGTCCCATATACGTGTGATAATCTGGTGCGCAACACAGGTATATGAAAGAGAGAGATCACTATGTTCGGACACGAACAAAAGGACTAAGAAGAAGAAGATTAATGAAATCCATAAAATTTAATTAAACATTAAAACATTAGAAAATAAACATCATTTTTGTTTCATTTTTAATGTAATGTTAGGTTGGATAGAGAGACATCGAATAAAAATGATATATTGGAACACGCTCAAATTTATTCCACATGAGCGATTATAAGAATTATCAGGCAGTATTTTAACGTTTTATCCAATGATCCAAATTTTTCTTATATCATTTATATTGTTGTACAATATATAAGAATCATAATTCTTTAATGAAAAATTGTTTACACAAATTTCTTATTAATGAAATTTTTTAAACCCTCACTCTTTAAAATTCTTTATTTTAATATTTCTTTCTAAGATCGTAGTCACCGAAGATTTATAATCAGACAATTAGAATAATTGCAACAGCTGAACAAACAATGCAGAGATATGGAGTGGATATTTTTACGACATTGTGATTTATTTGTTTCATTTTTGAAGATGCTGTGAAACGAATTACATAGTATTAAATTATATTGACCTCGCACAAGAATAGTTCCTTGACGAGAAAAGTCAAAAGAGAGGGACTTATTTTTGTTCCAACAGTAGACCTTTTTCCGGTTCAGGTCTCTTTATCTCAAAAGACTCTCTCGTTACGTGCTTTCTCCCATGGAGATTTTTTCTCCTTTGGTCTTAAATCCTCGTCCGCCTGCATATCTCGTCTCTCTTTCTATCCCTTTATCACGACGTTCTCCTTCTCTCTCCGTTCTTTGCTACTTTGCAACGCCATGACATTCTCTCCGATATCCAGCCCTACCCTTCTTTCCAAACCGTCCCTTCTATCTTGTCAACCCTTCGTGCATTCCCCTTGTGTGTTCGACCCCATTCTTCTCGCATGTTGTTTAACTTCCATCCCATAATCCTTTCATTAGTAAAATTCTCCGTGTCTTTTATACGATGAAATCCAATGGTGATATTAATAATTTCATTAATAATATACATTAATTTTTAATGAATCTAATAAATTGTTATAATTCTAATTATAGAACGTATAAATTTCTTCATCTATTTGTGAAGTTGCGCGATTACGAATATTTATTCCCGATATTATATTCAAGAGTCGGCTTTTGCGGTTTATAAAATGTATATAAAGCACAAAATAAACAATAAATCATGCACCCTACCGCGCAAACATCGGGAATCCCTGTCGTAAGATCTCGGAGATTGTCGCACAACTGCTACATACAATACCCGAGGAAACATTGAATATATCATAGTCGAGGGCGTGGATTAAATATAAATTACGCGAATTATTTCTCTCTCGGGAAGATAAGGCGCGCCAGATATTATTGCGAGGGGTGGCAGCTCTCTTTATCGGCAACGAGGTATCTACATGCGAGAGGAAAGGACGGAGGATGGGGTGGAGGGGGGCGGCGATTTTATATATTTCGCTACGCTTGGGAAAAATTTCCAGATTGCGATGGTGCTCGACAATTACGGGGCGTCTGGCATTCCGTTAGGAAAGAAATATTTACGCTGCGAGAGAGTAACGGAGAACCGCCTCCGCGCGAGAAAACGCGAATAAATAGTTGGCCAACAATGCCTGCTTCTCGTCCGACTGACAGGCCTACTCTATAAATCGAGCCTGTTGAAATAATATTTGTACGCTACGTTTTTGCACGCGCGCGCGCGCGCGCGCAAAAGCTCCTCTTTACTTTAATCCACGCGTTTCCATGAAAGACGCGTCTCGATTTCTCAATTAAGATAGAACTCCGCATCGCGAGGCAGGCGGAGAAAATTACATCGATACGTTTTATCGATCCTCTCTTAAGCTTAATCTTTTAACGTTAGTTTCATAGGTGAATTTGCATCGTGGAAACATTATAGTCGGAAATATTGTCGCAATAGCTTGTAATATAAATTAGAAAGTTAATTTAGATAGGGAAACGAGAGCACAAATTAGAGATCTGCTAAATTCAACGAATGTATTACCTCGTTACATTTTATTTTTATTTTCCCTCGCTGATCGATCTCTCTCCCGATATTTGAAATAATTAAAAGTAAAGATGTAGTTGAAACGATAAGACAGCGTATAATCGTTGCGTAAAAGGAAGTTCTTTGTACGAGCTCGATGCTTTTTCACGGGCCAATATATCTTTATATACGTCTGATAATAGAATTTTGCTCGCGAATCGTCCATTGATATATCGTCCAGGAAATTGCTCTCCGTGACCCAGAAGAGAAGAAGAGCGAGAAGAGGGAGAGAAAGAAAGAAAGAAATGATGCATCTCTCTCGGTTTTGTAAAACCGCCGGACGCTGTAAATCCGTCGTGCGGTTGCTTAACTTCGTGTATCGGCCGTATTTATTCTTAAAAAACGAGATTACGTCGGTAACAAGATTTAGCCCCGCATGTAACGCGATATGGTGGGCGTGCCCTACAGCCTGCAACAAAAGCCATGAGGTAAAAACTTGAGACGCGTGTGCTCAGGATAGAATACAGGGATACCAGTTAATACGTGTGTGTATACAATGTTATTACGTGGATTTATACATTACTTTCTCTCTCCCTCTTTATACATGTTCTGTCTTGTTCAGCTGGGGATTATTTGTATCATGAAAATAAATTGTGCGACAGAAATGAAAAATTTGTCCAGTTAAAAGTATCATGCAAGATGAAGAAGATATTAAATGTTTTAAATAATATTGTTATGAGAATATAAGCGAAAATTTAAGTAAAAAAGTACACAATATCGACATGCATAAAACAGACACAATATTAAAACTAAAAGGTATATTTTTAAACATTTGTGCCGGAAATATATACATCCCATATTAATTTAATTTCTGAAAAAATATCGAGAATTTTATTATTTCAAAGATCTTTTATTAGGGCGGTAAAAATATACCTTATGTAAATTCAGTTCGAACGCAAAAATTAAATTTATACAAAATATGAAATGCAATCATATTAAATATATATAAAGTTGAGGGAAAAAAAAATTTAATTTGAATATAAATTAAATATAAAATTATATGCACGTATATGTACGTTCAACTGAAACTGACAATGAGACTTTTATGGAACAATGTTCATATAATCCACGTTTCTGTTGAAAACATATCTAATATATACGTATATTAATTAATAATAAAATGTAAAATTATTACCAGCATATTGTCATATATATGCTTTAAAAGTTAAATTATGAGAGGCATGCTGGAACAAATATTTTATGTACGTGCTTGATTCTCTTAATAGAAATTAGTTTTCAGTGAACGATACAAATCTATCATCACATGTAACAGTAATGAAAATCATTGTCATTGAAACTGATATCTACGGATATTTGATCAGATTTAGTCATCGATCCCTCTGAAGCGTACTATTCCCTGCTTCAATTTTTTTCGTAAAGAGCATTCATCCTTGATCAAAATATTACTTTCTCTCGATTTACTCTGTGCATGAAATAATTATTTAACGATAAATTTAAAAAATTCATAACATGCGTGTGTGTGCACATGATAATTTGACAATCTATATAAATTTCAATCCGCAAAAGAAGTTATTTATTTTACAATAATTATCTTATTTCAAACTTGAAAAAAAAATTAAATTATACTATAATATTATCGAACCATTGATATGATACATTTATCGGAGTCTACTATATTTTAAAGTGTCTTTGTAAAATCGATACGATAAACAATTTTCTGCTCGAAATTTTTTTTCATTCACTACAAAAACTAAATACTCATATTATACACAAACATGAAAAAATGGAACGCGTGTACGAAACTCTGCGGGGAGATGGAGAGGCGGATAATTAATCGAATTTGGTTCGCGTAACTCGGTTAAATCCAATATTTACATAAACATCGCATGTGACGTTATTTACATAAAAACGACTCGATTTGCACAGCCAGTCGCTATGTATGTGAGAGCTGAATATATTAATGTAGCTTAAGATATTCCCGATGACAGAAGACCGCGTTGGCTTCGCAAAGAGAGAGAGAGAGACACATATATCGATAGGATGCCGTAATGGCATCTCTTATCACGTCACAGCTACCGTGAATGATAACGCGCGTCTCGGCAACGTGAAACAATGGAAGCACGAAGGGGAGGGGGAGAGTAGCTTGCTCACCCGCGATCCGTCGTATTTCAATATACGACGGTGCGTTCCTCTCTCGACGGGGGAGGCGCTCCGCGTATGCGGCATAAATCCTGGAAGAATTATCTGACGACGAGGCGAATTGAAGTCAATGTACGACTCTCCGCGCGCGCCCTGAATTAATTTGCTCCCTCCGAAAACCTTCATACATTTTAACACGCTATTGTGCCGCCGCATCGCACATATTACAATATACACAATAGATAGCGCGGATAGAAATGCTGCAGTTGCACTTAGTAAATATATATATCTAGAGTATTGCACTTTGATATAGTTCTTCTCTCCGCGAATCGTTCCAGCCGCAAGTTTCTGGAGTCGATTCTCTCGATGAGAGTTTGATTCGTTAGTTGATTTTTATTTGATTATATATGTATATGCAGTGTAATGTATATTTGCATTTTAAGTAAAGATTATTGAAAATGTGTGTAAATAAAATATTTAAAAATTAATTTTTTTCAATAAAATTAAAATTATCTTTGAAAAATTTATATTTAACCTTTTCAATTAAGATAATGTAACATAAAACATGAATAAAAATTTATCTAGGAAACTTAAAGCCGTAAAAGAAAAAAAATAGAATGAGAAGTAATTATTTCAATTAAAAGCTCCAACAGAATGATATGTATTTGAAATGTTTACTCGTGCAATTTAGTAAAATGAAACGAGTATCGGGGTAAGATTTTAATTAATATACAAATGAATTATCTATTTTATATTAACCATTTATAAATTTATACGAATTATTAATTTATAAATAATTTATACGAATTATTAATTTATAAATAATTTACACGAATATTTTTTTACTCTCTACATTTTAAATGTAATTTAATAACTTGCCATTTACCCATCTCACGTATCCCGCACACCGGAATAGCGTGGCAGGTGGAGTACACAAACTCGTCTACTTGGAGCGCGTCTTGGAGGAGCGTTTGTTTTACGATGCCGGTTATCGCGATATCGCGTCGGGCCCGTGCACTTTTGCCGATAACGAAGCGCGCTCGCGCGAAACAATGACGAAAGAGTGGCGCAAGGTAACGATCGACAAATTCCAAGTCAAGATGTTTCCCGATTCCGGAATAGTTTCGCGGGGCGCAATAAATTCCTGAAGGAGATCCCTGCGTTCGTTGTCGGGGCTCGATCTCCACCGCAGCAGGGAGGAAAATTCCAGCGGTGACGCTGCGGGATCTAGACGTCGTCGTCACGAAGATCCAACGTCGCGCGCATTTTGGAAATTCGGTCCAGGCGGCGAGGCGCGCCCGCTGAATTGTTAATCGCTCGCTTCAACTTTTCCACCGTCATTCCCGTATCAGGGAAATGCCGCTCGCGAAACTTCCCCGATCACTATCGCACGCACGCCCGATTAATCTTTCATTCTTTTTAAACCCCCGCGTTACAGCAAATTGCCAATTAAGCTTCGATCCCTCCCTCGCGACGATACTATTACGGAGATCTATGTGTAATGCTATATTATTTATCTTTATGAACTGCTCGCGCGACCTCGCTATTTCACACGTGACGCGCGCTTTGTCGTAACGTATCGCGGTTATTTATTGTAATCAATGCGGTAGATTATTTTTACTCTCTGCGTAGAGATAAATTTAATCTTTTATTAAAGGCGCACGTAAGTATGCGCATACATACATTTATCGTATAAATAGAAGATGCATGTAAAAATATGTATGCACAGAAAAAAAATAAGTGTCAAATCAAAACTTATAGAAGAATTACTACTTCTTAGAAGAATTTATAATAATTTTAAATTTCAACAATATTATAGTCTTGTTCCAATATTGTAATTGTCATCTCAGGAATATATAATTATTTAATTATATTTTAAGAAAATTATAATCTTTGATTTAGAAATGTTATTTTCTACCTAACATTGTTTCCTTTCCATTCAAGAAAATTAAATCTTAATAAGAATATGTTTTACTTGATTGAATTATATAAAGTGACTTTATTCAAACAAGCGATTATTCAAGCAATTATATTTTTCTTTAATTAACGCAATATAATCTCATTTCGAGATTTTCATGTTAAAACTAAAGATATTTTCAAAACAAGAATGTCCTTTTTTTCTGTATGCATTTATTACTTATGGTATATATATAATAGTATATTTCTATGTTAATATTCGCTACAATCTGATTTTAGCGCGATGCGAAAATTAGTTTGCGAAAGAAATTAACATACAAAATGCTCGAGACAATCTATATCTTCATGAACATCTCATTGACCTATTTTCACCTAAATTCGCTTTTATATCATGTACATCTCTATTCCGAACCAGAGATTGAATATAATAAAAAAAAAATAGCACAGTCATAAACATGGCTATAAAGCCTAAAGTTATTTTCTTAACAGCGAATGGTTGTATCCGCGGTTTAAAGAGCCAAAATTATGACCGATCTAAATCTTTATGGATTATCATATATCGTATTAAAATCTCAAAAATTACACTATTACATATTCGCGTAAAATTGCATTATCATTATTATTACATCAATAAAATTAAAAAAAAACGTAATAGTAATAATTGTGCACTTTATAAAAATTTTATAATCACTAATAATCAAATTAACAAAAATATTAATCAAATTCGAAACTTCAAATGAATGAAAACCATATGAATATTTATTTGAAATTGATTTATAAGTGTTTCTAAATTCGTTAATTAAAACATCGATCAATAGAAAGTGGACGTTCTTTGGAATTCGCTTAAAATATAAGTGCTGCTGAATAATTTTTTTTTAATAACTTTCACGTTATCATTGTTTTGTGTCGTTGCAATTAAGATTATATTGAGAATCCCGACGATGCAATTTACGGAGATAAAGTGGCGGCGGTTTAGATAGACAGATAGATAGAGGGAGAACGTCTTCCGGGTTTAAAGCCCAACAATGTACGCGAAATCGGTCGCCGATCAACAAATTCCGATTCTAAGCGTTGTATCTGGAGCCGGCGGCGGCGGCGGCGGATCCGGAGGAAAGCAGTTTGCGGGGTGCGCGTGATAAATTCCGGAAGAGACCCCACGTGAGTGGGGAAATACCGGCGAAACGACGACGCGATGGCGCGATCGAGACATCGGATCCATTGTAGGCTCTCGCTTCGCTCTCGCAGAAACTCGATCGGACCGATATTACGCGCAGTATGCGATATTATACGCGTTATACATGTGCAAAGGCCACCGATGACAGCGACGAGCAATAACATACACATGTACGTGCATACGTGCGCCACGTACTACATCTTATGCGCGGGCGCGAGATGCGCTTTGTATTTCGTGTTAGGCGGACGCGAACGAGAGGGTGTGCGCACGCATACCGTTTCGAGAGCCGCCGAGATTCGTGTTTGCATAAATCTTAAGCGGGTATCTATTTGGCTCGGCAGATGTGTGTCGGAAGACGTACGATGCACGTACACGCGTGCGACGCTATTGCGTGTTACCCGCAATGCGCACGTCGCCGCGGCGCAACCGGAAACGAGTTTATCGAGCACTAGCCGATAATTTGTCGCATTGGCCGGGATAACGATTTTTGAAAGAGCATATGGTGGAAAGCAATTGTCGAGGCAAAGGAAAGGGTGATAAAAAGAGACCTACGATAGACATTTCTTTTCAGGAATTTTTTTTTTCGAATTAATTAAAGAATTTGTATAATTTGATTTTGAAAGTCATTGATTAGATGCTAATTTTTATAAACAAATTAAAAAAATATAGTGTGATTTAAATGATTATAATTATCAAAGAATTTGTAATAAGCGTTGAAGTAGGACGCAAATATTGTTATCAAATAATCAATAATGGTTATTAAAAGAAATTATAAATGATCAAGTATAACAATTTGAATTGAAAAAATTAAAAACACATGATCGAGAATAATAGTTTAAATTGTAGAAAAATAAGAGCGTTAATTTTTATTCCATTTTTTAAAATCGATTTTTCAATTAATCTCTAGATCGTGGAACTTTTTATACTTTTAGAACACACTTATTTATTTATTAATCGACCTTGCATTATTTGATTAAAGTTTTGTGGAATTTTATTGCACATATGTATTTAAGAGTTGAATAATAATTAAGTAAAAAATAGAATAATAAATAATTTAATAAATATATAGATAAAACAATGATGCGATAAAGTTTTAAAACATTTTATGTCATTTTTGAAATTTATCCTTGAACTGTAAATAATTTTATAAAGAAATACAAAGAATTTTTAAAATTATATTAATAGTTGTCCATCATCGATAATTAATTGTATTTTGATAATAGTATTAAGTATGTGTATCTGATTAATTTATGCGTATATTTTCGTAAAACATAGACACGAATCAACATAATATAATAATACGGACATTATCGATTAATTAAAAACGAAAGATGTAAAGGAAATGACATCAGACAGACCGGTAACGTTTATTAGCTCTGAAACGGAACCGCTTAGAACATTCGGCGCGTTAATTACAAGGGAACGTCATTAAAGAGGCTTGAGCAAGCTGAAGAGGAGACCTGTGATGTTCCTTTTATCTACGGAGGAATCGGTCTTTACCGAGAAAAGAAGATTTGGAAACTCGAAGAAACTCGCGATGATTGATTCGCAGCGTTAATTAACGCTATTGATAATGAAATCCTTTAGAGTCGAATGATTATAATAGTAATACTATTGTTTCGCATGTAAATACCGCGAAATGCATTTAATGCCTGTAGAACAAATATAATTAAATTTTACTACATACATAATTGTGTGCGGCGCATATAAAGGTAATTAATGTAAATGAAATTTGCCGATGTAACAAGCATATGCAACAACATAATGCTCTCGGGCAAGAGGTTGCAGAGATCGCTTCGAGGGAACGCTACAACGACGGATGGACAACTGTGTGATGGATGAATCGCAATTACATGGGCGTGGAAAGAAGGAGATGGATTTGAGTGGCGAATAAAGGGAACGTAAACGTAGCCGTATTGCACAGTTAAGGGAAAACGTAAGACGTGGAGAGAGAAGAAAGTCGAGATAACATAAAGGAGGACAGAGGCAAATACATGATCCGGATGGAACGTTTAACATATCGTTATTTAATGCTGAATTTATATATTTCGTTGATACACGATATACACACATTATTATCTATTAATGAACAATATCTGGATAATACAAGAGCGTTTGTGTGATAAAACTATAATTGCAATACGCTCTATTAATATATAGTGCGCGATTAGCGAATAATTGTGTTGCGATTATGATTAAAAATTATCGTAGGAAATAATAATAATTAGAATTTTAATGATTACTGCATAGTTTTATCATACATATCAATTTTAGGAGATGATTCTAGGAGGGGTTTTTCATATAAACATTACAAAGTTCTAATAAAAAATTGAATAGGGGTTGCTAGTTTCATCCCCTTATAACAATACGAGAGACTGAAAAAAATATTAATAAATAATCTTTTTACTAGTAGAAAATATCTATCTAATTTCATTTCTTTATCTTGTTCCAAATTTGAGAAAAAAAATAAAAACCCAATTTTTACTCCCATTTTTGGAAGTGTGTAACTTCACAGGGAGGGATGTAGGAGTATATGTTTATATGAAAAATCCCCTTAATTTTCGAAAAAATTATCCTAAAATTTTTCTCTATATATATTTAATAAATATAATTAATGAAGTGATTTGTTTGCGTCATATTAAATGTCGCACGAGAGGACGCAACTCGTAGTAATAAAAATATTACGAGTCAGTATTTTAGTCCAGTCGGAGTGAGTAGCTCGGTCAGCTTGCACGCGCAAAAGTAATTTTCTGTCACAACAGCAAAGCTTGTGCGCTATACGGGCATCGCGAATTTTTGTTATCACAAAATACAACGTCGACGAGCGTCGGAAAGCGCGCATTCCGCGGGAAAACAGAATTTTATTGTTGCGCATACGCGACGGAAGATTAAAAGTCTGTATTTTCTGGGAAATTGCGGACGCGCAACGTGGTGGACGGCGACGTTGGCCGCTAAGGATAAGTGAGTTTCAAAATAACACGCGGCAAATTTCTCGCGGTCTTCATTTGCATATATACAAACGCCGACACACACCTGAAACTTCATACTCCCCGACGATAATCATGATGTATGGCGCTGTGTTGTATCATTATCGCCGTATTACGGCTGCTAAATTTCGACCGTACTTTTTACTTTCCATTATCTGGTGGACATTGCGAAGATTGATGCGCGCGTTGCAGCCAAGTACGACCCCGGCTAGTAAAAGACCTCTCCGCCAGCGTCCGCCCGAATGTTATCAGTTATCACTGCTGACTACCGGCTAGAATAGTGCATTCGGCTTGGTTAGACTGTTAAAAGCGCGAAGCTGAATCCAAATCCTGCGTATGAGGAACAATGCGTTGTTTCGGCGGACAAAGAAGAATTAAAAATCCACGCTCTTTCTCTCCAGCTCCAAGAAAAATTGATGTTGTGTACACGAGGTTCCGGGGAGTAGAGAGACTCGTTGGGCGACAACGCAGGTTCGTTGCACTTTCCGTGATCACGGTGACTAAAATCGACCTAAAAAGAGCGACGCTCTTTTCGAGTTTCGATCCATTAATCGTCATCATCCAGAGCCACGTGATGAACTTTTTTACGCGACGATTAATTGAAACAAGATTGCTATTTATTTTTAATAAATTAATATTAGAATTAATATTGAAACGCTAAAATAATATTAAATATATAGCGAAAGTTATTTAAATTAAATAAAATTACGTTATTTTTTATATTTGCTTCGTAACTCTTTTATACTAATTTTTATGGAAATTCAAGTTATATTTTCGAAAAAAAAAAATGTAAAAGCTTTCGACGTGGATGAAAACGCACGATACGAAGCATTTTCTTCAACACTCTCGCTTAAGACGTTTTGTCTCTTTGCATTGAGACGTAAAGTTCTACTTTTATTTGCGCAAGCGCATCTAAATTGCACTGTATAGTGCATTCGGCCATAACGGTAGACGACCTCGTTACTTGAAGAAATGCGGCAGATCGTAGACGCTAAATTTTGAACTGTCATTTTAACAGAATATTGCGCTCGAACTTGTCATTCGCCATCACCATAAATACGTATATGATCGATTATTTCAGCCGTCTGCAATATTATAAAGGAGCCTTTTAAACTTTGCACTTTACATCGCTTCATTAACTTTACAAGCGTTCAGCTGGAGTGGAGGTATACATTATATACGGTCAGAAAATGGGTCAAAAAGGACGAAAGAATTTTCAAAACGAGCTGTTTTATTAAGAGACGTATATCCTCTTTATTTTCATGCATTATCAGAGATAATTTGAGAATCCGAATATTACGAAAATACGAGGGAGAGATGTAAAAGATTCTAAAAACAAGGTGGATACATATATTTATATATACGAGATGGTGTTTTGCTATATTATTTTTCTAACACGACAGATATATTCTCGGCTAATTTTCTCATCGCCTTTTTTCCCGATGATCCCGTCGAAGCACTTGTAGCTTCCGATAAATTCTTCTCGTAATATGCGAGCCATCTATCCACTTATATGGATCGATCGCAATCTCCCGTGCGAGAAATCGGAGGCAGTTCGAGTTTCCAGAAAAATTGAACGGCACGCACGCGCGAAATGAATATCGATAAACTTGACCCACTCTGGAAATATCCGTTGCTGTAAAAAGCCGCGATTCTAATAACCTACCCGAAGAAAATTCCTGTCTCGTATTATATTTTCCGCGAAAGTCCGTTGTTACGAAATTACACGACGAATAGTGACAAAAAAGAATGAGCCGAGGGGTAGACCTCCTCGCTATTTCCACGTTCGTTGTTTCCACCGCGAACCGGTATCGGGGGCGGCGACCCATAAATTCTCGCCTAATGATGCCGGGGCGAGCAGAGAGCGAGAACCGGTAACAGCGAGGGAGACCTCGAAGCACTTGGTTCCGATGCGGCACGAGTGAAATAAAGTGGAGCTTCGACAGGTCCCGGAGGACGCGAATATGTCACTCGTTCGAGACTAATCGATTATTAAGCGTGTCGAAAACTTTACGAATGCGTTGGGAATGATAAATTCTTCAGTGATAAATTGAAGAAGTTATGTCGCAAGATGTGAAATTTTAATAATACTAAAAATAATTATATAATTATATAATAATAATTGACTTCATAATTTTGTACACGATTTGAAATCGTGAGAATTTTTTAAAATCAAGTCAAAGAATAAAATTTTTTTATACTCACATTTTTTTTTAGAAAATTAATTTTGAAAATTGAGTACATTTAATAACATATTCACACTTTTTCGAATTTAGAACTAATTTTGTGTCATATATCATGGAATTTTTATTAATCACTTAGCAGCGTGGCTATTAATACATAAACGAAAAAAAACCACAATATCCTATTTAATAAAACAATTTAAAATAATTGAAATTACTGAAGAAAAATTATGTATAAAATATATATCTATTTATTTTTTATTTATAGACTATTTATTTTTCCAATAAAATGTTCTATAATATATATTGACTTTATAGATATATTGATAGCTGTGTCAAGATAAATTCGATGATATATAACCCAAGATTGTTCAAGCTTAAAAAAGGATCAATATGTTATCAATCTTTCAATTTTTAAGTTACTTTTTTTGGAAAACTTCGTATGAACAAATTTTATTCCATATTTTCGATTTATTTATATTTAGTTTCATACGAGGAGATTATTCACTTTTCGCTTTTCTATTTCCGATATACTCGCAAATATAATTATATTTGTGTATAATCATATGGCGATTATATGGATTATTAATTAAAATGATATATAAGTCTAAATAAATGTAATTAATTAATCCTATTATGCATCTCGCTTTTTAGAAACTTTTCTTCGTATTTTCGTAATTCTTACTTTTAAATTATCTCTGATAATATATGGAAATAAAAAGAACATATATATTTTAATGAAAATTGAATCGAATATTACAGTTAATTTTACCGTCTCATCGTCAGCGCTCATATTCCCTCAGATTATTTCTCCGATTTCAACTTCAATACATTCGAGGAGTTAGAATGGCTGCGTTCAGCAGAAAAAGCTGCTTTACAACTGTTGTAAAATTCGTGAGCCTGATTGGTGTATGCTCTTAATTTTGGCTGAATCTAAGAGTATTATACACCAATCAGATTCACGAATTTTACAACAGTTGCAAAGCAGCTTTTCCTGCTGAACGCAGCCAATAATGCAGAAACGACGAGAGCAAAGTTTGAAGAGATGCGTCGAAGCGAAATATCGATGTTGTTCGAATGAGATTTTTCCATGCGATATGCGAGCGGAGCAACAGCCAATGGATCGGATTAGAATAAATGCGATCGTCGTAAGAGAGAAAAGCGTCCGCCACTTGTCTCGGAAAACGTAGAAGGGATTTTTTATTTTTATTGCGACGTGCCGAAAAGAAGCTCCGAGTGGTCGGCGAAGTGCTGGAAGGAACCTACGGGCGCCGGAAGTGCCACTGACAGGTCCACGAAATATTTTACAACGTCCGAGTGTGAAAGAAAATACCATATTGCGCAGCCGCATCGCGTTGTAAAAATAGATATTCCATGCCGCTCGTTCGTTTTTAATCTTTGCGAGACGCATCAAAGATTCCTCCTATTGCACATAAATTATTAAAAAGTGAAATCCGAATAAAAATGAAAAATTAAAAGAAAAGTTTATTTAAATAATTATAATTTATAATTTATAAAAAATGTAAATAATTATAATTTATAATAATTGTGTTTTCTAAATCGACGTATATTCAATCTTTGTGAAATAATAATCTTTGCTAAAGGAAGATTGTTCTTTCTTAACGTACTATCACGACTTTCCCAAGTGAGTTGTACTGTCCAAAGAAAGTTTCCCTCTTATGAGAATTTTTTTCTACGTATAAAAACCTATATTATTAAATTGCAATTGATACGATATTTTTATCATAAAGGAAGCGGAGTAAAAAAGTTTGTAACTACGATGTAAGATTTAAGAAAACAGTTTCTTGTTCGTGAACGAAGGGAATTCTAGAATGTTTATGGCGTATAAATCGATTTGTTCAGTCTATTGGCATCGCGTTTCCTTTGTCGACATGGCTATCTTGTTTACACGAGAAGTGTATTTACTCCGGAGGAAACAACTTTTGATCGACAAATCGCAGTGTATACAAGCTCTTGTAAAATTCATATTTCTAGCGGCAGAATATGAGCGGCCGGCGCGCCGGTTTGATCATCGGGATCTCCAAAGTTTCCGCGAGGCGAACGCTAAGAGATGCTCGTTAAAGGGGCTCGCAATGTCTGATAAAAATTTCAATTTATACGCAAAAAAGTCCTCGAAACTTAGATGAAGAAAGTTCATAACTGCCCATTAGCTCGTTTGCCGTGCCTGCGGGAGCGACGTCGGCGTTGCGACAATCTTTCCCGCCTTTTTTCCCTTTTCTCGAGCCTCTTTTATAACTATATGGGCGTCGCGAAAAATGCAGACATCAGCAGGATGTTCCGAAAATACGATGCTCAGCGGATTTGTAATGATAGATGTCGCGCCAAAGTTTATCAAAAAATTATTGTCGTGTCAAAGAGAGCGATCGGCATGTCAAACTCCACGGATTATAATACTGGACTTGAATAAATAATGCAATATCGATATTGTACACGTATCATGAATGTTCTTTTTTTTTTTTCAAATTTTGCATCAAATTTCAAAAGTATCTCGAATTCTCTGATAATTTTAGATTTTGACAATTCGGACAATTCTGTTTTTCTCGGCAAAATGTGGATAATATTGTTAACTGTGCGAACAAATCTTACTCACATGTCATGTACTTAAATTACGTTAAGTTTTTTTTAACGTACTTTTTTAAGGATTTTAATTAAAAGATTATATCTAACGTAAAATACATTTTCAAGCCATAACGTCTTCTATAGAAGTATTGTACACATTAATATAATTAATAAAATTATAAATTATAATTGTGTAAACTGATATATAAATGACTCTCTCTCTCTCTCTTGCTGAAATAATTAAAATTATCTTAGGAGATCTCTTTCTCTCTCCCTCACTTCTTATTTATTTATTAGTATATAAAAATGTAATTTAGTGTGTCGGGAAAAGATCCTGTCGCTGTCAATTAAACTAAATTTTGCAGCTTTATTAATTCATATTCTCAAGAAGAGAATTTGCGGCACGTTCGTTGACTCGAGTTTATTTTCTATCGAAGTGCTGCTGTACGAAAAAAACCTCATTTACCTCAAACGTGTGCATGGCAAGAAAAAAAAAGTTGCACGTGGTTTCTCACTTTTGACATAATTCATATTGCCTTGAAATTTTAAAATTACTACTTTTCATTGTAAATTACTTTTGACGATATTATTTTTTAACTTGAAGCAATTTTTAAAAGTTCGTCACGTGCAAATAAGAGTCGCCAAGCATACGCAAGTTCTGCTCCTTCAAATCTAGAGGAATAATATCGCGGTAAAAGATGTGCCAAGATAGGATCGATCTAGTCTAATTAATCCGCGTTCAAATTGATCTAGACGGCTCGTCATGGCAATTAATTACTTATCTAATTAACCGACGATGCTTCGACAATATCAGCAACATACAGAGATGGATAGGGCGAGTATGTTTAGCGTTTGTCGAATATATCCGTGATGATCGATCATCGCGTTTGACGCCGTAGTCGTTTCGCACCTGGTTATCACGATCGCGATTACTCGATTAATTAATAGCGAGTTATATCATAATTTATTATATCGCTATCTCGTTCCACCAATCGCGGAATTCATACGCTGGATGTACTTTTCGTTTGGCGGACAAAACGATCCGCGTTTTATCATACATTCCCACGGAAGGGAGGATGCGCCCGCGCCATTAAATGCAAAGCCGCACACGTATCTGTTTCATTACGAGAAATATGATTAATGAATCTCGTCGCGCATGAAGCGACGTTAACACGCTGGAACATATTCGTCATTAAAATATTCGTTCGTTAAAATCTGAAGAGGGATCGCGCGCATTTTACCGCGCTCAAAGTTACGTAATTATAATATAAATTTGTGGCGAAAAAAAAGCTGCACAGTCAAATGGAAATTTCAGCGATAATTAACCACTCAAACGACAGGTCTGAATTTGAAGACACGAAAACAGATGCACATAAAGAGATGCCGCATATATTCACTATTCGTTTGAAATAAATACGAGTTTGAATTAAATCGAATATTAGTCGATAAAAAAAATGCAATTGTACCGAAGCTCGTTATAAATGTGAACTTTATTGTAAAGAAAATTAATAAAATAAAATATAAATTAATTAGTAGATTAATTTGATTGTACCAGGGATTGTTGATTAAGTTAATTTTTCTTCAAGAAATATCAGGAAAGCGCAAGGAGCTAACAAAATCATATTCTTCATTTAAATTGTACGTACTTCAGTAGAATTTCTATTGTGACGGTTCATTATAAAGATATATTTAAACTTGATTATATTAAAGAGTTATGAAAGACTAATTAAGAGAGTTTAATTAGAATTTCACTAAGAGAAGGTGGCGTCTAAATTGCTCAAAGAATTCGTAAATGAAAGAAAATGCAGGAAATACCTAGCACATCTTGCATTACTTAAAGAAAGGGACGTGTATTCTTTGTGTAAATCTCCGCCATAGTATTTGAAAGCTTGATTTCCTCTGCACTGCAAATTTGCATGGTACCAGGTTGTATTATTGCAATAAATTCAATTTTACCACCTTTGACAATATCTTTGATCTCCGAGAGAAGAGAGCGAAGGCTAACGAAGCGATCGCGAGATTATAATTTTCATTAAAACTACTTTATCGCAATTTTTTCGTCGTAGTTTTAAAAGATCAAATCACTGCTCCGAACAGGAAAATTTTCCGGAGTTGAAGCGAAATGCGTCGGAAACGTATTCTCGGGTTTTTTCTCTGCGTTAAAGCGACAAAGAGAAGTTACATATATATGTTTATATATGCATGTATTTTTTTTCTCTTCCTTTTTACGTGCTTTACGTATGGAGCCGCAAGGTCATTAATACGTACTCCTCGCGTTGCAAAACGTACTCTCTGCCGCTGTTGCAGTCGTAGAGCGAATATGGTAAATGTGTTGGCGAATGTGGGTATTATGACGATTCGCGTCCTCTCTACACAAGAGAGAATGATATTATCCGTGCGCTTCGTTCATTCGCGAGGATATTCGCGGGATAAAAGTTATGAGAGGGCGGTCATGTTTCCGTAATCACACGAGTTAAGCCCCGGATGCCATTCTGCATTAAACCGCGGGCGCGCCTCTCTGCGCGTATTAACCCTTGACACGTTAACGTTACATTCATTTCGATTAATTTCTTAAAAGCTTACAACTACACGCATGCAATCTAAAGATATACGCGAGCCCAATGTCGTTGTAAGCGAACATGTGAATTATTTTTGAAATGTTTACATTCGCGCATTATAGCTTATTCTATCGACATTTCTATTCTATTATCGCAGCTGATTGCGATTTTATGCATAAAGTATAATATAATCGATAATATGATAATGTTGATTGTCATTCAACGTGTTAAACCGAAACAAAGCACTTGATTAGAAATAATGACAGAATGAATTTGAAGACTGGGTTATATTAAAATAATACACACACACACACACACACACATATACACGAAACAGAATAAATTATAAATAATGTAAATATTTATACACGCATATTATTTTATAGTAAATTTTTTACATATTAATTTATACAAAGCCTGATCATACAAGGATAAAAAAGAAGTAGTTTGCAAAATTAGTCGAGTTTCAGAAACTGACGTTTCGATTTACGGATTTAAGCCCGCGACTACGCGCGTGGGCGGCTTAATCTGCTACGATTTATCGCGCGACCTTCGAAGACTTTTTAAAACGTGCAAGTGGGTCATTGTCCCTGGACGGGGGAAAGGGAAAGAGCAATCAGTATGAAAACTAGATTTCTTCGGTCTTTCTACCTCTCGAAAACAAGCCTTGAAATAACAAGAGTCCACTGGACGTCTACCTGAAAAGTATTTTAAGAATGTTTTCCTTCTCTTTTTGCCTTCAGAATATGCAGGGAAATGCGCGTTAAATTACAAAAAGGAGAACTTATTGAACTGGAAACGAGCTTTTCCTTTTTTTCGAAATTTGATATAAGATCAAAGTACAAAGATACGCTAGAATTTCACAGATAAAATATTTACAAAAGCAAAATGTGTCGATGTTAATTTATCCACTTTAAAGTGTGATTCTTGGAATTGTGTGCAGCAGTTTCAGTAATCTTCGGATCTTTTTCCAAGAAAGAATTTAACAGAGCTGTTTTGGATCCGTTTGCGGATACTTTTTCGTAGTTATTTTTATATCTTGTATTTCTATATCCTCGGATCGTTTTCTTTTTAGAGGCGAGTAGGAAAGAATCATGAAGAACGATATTTCGCGAATTTCTGGTGCATTTGGTCTCTTGCGATTCCTTCCGTTTTGTCAAACCGAAGAAAAGCGATTTCAAGTGGTCGATAAGTTGTCGAGGAAAATCTTATCGAAAAATCTCGTCATCTTTTCGCTCAGCAAAGTCATCGATTTTGGATCAAAATCTCATTTTTTTCCCCGAGAAGTGACACATTCGATACGGCTCACATTAATAGCTTTGCTGAAACGCTACTAATAATGTCATTCGATATCGAGCCGTTAAAATATGAAATAAGTTGTTCTGTACATTTTAAAAATTATGCAATAAGAGAGAAAAGATTTCGCGCACAGATCTCTCTTATCGGACTTGGGAAAATTATTTTTTCCAACCCCGCTCTGTTAGACTTTCGAGGGTTCCAATCGGCTTAACGCGTTCCGTCTATCCTTTTTAAATAGCTTCCCTTCAAATCTAACTCGGGGATAAAGCGAATACGATAGTTTCTCCAACGATGCATTATTCCACAAAGCGAATCTTAATATACGTATGCACTTTGTGCAGAGTATTCCGAGGGTTTTTTTTATCGCGCCGGATAATATCGCTTTGAGTGCTCGATCTACATAGCCGAGATTGCGCAAAATATATCGCGCGTGAAAGAACTAAATGCGAAAATACGCATCGCTCTCGAGGCTGAATGCGCCTAAATACGCGAGTACGAGCAATTAGTAAAAAAGAAAGGTATTTATATAAGTTGCACAAAAAACCGGTAAAAATTACCGTTAGTCAAGGATAAAACGAAATCTTTTCTCTCAAACGTGTTTAACCTGTCGAGGACACGCTTGTCACGTTTGAACAAAGTGACTGGTTTTTACCTGCTGGCGAAATTTACGAAGCGAAAAAAGCTGCTTTCTCGTATTTCTCGTCAAAAATTTTCGACAATTTTTAAACGCGAGTCCGGTTCCTGTATCCCCTGCATTTATCAATTCGCATTCTCACGATCGGATTTAGCTCCAAGAGCGATTTATCTTGTTCCAATACATGAGGAATATCCCCGCGATTCAATATCAACGCGAGATAAGAATCTCACATCGAGGGCCGACGACACAGGCGAAATTAAAGTACCAGACGTTGGTCCGTATCTCTTTTAACTGTTTTGTTTCTTTTCTTTCTTTTTTTTTCGCACACGGACGAAGGAAACGTCCCTGGAGAATCCGGCGCCCGAGACGGTTGCCAACAAGATCTTCCTCCGCGCCAGTTCTGCGAGGAAACATCATAGGAATACTAAATGCGCGTCGCAAGCATGAGCACATTTTTCCTACGGTACATTCCTGTGCCGGGTACGCCATATTTTTCGTCCCATTCTCCTTTATGTAAGCCGTTGGCTCGACCGCGAAAAATACAATACATACATACATATTTTCCCTCGTCCCTTTTACGCGGGGGCGATATCCGCTCTTAATTTCCTGGCCGAACGAAAGATCGAGCAACTCCCCTTGTGCTTCAAGAGGACCCTTTCTCGAGCTTCGATCGAGCTTAAATATTTTCATTGCATTCCCGTTTGTCGAACTGGGTTAGGTTTATCCACTTTATTTCTGCCCCTGCTTTATTTTCCAAGCACCCCCTGAAATATCTTTTGTCTCTGCGCGCCGCGAGATACCTACTTTCTTCGTGTTGTTTCACGCTCCGCACGGCGCAAGGACTACTCCAACTTCCGTATACCTGTTTTATATCTTTATATACCTTCCATACACTCGGCGTATTCGTAAATAAATGGTCGTCACCGATACATGCTTCCACGCCCGTTATGTCTCGACAACAATGGATTCTTTCCGCTGCGAAATGCATAAATAATACTGCAATAAAATTTAATCATAATTATTATCTGAAGGGAAAAGGTAATTATACAGACGTATAAAAATTATAATATATAAATATATAAAGTATAAAATAAGTACATAAAAGTTAATAAATTATAATTATGAAAATCAAACAAAAATTTTAATTATAAATTTCAAATCTTTGAAAATAAAGAGAGAAAAGAATACGATAATTTAAAATAACATTATTAAAGAGAAAATGTGTATTTATAAACTTAAATGCGTATAAAAATTATAAAGTTTTTATTGTTACTAAATATTACATTTATTTAATACTTAGTAAATATTATATTTATTTAAAATATAAATGTACATTACAGTAGATAAATATACATTATTTATAATAAATACATTAATTACAATAAGTAAATAAACATTTATTAAACATGGAATAGATATTATGAAATGTATCTCTCTTTATTTAACATTTTCAATATTTTATGTTGAACTTTGTGTAATTTATTGTGAATTTAATATTTCCTAAGAATAAATGATGAAATAATAAATCTTGATCTCTCTAGATGAAATAATAAATCTTGAAATACATATTATATTTAATATAACTATGAAAAAAACGAAGAAGCCATACATTCGCATTGAGTGAATAGCTTGAAATGATACATTCGAAATTGCGTGATTTAAAGAAAAATCTAAATCATTTAAATGATCAATATTAGCGAAGGATTGACTTTTTACGTAGCGCGCATTAATGTTCCGTTATCAAACGCGGACGCTCCGAGGGTTAAGAACCATCCTCGTTTTTATCCATTTGACAAACGTAGCACGAATACTCGAGCTCCGATTCCAATGGATTCCATAAATTACACTGAAGTAATAATAAATCTGTGCAATTGAGACATTTTACTTCCATTCCGTTATTATTCCCCGAATGTCCTTAGATTTGCTCCGAAGTAATGAAAGCTGCTGGAATAAAGAATGCATCGGATCTCTACGAGATTCAGATAAGAAAGTCCAGAACGGATACACGTGACCTCGACAAGTAAATCGCGCAATAGCAAACCGAAAAAGAGATTGCATAAACTCTTACTTGGATAGACTTGGAAAAAAATTATCAAATTTATAGAGATCGAAAAAACAAGTTTTGATAAGAATGTTTTAAAATTACAAATTTTAATTTTATTAAACGTAGATTTTATATACATATTTTTTACATAATTATAATTATTAATTTATACTCTCTCGGTTACAGTTTTGATACACTGAGAAAAAAAAGTTGTTAACTTGAACAAACCGTTCAACTAAATTATTATTTTTTTAATTGAAATATTTAAATATTTTAGTTAAATAGATGTCATGTTAGAGAATGTAGATTTAATATGTATTATTTAATTTAAATAGTTAAATATTTCAATTAAAAAAATAATAATTTAATTAAATGCTTTAGTCAAGTTAACAACTCTTTTTTTTTCTCAGTGTACATGCTTTGAGTCGCAGGAGTGTTTTATGAAAAAAAAATCGACAAATATAGATTTCGAAAAAAAAACGGAAATAAATATTCACGCATAAATATCCATCTACGGATAAATGGAATATACGCGAACGAGCATTTCTTTTTCTTTTTTTCTCTTGAATGAGCACTGACACGTAAGCTCTTAAAACTCTCTCTATGTTAGTATTAACAACGATGAAAACATATACGATTACGACAGACAGTTACGACTTGAATATAAAAAGCAAATGTCCAACGTGAGCCATATCAAATATTGTACATGGTAAATGCAGCTTTTATGTGTGTATATCGCGGTTTGTACATAAAAAAAATGGCATTTATTTTTCCAAAATGTTCAAATGTTTGTTTCCTTATTTACATGGATAACAATTTGCTTAAATAACAGAAAACAGCCTCTCTTTTTATCTCGCGAAACGCATCCGAATCGTGATTGCTCGAGGCAGCTTTTGTAGTTGAAAGTGTACAACTGAACAATTCGAACGTGAATCTCGTACTCGACTTTAATTCTATTTTGCTTTAATTCTAAGCACGATAACTTTATAGTAGACGAATAAGATTCGAGAACAAATGGCCTCGTTTGGCGCTAGGTATGAATACAGATCTGGGATTAAAGCCCAGTGTTTTTAATCGATAAGGTACAGAGTGACCCAGACCATAGTGTTAATCCCACGATGTTAAAGATGATGCTCTCACGCGCAGGTTTAAGCTCCTACATTTAATTTCGCATACACTACGAAACACTTTATTACCTCGCGTCGAGGTGGCGGCATCATTAATTTATCCCGCTGCGCAAGCTACTTGACACATCGCCGAAGCGAGAATCTCTTCGATAAATCTCGCTCCTGCTTTCCCTCTTTTTCCCTCTCTTTCGATCCGCTCGACGGGATAGCCATTTTTCGATCAACGCTGGGGCTTGACGAGAAATGGGATAAATCTGGTCAATAGCGTATTAGTATCACCTTGCTGTAGAAATGACGGGGTTACCGCGATGTGACATCGGGAATCGATCGAAAGCTCATTTTCGCTCGACATCTTAGCGGCTGATACGGCACGGGAAACAATTTTTTCTCCAGATGAGAATTCGCCGTTTCGCTTGTAAATAGTAACGGGGGACTCTTACTTTAGACACGATACAATATGAGATGCTGTCGGCGATCTTCGCGGTTCTACGGGGATTGAAATGAAAAATTAGAGGGACAGAGAGAGGCAGCGGGGAAAAAAATAGTATTATATCCCGGGAGACATTTATAAAAGTAGACGAGGAGAGAAGCAACAAAAATGCTACGTAATGTTCGTGGATCATCCTCTTAGGTAGCGATTATACGGTGTTACGCAAAAATGAGTTAAGCCGCCGAGTAGCTTTGAATAAACTTTGTCTATAATATAAAACGCGCAGAGATTTACGTTACTGTGGTTGGCATACAACTCCTCTTTTCCAACTTTGTATGTTAATTTATTTTCACGAGCAATATCACGTCCATCCATGAAATTCTTTCCTTCGTCCCCTCTTCTCGTAACTTATAACTCTATTTACTTCGCTGCAAATTTTTCAGAATATATAAAAGTGTTTTTTTTTTTTTTTTAGAGATTCTCCTCGGTCGTGTACAAAGTAAAACCCGCGTTGTGCGCAAACAACTCACTCCTTTCGTCTCGCTAACGCTCGGTAATTTTATTATTTCGCTATAAAATCTTTATCCAATGTATACAAAGTGTCCCATGTAGAATATACGATATTATTAATATTTTTTGTCAAAAAATAAGTACTTTTTTTCCTTTAGGATTTACACGGAAATACATCATTTTCGAGTTAATCTTTTTCTAATACAATACATTTGCTCTTATTTTTTTAAAAAATTTTAATAATCCCATTTAATTAAGTCTAATTACATTTTCATATAATTTTTATAATGAAACACATAAAAAGAAACATCTTACTTTAATCGACAAAACAAATTCCCTTATCGCAAGGTGTGCTTCCGGTAAACAAGATAAATATTAATATCTATATGTAATGTAGATGCGACTCCGCAAATATTACCATACGAAAGGAATATTTATTTTTTTGATAAGGGAATATAATACTCCCCGGTCTATATCTTTTCATATCGGTTTCCTGTATACATATGGATATTATACAATCCGCATGTAATCGTATTTTTCCGTATTCCGTGATCTGTCGGAGAGCTTCAAAGACGCTCGGACGCGCGGCATAAAATATAATAAAAATATTCCGCGCATCCATCTCGTTTCTCCGGGCGTTCTCCCGCGAGCTGCGATTTTCGTCGGCACGTCCAGCGCGGTCTGTCGTGTTCCTCCTGCGAACCCTGCTCGCGGTACGCGTTTCGTTTCCGTTTCGTTTCCGCTTCTCCGTGTGTTTACGCGCGCGAATGAATTTACGTACTCGCCGCTTACACATAGCGGCGATACGTCGCATTTATCTTTCGTATTTCGGTATACGGCGCGTTTATTCCGGCCGTGCACACACGTTCGAAATATGGGACGTTATCTCCGGTATTCCGTATATCCGTTGCACGGCAGCGACCGGGGGGAGAATATGTGGATTTATGCGTGACAGGCGCGAGAAGCGCGCGCGCAAACGTCCTTTTATCTATCCTTGCACGAGATGGACGTAAAGGTCGAGGGAGAGAGGGAGAGAGAGAGATGAGTTGCCTCCTTCGCCGATGCTATCGCCTGCATCTCGTGTCGTCGCGTCGTTTCGTTGAGATCTATGATATCGGTGACATCGGTTTCTCTTCCTGCCCCTGTCGAGATGCCATTGAATCTACATCTACAGCTACAGATAAACTCGTCGCTTGTCAGGTATTCGACAAATCCGACGCTGCATCGACGTGACAAATTTAGACTGTGACTGCGTTTCATTCATCCTACGCGCATATGCGCTCGTTTCCGGAAAACAGTCGGGGGTTACGTTCGCCATCGGACATATTTCGAATGCAGACTGTTGAAAATCATTCGAATAGTTTGAATAAAGTACTTGAAATTTTATTTTTCGTCACGAAATATTCGTGTACCTAGAAAGTATTAATTTGAAACGCAATAATTTATATTAAAATAGCAACTTTGAAAGAATTATTTAAAAAATTAATAATTTTTTTAAACTCACATTGGTCGAATATATATATATTATAGTTTGTTTTTCAAATGTGCGTTAATAAGGAAAAAATAGAAAATTAGAAAAACAAATGTATGCATTTATTTGAAAAATATTATTTATTTAATGCTAATTTATAAATTAACATGATTTAATAAAACATGGAAAAGGAAGATAAAAGAATATGAGTGATCTATCGAAAATAATATCAAAAATTCTACTGCTTGTGTATAATAAACATAATAATTACTTTAATTGATTAAAATAAAAAAATATATATTTGAAATATTTCTGATTCATGTGTGTGTGTGTGTGTGTAAAAAATAAAATTAACCAAATATTTTTAATACATTTTAATTTCTTTTTAATATATAAATAAATTTTTATTATTTCACACACACATTAATTATTTATAATCCAATGAACAATAAACTTGTGAAATATTTTTAATTACTATTTTTTAATATTGTTTTGTTTATAAGACGAAGAGAAATCCCATATTCCATAATTAGTGTTGAATAATAATGAGGTTAAAAGATTAATGCATCTTTACTCTTAATTTATTACAAATAAAGACTGATGAACTACCTTTGTCCAAAGCATTGTATTTTACGCCAGTTATTTTATAAACATTCTCATTTTTTCCATCATTATTGGAGAAAGCAGCATCTGTTTTCGAGCGAACTTGTAAGGAATTTTCATTGTTACAAAATATTGTGGCGTCACAAACGACGACAGTTATGACAATGGAGAAAAGTGGCTCTTTGTTATAACAATGGGGATAAGTACGATAATTATCTCGATTAACCCTACTTAAACCGTAAGTACGCTCACGGGGTAACTAAGAACCCTCACCGTTTTCAGTAACTGGAGGGAAAGTACTTAATCCTTATCCCAGCAACCTTTTTTCCTAATCAAGAAGGAAGGTGATTTTCACGAAAGTAATTACTTAACAGAATTTTCTAATGAATAAAGACTGAAATATTTTAAAACTGTCCGGAAGAAAGAAAAATCAAATAAACGAAATGAAGCGAGCAGTTTAACTTTTAATTGGAAATATAAAAAAAAATAAATAATATATATTTCTAGAAAAATATAGATTCAATGATATTTCATTTTTTTTAAATATCAATAATAAAATAAATTCTAAAGCTGAAAGATTATATTTTTTGACGCATATTGAAAATAATATAAATATTTTTTTTTATTTAGATTTCTCTTTTATTAATCGCTATATTTTTTTCGATTGAAAAACGAGATGTGAGAATTATCATACCTTTTTATTGTTGCCATTTTATTTCATAAACTCGAAGATAAAAATAGAATTCGAAACGAAACTCGCCATACATGTATAATCCAAATAAAACACGTATAAACCGATATTCCAAAGATAATAATAATAGCAGAAAATTATACATGACGGTACGATTATCGCGGAATTGGCCGATTTGGCAATTATCGCCTTGGCATATTTCATCATTTGAGAAAATTCCAGAGGTATTTGAGAGTGATCGTTACATCTCATTACGTCAAGCAAATGTGTATCTCTCATTTTAGTTCCGCTTTTTTTTTTTGACTCGTGAATATGTTCATTCCTCGCATCCGAGTATATTCGTACACAAAACTCACGCTTTTATCTTTCATGCCGCATCGCAGAGAGAAAATCTACGTGAGGGAGTATCAACGTCTCAACGACGACGATATTCCCTCCGTGAGATATTTTTCCGCGCGAGACAAACGCGAAAAAGGGACTCCGCCATTGTTGCGTTTCAAAGAACGGCTCTTGCAAATTTAATCATTCGTAAATCATCGCCACCACCGAGAGAAGGGACAAAAAGGGAAAGAGACAGATAGAAACTGGGCATTTCTCAAAGTGAAACGCCGCGCGTATCTCTTCTCTCGCCTTCTCTCCCATATTATTATCATTATTTCATAGACTATTCGGAAACTTCAAGTAAAGTTGCACTCTATACTTTGGGGATTTAGGGAATTCCTTGCTTCTTTCGTATCCTTTGAATATCTATTTTGATATTGCCCTTCGTTATCTTTTTTATTTAGGTTGTTTTTGCTTAATATATCCAATTATATTATAATAAGATTATATTATTTCTCTTATAAGCTTGCAAGTTTTAAACGATATTTCAAATCGAAAATTTTAGTCTAATTTTTACTTTTTTATAGAATATCTACATTATAGATTTAATAGCATTTGGAAAAATATAAGGAAATTCGATATTTTTTCGAATATTATTTCAAATAAATCCATTCTGCACGTGTTATTGATTCGATAACATATAAAATCTACTTATGAACTTTTAAATAGATTATTAGTTATCACATCCAGACTCGATAATCTATAATTGTATAAAACAGATCAATTATGTTTTGCTTGACATATTCGATGTTCTTTCTATTAATATATTTTTTATTTATAAAAAAATATATTAATAAAAAGAATGTCATCATGACAGTAGCTTTATCATTTTGACACGTAAATACACACATATACTTTTTCAAATTATTGAATACGATACTTTTTTATATTCATTTCAAATTCACGCATTAATTTTTTCCAAATGCATGTCGCTGCCTTCTTTCGTGGCTAGAAACTACACATTCGCCTCAAGAAAATTCTCACCTATAGAAAGAACAATATATTATACGAGGTTAAATGCATTCCTACATGCAACTGGGTGAGAAAACGGGAACGATCGTATCGCATGCCTGTGCAATATTTTGTACGCGTATTCCTGTTTTGTTTCGCGCGCGCGACGTGCAAATTAAATCGTGCGTAAGTCATTGTCCTTTTTCTCTCTCTTTCTCTTTCTCTCTTTCCTCTTTCCTTGTTATTTCCTCTCTTTACTTATCTGTTTATGCGAAAAGTCACGTTTCGCGAAACGAGGTAGCCGACTCTGCTAATAAATGCAGCCCACGTCGGTCCAATAGTGGACGTAAGGTGCCAATTATGTTTCCGAGTCGTCGGTGGTTTTACTCGTTGATCTTCCGGTCGTATTTCTATTTGCTCGAATTTGCGACGAATTAAAGCGTCCCGGACTTTTGTTCACATTCTCGTGAAAATAGCGATCGATAACGACAAAATTAGAGCGATCTTTGCCTTCCGCGGTTAAGCTGAAAATAATCGCCAGAGAATTTTTCTTTCGAAGAAACGTTGGCGATTTGATTGAAATAGTTCCACTTTTAATAGCCACGAACCGCGACCAGTCTTTTGCATGGAAAGAAAAGATTTTTATTTTTGTGCTGCAGAAATTCCTTACATCTTTTCTTATTGAGACAGTTTTGCGATTTCTCTGATCGCGTATTATTGAGTGAAGTAGTCGATATTTAATCTTTTGAGAAAGATTTGAGGATTTGCATAGGAGAAAATGAAAAGAAAAAATAATTTGTCATTAGAAAAAAAATGTCAAAACTGCAAATAAGCAAATAAATAAAAACTATAAATGCATTTTTACATTTTTATATTATTTGACACTATGTTAAACTTGTACATTAAATTACCATAATTGACAAGAAGCATGTATTTTTTATCTAAATATACATCATTTTTAATTTTAAAATAAAATTCAAAATTATATATTATATATTATATTTTTCCTCCCTATATTTTATACGGGTCTTCCAAATCCTCGTATACGTCTCTTGTTAACATAATAATAATGCACATATCTTTCTGGCTGGATGCGAGCATCTCTCTATTTTTTAGTGACTTCATTGTTAACATATTCGCCGTTGTATGTTGCGTAACCGTTTCTTTCATGAAAGAGATAAAAACGCTGAAGAAAACGTGGAATGCGAAATTCCGAGGCAAGGAAGTATAAGGCGAGAGAATTCAACCCGCTCTATACACGAATAGGTACGCGAAGAATTCATTCTTTCTTTAGAATTTACTTGAAAAATGCACGCAGTTTTCTATAGTACGGCTGTTCGCACGACAGAATCACACGAACGTTTAAAATCTCTTCGTTTGATTTGAATTCTGTAATGATAAAATGAGATAAATATCCGGCGATTAACGTGAGAGAACGAAACGTGTGTAATTCGTAATCCCTTTTATAATATACTATGATACGAGATTAATTAAATTATTTATTACCGGGATATATTTATAATCAGAGGATATATTATCGAGCTATTGTGTTGTTTTATTAAATTAATAATAAAAGTATCAATATATATTAAGATTTGTTTATATGTGTGTACGCGTGTGTTGTACGTATAAAATTTATACGCATTTAATTATACGCATTATTATTAAAAACCATATCATGTAGCCCGTATTATCTTTCCGCTATTTCATACCTTTTTGTCGCGAGTATTTACAGCATTACGTTAGATTACACCGGTCAGTTGTCGATGAAAAATGTTTTTGAATAAAAAAGTCTTGCTCACACATCACAACCCACTCAATTTTCAACGTGGGACGAGTTGCGGCGGATTCGGTTTTAGTGGACGCTAAATATAATACCGAGCATCAAACTTTTACTTTCCGATGAGGGAAGTGTGTTGCTGTTTGGTGACGAGAATAAACGACGTGTATACATATCGGCTCGCGAATCTTTTTTTTATTCGAGGAAGTTAATATCGCGGGTCATTGCCTCACGCGAGAGAGAGAGAGAGAGAGACAGAAAGAGACAGAGACAGAGAAGAGGGTTCACTTCGCCGACACTTTATTTTCCCAAGCGGAGAGCTTACGAGGTCTACATCGTCGAATAATCGTCTATGGTCCACCGCGAAAGAACGAAATGTTTACTCTGAAAATATCTGCCTCTCCGTGTATGTATATGTGTGTTGAATGATAGCAAAACTCGCGTCAGGTGCTTCACACTTAAAGATTGTCGGGCCGAGATTTTCCCCATCGCTTAACCCCTCGTTTACTTTCTTCTTTATCCATTAAATGCATATCTCAACAAATATGTAATATAATATTTTTCCTTGTTTAATGAACGATACAAAATCAAAAGTCTGTTTATTTTCATCTAAATATTACTTTATTATGTCCATTGCGTTATATATTCTAAATGCGGTTTCGTATAGTATTTCGCTCTAAAATTACGTGAATAAAGCATTTTCAAAGTCTGGCAGATTTCTCCTCTGGGACAGTTTGCGTAGAATATTCTATATAGAAAAGCCACTATGGTACTGCTGTAGTAATATAGCAAATCTAGGAGCATTAAATATATATATTGAAACGTAAAGAATAGTATTCAAGAGATACATGTACTCTCAACAAATTTTAATGATCCTGTAATTAATTATTCAATTAAAATACTACGTATCGCTAAATTTCAAGTTTATTTTTCGTAACAAAAATTCGAAAAACCTTTTATCTTTTTAATGTTAAACCGAATACTAATAACTGTATGTCTCGGTAAATTTTGGAAAAGCGTTTTATTAAAGTGAAAATTAAATTTTCATCTGCGTGAAAAAGTACGAGGATCAATTAAATTTTTACTAAAACAAAATTACCTCGAAATTGATTAATAAGCACGCCTGCAAAATTGAACCAATTAATTCCAGAATATCCCACGCACATCGTAGCTTAAGCGCGTATCGGAATGTATTTTATAATCGAAATGCGCGTGCGTATACATCTATTAAAATGTATTTATATTTATGACAGCGCTGTATTATTTGTATAGTTGGCGTTTCAATTTTACCGTCAATTATTTCCGCTTTATTTTATTCGTTTTCTCACTCGTGTACAATCATTCTTATCCGTGTTACGTAAATCCATCGGTATACGCGATCGTGTCATCGCCCCATCATATGATAGGCATGTATTTGCGCACGAAGAATTAATCAAAGTGAGTCGGTAAGCAAAGGCTTGAAGTTAATTAAATTTAAATAATGCTTCGCACACAAAAAGATCCGTCGTGTGTATTGAACATTATTATAATAAATTCAAAATCAGTGGACCAATCGCACAATATTCCCCGCAGGTGTATTATTCGATTTTATTAATAAATTAGCATGAATTAATTGCGTTCACGATCGGTCTCATTAACGATTCAATATGATCGACGATAAATTACTTTTACGGAGGGATTACGGGGGGTGCGAAGAGGGTGCGAGGGAGGCTTAAATATGTCAGCGAATACGCAAAAATGGAATCCCATACGTAAAAGCTCGGCGTTTCCGCTCGTCTTCCCCTCTAGCGAGGTAAACGAATAATAGGGAAATTTCGAAATCCGATGCTCCGCAACATCGCGGAGCATGCCGGGGCTTTAGGGGATCCTCCCGGAGATGTGCTCTCGGTAAATACGGCGAGTTTGGCGAGCGAGGAGAATTTAGCGAGCGCGGGAAACTATGAAAAAGCGCTTAGCAGAATGGGTACAATAGCGCCGGATACGCCCAACTCTTGCCCAACTTGCCCGATTACCGTGAAATCGGAACGCAGACGCGGATCAAAGCTCTATCTGGCCAAGTAGAATGTCGGTAATGATATAAACATATTGTCTTTCTTTCCGTAGACCGATGTACTTTTCAACAGAATCATATAATGCATGCGTTGCAGCTCGGTCTAATATTTCTAGCTTGTTTCGAAAGATGCTCAAGTCGATTTTTAAAATATTCTCAACATCTCCTTTTCAAATATATATTTAATATTTTTTAAGAAACATATTTTTGACAAGTAAATTTTTCTCTCTTTATATTGAAAGTTTAAATTTTATAAACCTGAAGTTTTTGGCTCGAATTAAATTTGTAAAAAAAGAATCGCAAGTCTGCTAAAAAGCGAATCATATTTTTTTTATTCATCGATCGAAATTCAAGAGAAAAATGTATAAGTCAGTAAATCATTAAATCTGGCTCTAGATTTAAATGATAATACAAAGTGACGAGACGAACAAGTATGTATATTTATTAATTTATAGGAAATAATTTAAAAGCAAATTCAAAATATAATAAGACTGAGTTAGAGTGATAAAAAATAACTTGTTTAAGATAATGAAACACGTACAGAGCTCCAATGAGTATATTCTTTCGTTATAGATAGACAGTGTATCATAAGTAATATGATTACAATATTCTCATACAAGAGATATATTATATGTATAGAATATGCTTGTACAAGGGAAAAAGGAAACGCATGCAAGCGCACGCATTATATATCTCTCTTTGTAGCATCAGGCTTTATGTTATCTATTTGATGTTGCATCCGTAAGTAGAGTTCTGCATATCAGATGTACATAAATGGAGAAAATTATAAAAATTTTAATTTTAATTTTGGATAAAAATTATCAAAAAAAATAAAGAAAAGATTATTATACATATATAAACATTTTATTTGCATTAGTTGTACAAGTGAGCGAAATTACTTTGATAAATTATGCATCACACAATCCCCATGTGTATTTCCTAATTAAAAATAATTGGCGTAATCTTTTTATCTAGAATTATTATAATAAGATGTTACGCGGTCGTCTGATGTGAAGAAATTCAACCATTATTATTATTATTATTATTATTATTGAGATTGTTCGGCGTAACATGCAATATTGCGGTCCTTCTCTAAACGAAATCCACTCCTCCTTTTACTTAATGATAAAGTATCTTGGCTGAAATATCCAAGTTAGATGCAATTTTCTTCGCGTGCAACGTAACACGATGCGAAACGTCGTTCGTGTGATATTTTCTCGTGCAGATATCGCATTCCGATTAAATCATTCGAAATGCACCGAGGGAGAAAAGAGGATCGAACGCGTGCATCGCGCGGGAGGATATACGGGAAATATGAGGATTTAACAGTTAACGGTGCCGGATAAAAATCGCGGTGCACCGTTCAACGCCAAAGCTTCGTCGCAGCGTGGCGAAAAAAATCCCCGATTTGCGTGCACTCGTGACACGTGTGTACGGGGGGAACAAATGAAGAAAATGTACGAGTACGAGAGCGCGGGGGAGGGGATAGAGGCGGAGGAGAGAATAGAGGCGAGCAAGAGCGGCGGAATGAAAGGGGATCCCGGAGCGCGGGTGGTAGACCTTTGCTCAAAAAGCTCCCATTGTCGTCCGTGCGCCGTTCGTGACGTTTCGCAGGTATTTTCGTTTCCGACGTGAAACGGCGGTCGGCGCGCGTGAGTGCTCGTTATTTCTGGAGGTTCTCTCCCTCGCTCGAATTTGTTTTATGCCAACGTGAGATGGCACACACAGGGTGCCGCGACTGCCGCGTAGAGTGCAAGGTAAGTGCGCTAAAATTGCGCGCACTCAACTTTCCCCTTTCTTTTTCTCTCTTCCTCTCGCAAGCGCGGGAAACGGCCGCGGTCCGGGATTTCTTCCGCCCGACCCGACATCCGGAGACGCGCAGGTAGTCTTGCGTAAAATCAGCGCTCCTCCGAAGGTAATTGGTTTCTGTCGAAAGTTCTTATTCCACTCCCGAGCTTTCTTACCTTCGCCTCGTCTCGGACAGGTACCGGTGTGACGTACAGTGGTGCTTAAACAGAAGAGGCTCCGCTTCAAAGATTTTACACGATATCGGACAGAATCCGCCTGTAGAATCTCGTATTGATTGAAATCGGAATTATTGAAACGCGTTTATAATATAATATCTTTGAATCGTATCAATTACTGATTCTGTTTTACGTATATAAATAAATAATATAATTAAGTTATATATAAATATATATTTTTTGAAATAATGCATATATATTCTTTTGATATCAAGTGTAAATAAATAAAAAGTCTTTTATTTTAAAGTATTAAATTAAACAAATATTTTCTGATAATTTGTTCTCAATATTTATAAATAATATTATTCATAAATTCGTGATTTTTAGAAAGGTAAAAAATTACAATTTCTTAAATTATAAAATAACTGAATAAATACCAAATGTTATTACTTTTCCCAGTATGTTTGAACATAGTAATTTTATTGTCATGATATTAATTAAATAGTAATATAGATAATTATTTAATTAATACCTACTAATTAATACCTATTTTGCATCTCTTCATGTATTCTAGTTTAGCGTTCTTTTTCAGCGAAAATACTTAAGCACCACTGCGCGATATTTCTTATAACGGTAAACATAATCGATGTCGCGGAATAAGTTGAAGCGACATCGAGATACCGTCGCAAATAACTGCAACCGATTGCTTTTTTGTAAAGAGCACCGCATAACGCGCAGCAGCCAACAAGATTATTTCTTTAATAAGAAAACTCGTAGGAGGAATGCACGGCTAGAAGAATAAAAGCGACGACGAAAAAAAAAAAAAGAGGAAGAGATTATATTTCTTGTATATAAAATCGAGAGGATTAAAAAGTTTTGATGTAAACTATCGGCAAAGGAATTTATTTAGAGCGAGCACAGTTTACGATTTAATGATTGCGCCTTAATGAAATAGATCACCTTCGTCAAACGATTATTACTATAGTTTTTCAAGTAGCCATTTTAGAAAATGTTTCCTTTTGGATATTTTCTCTCTTATAATAAATAAAATATTCGAAATGAACGAAATAATTTATTCGCTATAATTTATTAAAGAACTGTTTAAGTGGAGAAAAAAATGCAGTTTTCCCGATTAAATCGAGATAATTAATTAAAGGAACGTATTCTCGTTATATCGGTCGCACGCGATGCGGTCGAGTTTTCCGGCTCTCGCACTGCGATGCGACGCTCTAATCAATGTAGAGTTTGCGTTGAAGGTTTAAATAAGATTGCAGCAAGCTAAGAATTCCGCACTAGAGAGAGAAAGAAAGAGAGGGAGGGAGAAAGAGAGAATATTGCTGCGGCGCTGCAACGATACTAAGCTTTATGCGCAAAGACCCGATTGCTTGTTGTTAGTGATGAAGAGTCGGTCTGGAAACTTCTTAACGGGGGGGTTACCTAACGTTCTGTACTAAGGATCCTGTCCAAGTACATTAACCCGGGGAATGGTCGCGTAGAGTGTAATTTACACCCCGGCGATTCACAATCGAGGGAGCGCTTTCGTCTTTCGGCTCGAAATCACCGGAATTAGCATTCGAGTCTCGCTTTTCACTTGGCTCACGAATTGCTTCGCTTTCAGCAAAGAATTTTATTATATACGCGCGTTTACTCCGAGAGAAAGCGAGTTCAGATTTTATTACACAAAGATGTCACAAATATCTATAGTTTCCGTCTCACTGTGTAAATTATATGAAATTTACGACAGAAAATTTGTTTAAATTATTGAAAGAAATTTTAATAGCATTTCTCCCTAGAATATTGGAAATCGTTGCAAGAGCTTTTAATGTATTTACACGAGAAAATTTGAAATACCATGAAATTTTGAGATTGCATAAAATTATTAGTATTTACTCTGAGAGAATAAAATCAGTTTTCGAAAATTGTGTCAACCATTATTTGATCTTCTTTTTTATTTCTATTATTTACAGAAACGGAAAAAGATGTAAGAAAAATTGTAGAATAAATTCAGTATTTTCATACAATTATTAATTGTTTATAACTTTATACGACCAATCGACAGCTGTCGAGTTATCTGTGATTTTATAATTTTTTGAATTTTATTGTTGAGAGCCTTTTCTTGTTTGCGGAAATGCTATTGTCCGAAACTTTTGCGCGGTTTTTTAATGAGTTTTCAACGGAAAAGTGTTATATACCGTTTTTAGGTCTGATGCAAAGTATCGGAAACGTAATCTAGATTGTATCCTGGATTGCCGATTCCCGCTATTGGATTCATTGTCCCGCGGGGCTTTTTTTGCGCGCTATTTCACGAACGCACTCGACCGTATGAAAGCGTAGTATCGGAACGAGGGGGTTGATTGAGGGGCGGAGGGGGGGGGGGTGCGGGAGAAGCTTTAATTGAGCGATTCGACCGCGTAATTTAGAGATTAAAAACATCGGAGGAGCGGGAAATGTTGCACGCGAGCGAGCTGCATGCTCGCGTGCATTAAAATCTCGGGGCTGTAATTCTTCAACGTCGAAATGAACCTCGGCGAATTAAACTGACGTAAATCGGTGCAACACGCTCGAGGGCGGCAAGAGTGGTAGTAGGTGGCGTACGCGCTATATAATACGCTGGCACGAACCGACAAGCTGCATCTATGCCTCGCGTTTATCCGACGATACTGCTTTTACACGCCAGCGTTATGCGCGATACACGAGTTACCTTGTATTCATTCCTTCTGACATTATTCGGTATTTTATGCTGGCATTAATCGCATACGGATGTACGATTTACGCGAAAGCGTATCTCTTTCGAATCGTGAAAATACAAAGGAAACAAACAACGCGTCTGAGAAGAAAGATGAGAGTATTTTATCTTTTTTAAAAATCGAGCAAAATTCTTTTGATGTCAAATATTTAAATTGACCGATAATATTTTAGCGAACGGACGTTTTTAAATTCACACTATGTCAAACTCGTCAAGTGCGTGTCTTCTCGTGCTTTCGACAGAGAAATGAAGATTATGTTTTATATTTAAGAAATTTTACAACTTAATGCCAAGTTTAATATTAGCTTTGAAATGTTTAAAGTCAAGTTTGAAAGGTATGATGGAAGAGCGTTCTGTTTTCGTTCCATCATTTCGAAATATTCTCTATTCGTTCAATTGACACTGCATGTCATTTTGGCATCAAGCGCAAAAGCGACATAAATTATAACGATCGGACAAATATACTTTGAATAATAAATACGTCTTTCGTTTATCGTATTTTCTTCGCGATGTACTTTATACATTTCTTACCGGATGACGCAAATTGACACATGGCGCTTTTCCTTTTCGTAGTTTTTCCTCTTTTTCCCTTGTTGGATCGCTCCATTTCAGGAAACGCGGTACCACTGGGTTACTTATCAAAGTTAACTGATGAAATACTTGTTTCGCGTTAAGCAGAACTGACAGGAAATGCTTCACCTCTTTCATCGTGTTCGCAACATCTGACGCAGGTAAAATATTGTTCGTGAATTGACGTTAACAAGAGCAGAAAAAAAAGCAACACGTATCTCTAAACTCGCTGTCGCGCATTGTATACACGTTGGATTACATGTACGATAATGAAATATCGATATGATATCGAGAATATCGGCGTGCACAGATCGCTGAAGTTTAATAATCAGTGAGGAAGGGGGAAGGGAGAGAGAGGGAACGGTGGGATAAGCCATCTAAAATAACTTTCGGCAACTATTATCGCCGTATTCACGATATTAGAACGGAAAGAGATATGGAAAGAGATAAATTTGCAGAGAGAGTCGCGCGTTTCTCGCGCCTGGCAAACAGGGCGAGCGAAATACACGTGCAACGAGGACTAATGGGGGATTATTTCGGTGTTATTTAAGCGCTCGGTTCGATCGATCGATAAGAATTCCTCTCGCTGGTTCGGCACGATCTCCCCTGCCGCCCCCGCAAACTGCAATAACGCGTACACGGTCGTCATTGCGGAAATCAAGATGCGAGGCCACGTGTGTGTTGCGCACGTTGGCAGATCAAAGCTTTCATTCAGCGCTCTTCCTCAGCGACGATGACGGGAGCAACGAGGAGGGCCTTTGAAAGGCCCGCGTAAGCTTTTATTACTCGTGTCGGTCCAACTCCGATGCAATGGTGCTTCACTGCCGCGTACGGGCTGCTCGACAGGATACTACTCTCGAATGATTTATTTCGCCGTTCGAAAAATGCCAAACGAGACGCGAACAGTTTTCCGGATGCGATCGATCGAAAGAAAGAGAGAAAAGGAAGGAGGTTGGGAGAAGAGAAAACTTTCGACTCTCTCTCTCTCTCTTTTAAAAATTAGGTAGATCCTGATTAAATTAATCTTGCCTCGGGTTAATTAACGAGATATATTTAATGTGCTATAACTTTGAGATAACTTTAAGAAGAAAAGCGTAGCGTTTTCAATTAAGTTGCGCGTTTGAAGCATGGGGCTCTTGCGCGAGAGAAGGCTTTTCCTTCTCTCGAAAATATCGGTGCCCCTGGATATTTTAATTAAAAATATGGAAATTTCAAGCCTCTAGGAATTTGTCGTTAAAACGGTGATCGGAAGGCCTGCTTCTTTTTTTTTGTTCATACTGTGCGTTACCATCTCGAAAAAGCCCCTTTTTCCCGCAGATCACGTAAAATTTTGATTCCTCGTCCTATCGAGAACCTTTCATATCATCGCGTTGAAAGCTATCAATTTTTATATCTCGCTATTTCGCGTACCGAAAAACGTCGTTCAGTTTTTCTATTACTCTTGCGGTAAAAGCTGCAAGCCGGCCTATAAAAATCAAACGTTGCTGCGGCGATTTCGCGCCGTCAGATTAACGCGCACGCATTTCCATCCATCACGTTCATCTCCGCCTTTCGCAATCCGAACGAATTATTTAACCGTCGACGAAATTCCTGTACGTATTGCACGACCATCGTTCATCAAGGACATTTAATTGTTGCATTTTCTTCGCATTTTTTTCGCTCCATTTATTACACAAATGAGGAATTTTATTTAAATTTGTTTAAAAAAAAATTCAAACGTCGTAATATAATATATCGTCTAATGATCTCAATGGAATGCTATAATGGCGAAAATACGATATCATGATGGTGGCTTATGAAAAAGAAACCATTGAAACACAGAGAAGTAATTGTACATGTATTTGAAGTTTGCGATGATTGTGATTTCATAATTAATTACAGTCTTGTTCGCCGACCTCATTAGTTGTTCAATAGGATCCGCGGGAGAGTTTTGCATCTTTTTTTTAATTTTTTTTAATGAAAAACGCGCGAGCTGTCCGAATACTGAAGCCTTTATATTGATTTAACAGAGTGTGCACGGCAGCGGTCGAGGCGATTCGAGGGAAATTGCAGTAGTACGCTTCACGCTGTTTGCGAATTGCATCTGACGTTCGCCCATGCTAGTCATGAAAACATATGCACACGCACACATGACAAGTATGGACTCAATGAAACAATGATTGACTGTAAATATTTGAATCGACTCTGAATCTGTAATAAAACACGGATTTTGTTTTTTCTTTGTTTGCACACCTCTATACCTATTAAATAAAAAACTGGGAATTGAATGCTCACACTGTGACACATAGCGGTTCTATCGAATTATATTTCTGTCACTCTGATTATTGTTACCGCATAATTATGTGCTATTAAATATGCAAATTTATGTATGCAAGAACTTGAAGATCTAAAAATTTTTTATACTATAAAAATTACGTATACAAATGCCGATTTACGAATGAGAAAAAATAATGAAATGAATAAAACGTATGAAGCGAAAGTATATTTTTTTATTAAAAAGAGTTTACTCGAATAATTTAGCTATATCGTCGATCGCGCTAAAATTAATTAAACTTAATTAATTGCTGAGAAGAAAAAGACGAGAAAGGTCTAACGACTTTACCCATAGATACCGACGCACAATACGGCCGTTTGTTTTGCCTAGTAGAATAGAGCGACGACAACAACCTATTCGCCACATATGGCGAACAATATTGAACTGCAATAAAGTGCTTTCAATACCTTTATTTATTAAGGAAAAAAATTTGCAATTTTTCATAATTTGTTCATAAATTTGAAAATTCTTTGCCAAATTCCAGCTAAACTAAAATTTATTATCGATTGGCAAAATATCTAAAAAAAAAATATTTGTATTTTAATAATGCAATAAATCAGTTTTAAATAAAGACACAAATAGATCTCTTATCGTGATATTCTAAATATATGCATACACACCCACACAAACGTGATGCAAACTATATATATATATAAACGATATGTTTGCATAGTTTGAAAATTAAACTGCGATGCAAACACTGCTGATACAAACGCTGTATTAAATTCCCATCTTGTTTGTCGTCCGGGGTTGACCTTGCGCTGTTTGCGTGCCGATTGAATTCGGAAGTATCTCCGTTCATCCGTCAGAATCAAAGGGCGTTATTATTCCCGGTCGAGAGAGGGATTATTAAGGTTTTCCAATTCAATTAAGATCGCGAGCGGACGAGCGAGCGAATTAATTAGCTCCGGGCGATAGTAACGGGCGATCCAGCCGATCGAAGCCTCACGCATCGTGAATAAACATGCCTGAAATCCTCGTCGTCGCCGCCACTGCCGCTTTCCCGACCGCCCGAGCCCGCTTTCCGTAACATTGCGCAGACCTGTTGCTGGGTATATCGCGTAATGTCATGCCGCATGCACCGCTCCGATAACACGGTCTATTTTGGTTCGCGTCTTGAGGCCAGGAAGGCCTCGTAAAATGCCGAGCGGCGAGCAACATGGCTTCTAAAATCGGCGCGATTGCCGTTTCCGACGAGACTAGATTAAAGAGACGTTAATTAACGCCAATTAAGATGTAAATGAAATTTTTATTTCGCCCCATCTCGAGGAAGGATAGAGAAGAACCGGGAAGAATTGTCTCTCTTTCTTTTTTCTCTTTCGTTCTCATTGAAATAAAACATTTTTTTTTTATTTTTTGTAATATTTTAAGTTTCCTCCATACGCGATTTTTCTTTGAATTTTTAGTCTTGTGGATTTTGAGTCTTCGCTCTGACAGAAAGATTTAGGAGATTTTAACATGAAACGTGATTACTTATGCAACGGAGCTTGATATATGTATGTTCGCTGTCGTGAGTCGGAGATATCTCAGCCTGACATTCTTTTTCGCGAAACAGTTTTATTCACTTCTGTTTTATAGCGCGAGAATCTCTCTGACGTATGTCTTTAAAAATCTCTTAAAAGAGTCGCGATATCTTCAATCTCGGAAAAAAATAATTACGTTGAAAATTCTGTAGCACGTCTCGCTCGTATTAAATTTTAATGACAGACTTTTTCATCAATATGATATCGATATCTTTTTAACGAGAAAAATCTCTAGTACTTTAAAATTTAAATAAAAAGTAAACTATAAAATAAAAACCATTAATCTATAATATATTTAAAAATATTTAGTATGCGAAATAATTAAATTTGAAAAAAAAAACTCTATCAGAGAATTTTTTAAAAAATTGTAAAGAAATCAGTTGTCAAAAATGTGAAAACAATAATATAATTAGTTTCAATAAAATAATAAATAAAAAAATAATAAATTATCAGTGTAAACTTTCATGTAGTTTTCCTTTATAAGTTTTCGATATAAAGTTTTTCCAGACAAGTACGTTTGTACAGCAACTTTTTGACTATCTGCACGATTTTGTTTTGACGTCGAAATATGGGGCATCTGTTCGGCACGTGTTTTAATGTTCGAAATGTGACATGTGTGTTACGGACACCCCGGATACCTGACCTTTTTCGTCGTACGGAATATTAAACGATGTATATGGAGTCAACCATACCGGACGATAAGCAACGAACGTTTGGCTGTTTGCTACTGCAGTTCATCAGAGATCTTGGCACAATAAACACCGCGTCGTCTTCTTTCAAAACTTGCAAACTGCACGAACCATGAATCACGACGTCTTATAAACTGATCCTCCTCTCCTGTTTCCCGTACGCACCGGAAATAAGCTCCCAGCGCGATGTCGGTGAACGTTATATGCCATTTCATTGTCGACAGCATCGACTTCCGAATCCCGTAGAATCGACAAAGATACGAATTTCGTGGAAAATTTATCCGTGAATTCAGTTCATTATTCGTCTCTCGCATGAATGGCTCTCTCTTTTTCCTCAAGTTAAAATAAACCTTTCATTCAAAGGAACTTTCTCGTCTCACAGAGACAAAGCAAGAAAGGAATAATAAACAAATGAAATTGCTAATAATAATATCAGCGAATAATATCGTAGCTGAGTAGTTAAACATAATAGAGAATAATTTATTAAAATTTTGATGAATTCTTCGCATTCTTATTTCAATTTTACGATAATTAATTTCGTTAATCTGTATGTCGGTTTATATTGCTCTTAATAACACGAATTTATGAGAAAAATTATAAACTTGAGTAAATTTAAATTTAAAACTAGTCATAATGATGTATGATTTTTTCAAAAAATTATCTAGCCCGTTTTTATTATTTTTAAAAAATTAATTCGATATTGCGATTTTTAGATTTTTATTAATATAAATAGAATATTAATATATAAATAAAAATCACACATATATATATATAGCTATACTCAATTATATGCCGCTCTCCTTTATAAAACATATTAATCGGTTCATAATTTGTCTATATTTTATATAAGTCTATATTTTTATTATCTTTCAATTTGATACAAATTAATCGGATACAAATTAAAAGGATTATCTGCCAATTTCCATTTAACGATATGTTTCGAATACCTTTTTAATCTCGATATTATTATTAATTCAAATTTCGCCGCATTATTATTAATTTGAATTTCGATATTACATCCAACTCTTGTCATTTGGACTCTTGTCCCGCGCTTTAACACTATTTCATGCTATATTCCTATTGGGAGATGTACTTTTAAATTGTATTTGCTCTCTCGCTGATTGAAATGAAAGCCCACGGCTTGTTTCGCGCAACCAGCGTGAAAACGTATTACCGCTGCTGATATATTATTCACGGCTTTTACGCTCATCAAAAGTAAATACGGAATAATAAATTAATATCGAATCGTATATCGTCTCATTGCTTGCAAATAATGCTTTGTAATGATCCGTAAATGGAACGCATTCAGTATTTTCAGTCCGCGATGTAAAGGATACTATCGAACGATCAAGAAAAAAAGCCTTCGAATCCCTTCAAGTGCTTTCTAGTGATATTACATCAATATTGTTACCAAGAAGAAGATATTTGCAAACAGAAATATTCGATGAAAAGAAATGCCTCAAAGTAACTCTTCGTATTTCTCGCTGTAATTCATTAAAATAAGAATCAATTGTTATGAATATTTAATACCTATCGTAGAGATTTAATACCTCGGCACGTTATTTTAAAATATATTTTTAATGTATTTAATAATTGTGCAACTTATACATATATGTGTATATTCTTGACAAAAATAAATATTAGAAACGTGTCAATTTCTATTAGTAATTCAATTTTTTATAAAATTAAAATATCAATCTTTCAGAGAAATAATTAATCTTTTCCTGAGAGGAAAAAGATGTGATATATGAATTATTTAAAGTAATATTGTAAAATCGTTTCACATTAAATTTATACGTGTAATTTATGGAAAATCAGTTAAGCGAAAGATATTCCGTGAAATCATGTCAGGTAGCTTCAGAATTAATAGATTCGTAATTTCCTTGCGGATTGCTTCGTAAAACGAGAAAGAAAGAGAGAGAGAAAGAGAATGACGTCGCGGTGCTCAAAGATATAAGTTTGATTATCAAGATATTAATTTATATCGGAGGAATATATCTCTCGGCGAGAGAGAGACTTCCGCAGAGAGAGAACTGCCGTTCCAATTTGTATTAATAACGTTTTCGAATGCAGGCAAATGAGCGTGAGATGCGCGGAAGTCGGTGAAGGAGATCTCCTCGTCGTCGGCGTCGTCGTCATCGTCGTCGTCGTCATCGTTGTCGTCCTTTATACAAGCGGCGAACTGCAACGTAGAGGTGCATCTCCTTCCTTACTCCAGTTTCTCGTGCATCCTACGCAATGCTATTAAGCTTTGGGCGAAGAGAGCACTTTCGTCTTAGCTAACTGCAATTTAATTTTAATTATGGTCGAGAGAGAAGTCGGGTTTCCCGCTATAATATCCAGCTCTTAGGTAACGCGAGATATGTACATGGAGGAGCGCCGTGAAATTTTTATCTCATCGAAATGCGCAATAAATCCCGTGATAAAAATCCGCAATGGTCGTGCCTTCGCGAAACGACTTATAGCAATAAAGCGAGAATGGCGAAATATTCAAGGCGAGATGTGCGAGATGTCGCGTAGTGTTTGAAAGATTTTTACGATACGAATTAAGACGTCGAAGTGAAAAAAGCGTGTATCGAAGAAGGTTGCGATTAATACATATAATTATAATTTTATGTATTAATCGCAACCTTCTTCGATACACGCTTTTATGTAATATTATTAATATATGTATTATTAATATATGTGTATGTGTATATATGGGTATACACACACAATATATGTAATATGTAATAATATGGGTGTAGCGTAGAAAAGTATATTGGAATCTTCTTTGAAAGATGCTGACGTTGCTTTTCATTTAATATTACATCTTACTGAGAATATTTTGAGTACAGTTATTATATGCAATATACATGCAATTTCTCTTCCTCTATTTCTCTCTTTTTCTTTTTCGCACACATTCTTTCAACTGTGAAAGTAAATGTGTTTTAGAATCCATGCTGTGTAAGGTCATCGTCATTACGTCTGGTGCAAGAGAAATTCGGGACACGATCAAAGATGCAGACAGAATATTCTTGGCAATTTTCTCTCTCTTTTTTCTCTTTCTCTCTACATGTGAATATTATATTTTGATAACAATGCTAGAAGCTGGAGAACGAAATAAACGGAGGAGAGAGAGGAGCTTGTCAACTTTCATCCATTAACTTTCTCGCAAATGTCCTTCCCTCTCTCTCTCTCTCTCTCTCTCTCTCTCTCTCTCTTCATTAATTTCACTTTGCGCGCTTCAGCGTCAAAGTTCGAAAATTTACGCAGTTGAAATTTTCGCTCGTCTATGCGCGTGTAAAGTTGAAATCGCCACCTGCAAAATTACTTCGTCGACACAGCAGCGGAACGAACGATCGGCCCCAGCTATTTCGACCAACTATAAGAGGTCAGCACTTTGCTCGTTTGCATTTTGTCGGCGACGTTGTACCATTCATGCGTACTTCCGATAATAGATAACTGTCGAAAATGCTTGTCTGATCGATTTCGATTGAAAATACGACGCTTTTATCGGAATTATGATAACGATTCTGTCTCCAAGAGCATGCAATGTAAATAAATGTAATAGCGTCAAAAGCTGAAGCTAATTATTCCATGGTGTTCTCTCTCTCTCTCTCTCTCTCTCTTTTTTCTTTCTCTCTCAAACGCTTAATTAGGCTACGGAAATATCGGAGTTGCGCGTATAAATGAACGTTACAAGAGATAGCTCGGACGATTGGAAAAGTTTCCTAACTTTTTTTTGAAGCTATCTCGCCGGCCGCTAATCAACTTCCTTTAACTTGCTTTAAGCCGACCGTCGTCTCGTCCTCTCCCTCCTTCATCTTCTTATAAGAGAGGATTTTTTTAATGGGAAAGTATCGATTGAATGGGTTGAGGTTCGCAAAAGGGAAATATCCTATAAAATTGTTTACGATATAAAATTTAATATATGGTTTTTTTTAATGTAACGCAAACAGAGAGACATCACACGATATTTAAATATCATAAGTGATACCTTGTAAAATGTAGCAGTGCAAAAAGACGAATCCCGAATATTATATCACATGCATTCGCGAGCGAATAGTTATTCGATCGATTTGAGCAAAGTTTAAGCGTATGTTTCCGCTGATTCTGTTACAGACATGGCCATCTTCCTCTTTAACGGGTTTCTCTTACTGGGTTTTGTCGTGGCTTCAGTACCGGATGTCCTGGTGTTGGGTTCACCGGATGCCACGCAAATTATGGATCGGGATCTACCCGTGAAAAAGTGTCGCTATAGCAGGAACTATGCGCTGCTGGAGGCGCGATGCTCGAATCTGGGATGGCAAGAAATCCCGTTAAATATGAGATCAGACATACAGGTAAGGTGTTGTTAAAAAATATCAGCATAAATGCACAAATTGTCTACATTTGTTCTTATTTTAAATTAAATTGCAATAAAAAATAGGTATATATTTTTTCTATTATAAAAGAATATTTTCTCTGTATGCATCTTTATTTTATGCTATCTGTAATTCATATAAAATAGAAATTAATAAAAGAACCCATAGCAAGTTCTTTAAAGACCAATTCCTTCATTTACATTACAACTTTATTAAGAGAAATTTCTATTTATATTAAAAATAATGTTCCTATATAAGTCTTTACGTATTTATTATTTATTATATATTTTATATAATTATTATATCTTGTATTTGCCATCGAAAACGCGCCTATAAAATGAGAGAGAAATTGACAGTTAAATGAACATTATGTGTAAATTCTCTTACGCTCTTGTTTCCGCTCAAAAGATAAATCTGCCAGACTTAGTTGCACGAAGGATGCACACAAGACTGGCTACGAGACGGATTGATGTCCCAGCGGGTTAACGCGTGCGCTGTCTTGTACCGTGCACTTTCTACATAATAGCATTACAGAAGTTTCGCTTTATCAACGTCGGCGATAAAATGCATACTTATTGGTATTCTCTCCCCCTCTCTTTATTTTTCTCTCGCTCTCTCTCTCCTTCTCTCTCGGACGCTCTTGTCAACTATTATTTACTTTTAATACGGTACATCCGTTTGACATCAATAAATTGTATGCGGCTCATGATTTTATGTAATATTAAGAACAATAATGAATCTATCTTTGTATGTCTGCGTATCGATTATCTATTCATTATTTCACAAAATATATGAATTATTAATTATTCTCTCTCTATCTGTGGAGTATTGTAAATTTTTGTAATTGAATCTCAAATTAAAATTTGATACACGTTATAGCAGAAGACATTAATTATGTATGTTATTGTATTCGATACACGAGACTATTGTGTATACATTTTTTCGTGAAAAGGAGTTTAAATTCTTTCACAATTTCGCGAAATACATTTTCGAGCCACATGCTTGTTATTTCTTTTTTAACCGCTTGTCCAATACAACCTCGTGTGTAAATCCGGTACGTCTGCAGCTATACCTTGGTACTTTGGTAAACTTGCGTCGCGAGGAATCCCAGGCAAAACTCCAGACACGCTGAATCCGGAGATTGGGTTGTCCAGGGTCACGAGGATAGATGCGTTCCGCAATACACTTGAGAAATTTTAACCGCGGGAAGATATTGTCAATGCTCCAGCGCATTTGATCTTGTATTCCGGATGTCCCAAATGGAATCCGAAAGCAACGAGTTGTCGTCGTAAATTGTTTCCACACAATTATCTGTTTTTTAACAAAATAAATAATTTTTCTCAAGTAAAACTTTATAAATGGCATTTAGAGATAACGAAATCTTAATTTCCATTCTTGTTTTATCGAGTAAATTATTTATCGTTATAAAACTTTTTTAATTTAATGAATAATAATGTTTATCTACATTAATTTTTTTTTTTAGTCAACGTATGACAATTTTGCAAAAATTTTGTGAATAAAAACTTGGCAATATATTAGAAATTTATAAAAATTCGAGGCGTTTATACAGTATAAAATCACATCGTTATTATAATTGACAATAATATACTTGTGAGGATTATGTGTAAATTTACGGTGCAATATATCAAGAATTATACATAGACGTATATATGAATTTGCGCGGACAGAGAACTGTTTATGCATTCAATTGACAAAGTTGACTTGTACGCAGAGAATATATAGTAGTAGACACATTCGCAGAAACATCAGACATACTAATTTCGGAGTTTGGTCTATTTCATGCAAGAGATCAACAGAATATTTTACAATTAATCTTACAAGAATTATCATATAGACTATTTGTGTTTTAAAAAAGCAAACTACGAAAACTCGAAATGTTTAATTTATATAGTATGATTAAAATTTTTAATTTGACAAATTAAATATTTGTCAAATATAATTAATATTTTTCTTCACAATCGATTATTTTAGATTATTTTAAAAATTTTTTATTTACAGATTTAAACAGTTTTCGTTATTAAATTAATACCAATAATAGGATATTAAAATGTTTATTTTTTTCATTGCGTATCAAAAGGGTAGATATCGTGTCGAAGAAACCATTTTCCATCGTGTTAATATCTCGCATCCTTGCATTATTGAGTTAGCTGGGCCATTAATTCTTCTCGCTGGTCAGCTAATCTGACAAGTGCATCTTTACGGAAACAAAGATTTTATTGATAAACGTTGACCTGTATCCCTTTTCAGTAGAATTACCATTTTTCATTCCGAAACATTTTTACTAACAGAAATCTGATGAATAGCGTATCAATCTTTTTGTTTGAATAACGCACTGTGTGCCTGTAAAAATAAAAAAGTTACCATTATCCGATATTATTTATTATTTCTCATAGTAATATTATCGATCTATATAATTTACTTTTCAAGTCATAAATTAATGATTCTCAAAAATTCTATTCATTTATCATTAATAATCTTTCGAAAACATACATGACTATTTTATCTGTCCACATATACGCATGTTCTGATATTCCTGATATTCCTTCTCTGTTTAGGTGCTGGATGCTAGCCTGAATCGAGTGAGAGAACTGACAAACAACGACTTGACTCCTTACAAGAGTCTAGCTTACATCTACCTAAGGGACAATTTCATTCAAAACATCGAGGAAGCAGCCTTCGCTAATCAGCTTTATCTGGAGGTGTTGGATCTCACGGAGAATGGTTTGGACAATCTACCTGCGAGTCTCTTTCAATTACCGTATCTCCGCACGCTCTATCTCGGTCGCAATAAGCTCACCGATTCGATATTCAACGTAGAGGTCACCTCGCCCCTCAAGATACTGCATTTAACCAAGAACAGATTCACCAGGATTCCGAATTTAGGCGCTCAGCCGACTATCATTCATCTCAACATGTCCGATAATTTCATCACTTCGATCAGCGCTGAGGATTTGGCGCCATTCTGCTCGCTGGAGATCCTCGATTTATCCAAGAATAACATCAGATTCAATACTGGCGGTTGCGAGTGTCAAATGTTCAACGCTTGGGTGAAACTACGGGAGATCAAGATCAAGCCTAATTTCTACAATTGCACCAATTCTCCAATCGAAGATTGCGCCAATGTGCAATTCAGCAATCGGACGTACGAGCTGTACAACGAATGCTCATCCATCATACAGGAAAAGGTGGAGACCGAGAAGGCTCGATCGACATGGATACTGGTTGTATCATGCGTCTCCGCGTTCCTCTTGGTAATTTTCGTGGTGCTGTTTTGCGTGCACAAACGGAATCGCAGGCGACGCAGGGAGCAACAGAAGGAGCAGCAACAGTTAACGGCGAACAACGCCAACACCGAGCTGCTCAATAGTAATCTGAAAGCTGATAATTCGTGAAATAATCGCTAGAAGAATGTATAGCCGTAGAACCATGTAATGGCTCTTTTACGTCAACGATGAGAGTGGAATTCTACGCATTCCCGAAGGAAGGGGTAAAAGTTTTGATGTATTCACTTTGAGAAATAAACAACGTTTAAAATATTCAAGAAAAAACTGTTGGTGTTTATTAAGAGTTTAATCGATGGATTTACAGAGAATTTAAATCGGATATATCTGCGGTTACGTGCCTAAGTTTGTATCTGATCATTAATACACATCGCGATGTTCAATAAACGTAAGATTATATAACTCGAATGCTCCTGGCGCGATGCCATTTTGAAAAATATTACAAGTTTTTGAGAAAAAATGAGATATATTATTATATAGCTTCTTAAAAACGCGAACGACGCGAAGCAGAAGCGATTATCTAGAAGCCAAGATACCGAACAAAATATGTTGGAATGATACTTATTGTTAGAGATTACTTAAGATTTTGAAAAGGGAAAAGCAGCTTTATCGAAAGTACTCGTGAAGCTCCGTGGAGATTATACTTGTAGGATATAAACGCGTTAACTTATAAAATGTGTAAATGTTCTATATTGTGTTCACATATATATATAATAGTTACGATATTTACATATAAAATCTATGAATGTGCGGCGGATTTTCAAGAAACTCTGCGTGTTTGAACGAATATTATCTCACTATATTCTCTTCGCGACGATATGTAGGAAATCTTAATGTTGATTTCTTCGACGTCAGTCGAATGAATCTCGAAGCCAATCGCTCAATGTCGTCACGTGCTTTTTGTCGATGTAATAGCGTGCATTTATTGTACAGTTTATACGGTACTTAAGCAGAATTTTTTCCAGCGGAAGATTTTGCGACGCCAAAGTGAATTTCTTTATATTCAAGTGATGGTTTTATTTACTTTCTGTCGAAAAACTTGCAATATTTTGCGCGTGTTTTTATTTATTTCTAATCAAGTTTAAATAGTTGTATTTATGAATAGCTCTAATCGAAACTTTGTGTATTTATTTGTAAAAATAATGTATACTCACATTGTAATAACAGACTTATGCGCTTATTTCCTCGAGCTATGGTCTCTCTCTTTTTCGACACATTTCTATTTCTAAAACATTTTCGTTATATGAATATGTATATTATTGTAAATTGCTACATATACATATTTAGAGGATAAATAATTAAGTTAGATATATATATGTGTACGAAAAGTTCTTTTCAGTATGTAAAAGAATATTATCAAATTATATTTTAAACCTTGGTACTGTATTTTGTTTAGTTCCTGATACTTATATTTATTTCATACGGGTATAAGAAATTGTTTGATTTCATCGTAATATCGTAAGGCGAATAGAATATAATCGTACTATCGAAATGATTAAATATAAACTTACACATATATATAACGCGCGCATTTTATGATATGTCAAAAAACTTTTATACTAATTTCCACGTTACCTTTTTTAATATGTATGAGAAATCTTTATATGTACAAAGATAATAAAACTTGGGGATCCATAATAAATCGTCTTCAAACAAGATTAACAATTTCTACATCTTTTATCTAACAGAAAAGTGTTCGAGAATAAGAAACTTCTTTTACACATAGATATTTCTCTGAATTTACAAAATTATTTAATATAAAAATAAAAATGAGCTAATAAGAGTTTAATAAAGAAAATTAAAACCTTCGTAAAAAATACTGTACTTAAAAATTTTGAAATCTCTTCCTTGGGATAGGCTTTTTAGTCAAGATTTCCTCCACAAATATTAAAAGCATATATTATTTTAATTTTTTTATTCGATCTTAAAGATTTATAAGATAATGTAATGTGTACACTTCGAAATACATTATCTGTACAGTCATACAGAAGAGAGTAATATAAAAGACGCATTTTCATCGCCAAAACGGAAGATACATTTTTATTGATGAATTTTGTTCTAAAAGATAAACATTGAAAATATCAATAAATTCATAATTAATAATTCGCGAAAATGCAATTTTATCATTTCGATAAGATATAGGATTCTTAAATTTTAAAACAAAGATTCTTTTTTTTTTTAATTCTATGTACAAATATTTAGCTTATTTAATATGTACTTGCAAATGTAGAATCTGTCCGAACAACGTAATCTGTCTAATTTTGTTTGATACTCTGTCTCTATCAAAAGATTTATTCTAGATTAATGTTTTCCTAAACATAGCTGCTTTCACACTATCGTGAAAAAGAATGATTATACATTTGTACGGTTAATTTTTATAATTTTTATTATTAGTATATAAATGATATAAAGCTGAATACAATTGAGAAAAATCACTTTGAATGCGCAGGCGGACGCGCGACTGTAAGAACAAATATATGTTTCTTGCATTTTCTATGAATCTTATTTCGGTAGAAAAATCAACCGCGCATCAGTAGCAGCCGGTGCGCAGTCCGATGCACAATTTTGCGAAGAACCTACTCGTTTAGCACTTAGCTGCGACATTCGAGTTAAATGTCATTCAGCCAGAAAATGGAAATAACATTCAATCGAATGTTAGTTAAGCGTTTTCTTTGTATTAGTATGAGGTGACGAAACTGTTCATCCAACTGATAGTTATCATATATTGCCTTCCCACAATTTTTCATACTGTCATAAAAAAAGCCAAGAAAAAAAAAAGAAAGAAAAACGAATACTGACAGTCTATTGAATATAATCGCTCTATCGAATATTATCTTTTAGGCATAATAAATGATAACATAAACATAACTTATCACTATAAATTAAGAAAGTATTAATTATTAAAACACATTTGAAATATCATTTGTCCAATGTTACAATTTGAAGAGTATAAACTGCATAAAAGTTCACATTTACCACCATGCTAATGTGTAATGGATACATTAGCATGGTAGTAAATGTGAACTTGTATGCAGCACATAACAATGGAGAAGAAATTGGCTGAATGCAAGCGTTACTACTATTAATGTCCGCGCAACCATTGTATGACTGTGGGTTCAACGGAATATAATAGCACAGTTTTGTCTCTTTCTCTTATGTAATAAAGGAATTTGTAAATGCAATATATTTCATTCATACTACGGAATCCAGTTGTTAAGTTTGATTAGAATTCTTGCGCATTAGCTGAAATATACAATATTTTCTCTTTCTCATACGTTATACATATATATATTCAACTGCAATAAATGGGAGAAAATTATATAATGTGTTTTAACTGCAATATATATTTATCATTCTTTTTTTTTTCTATTTATTATCCTCCTGCTCTTCAAGTGAATATTCAATAAATGAATCTCGTAAAACTTATTATGTCTATGACATTATGCTCTAAATTAATTTCTCTCTAATAGCACAATTTTTTTCTCAATTTTTATACAGCGTTTACAAAGCTTCATTATCATAGAAACTTTTAAAATATTTTGACAATAATATAATAATAGACAAAAAACATATTACAATTATGAAACACATTTTATATAATTTTCTTACATTTATTACAATAAAAAAAAAATAGATATTCTATTGGAATATACAAAACTAATATATTTTTATGCATATGAAGATCAAATATAAAATATTTTCTCATATTTAAGCTGAAAAAAATGAACAGAAAGAAATTAATTTAGAGTATAATGTCAAAGATATGAAATACAAGATTCACTTATCAAAATTAATTTAGAGTATAATGTAATGTAAATATTTAAGCTTATGATAAATTTATGTTCACATAATGCGGCAACGTTCTTCACCTTGGGGATCGCCCTGAAACATAAAACGTACAACATTTCATCAACAAAACGAACGGAAAAAACATAAAATAAATATGAGTAATTACCGCGGGCCCCACAATTTACCTAATTCACTGCATGAATATTTGGCATGTTTATTTAGTTACATATACAAGCGAATAATGAACCTTTATTATTGTTAAATTCACACAATAAAGAAGACATATATATATATGAAAATATGAGATATAGTCTTTTGATAATTAACATTACTCTATTTTGCCTGAAATTCTTTTGCATATAACATTTAATCCGCATAATCCCTATTATTTGCATACAATCTGTATAATCTATATTAATATAATAATGTACAATACATCAGTTACACACTAAATTAAATTTATGTTATTCATAAATATTACTATCATTCACATTTTAAATAAAGCAAAACGCATATAATTTCTCATATTGCATGTCATATAATTCAATTATATATACATATATCAATAATCACAAAATGAACAATTGATATTTATGTAATGTCAAAAGAAAAAAATTTGATTATTCATTAAAATGCAATACAAAAGCTTATATAATCGACGTAAGATCTTTCGCACAGATATTCAGAAAATTTAAAATTTAAATTAAAACACATTATAACAGTATTTATAATACATAAAATTTGTTTATTTACAAATTATCATTAAATATTCAAATCCTATTTTAAAAAAAAGCTTTAAGCTTAATTATCTACGCAAATAATATTTAATGATGTGTATGTTTTATACAATAATCATAATAATATATTTTAATTAAAGACAATGTGGTTAATTGATGGGAGATGATATAATAATCTTAACCAAGATTATATTAATTCTCGTAAGGCATGAGATTTTAGTTGTTAAGCGGTGAGTATCCAGGCAAAGTGCTGCATGAAAACCAACAAAATATGAAGCAAAATAATTCTTATATATTATATGAGTGCGAAGAATTATTGACGACGTAATGTTCGAACATCTGATAGGTTATAAAATAACTTACATAAAGTGCCCATCAGAGTCGTGTGCCCTCACCCTTAATACGGGTAGAGATATCTTCTCTATGGAACAAGAAGTGAATTGTTGTAAAAACGCTACCCCCCTACCCCTAAGAAATTAGTTGTCTATAACTGCAACACTTATTCTGTATATAACAAATCTTGAAAAACACAAGTGAAAGGTAAGTAATGTCTGAATTACATTTTTGTGTAAATATTAAATTGGTCCCTAATAATGCGCTTTTAAATAAATATTCTCATAGCCACATTGTCTTCTTTTAATGATGTTTAAGAATCTCAAAAAATGTTCTCTTCTTTCTCTGAGGTCTCTGAAGTTATGTTTCTATTGATTAATACCTTTTTAGTTTTTTTGCTAAAGAAATATTTTTTTATATTATTGCAATTGTAAACTATTATAATTTTGTAAATACAATTTCATACGTCGATAATATATCAAAATATTGCTGCAGTTAGAATATAACGCTGATAAAAATTGGATATAATAATGTAACACTGACGTAAACGTTATATTATTATATCCAACTTTCCTAATGACGTCTACTCTTGTATTTTAATTTCGGAACTAGTTTAAAGCTTTCTACGATACTTACAATATTCAATGTAATGCATAATGCAATAAAACATTTACTGTGTCCTTACCTGTTGGTGATGAAGTTCTTCTGCTGACCGGAATCCCATACTTTCCCTATGCCGAGATAAACTTGTGGACAACTGTTGTCTCTTGCGTTCAGAAGTTGCCATTTCCTATTAAAAATTAAAAAATTTATTCCTTTAAATATTTTCTATAATACTTTAACTAATAAGAGATCTGTTTCTATTTTGCAAAATTTGTTTTTCTCAGTTTTAAAGATATCTATTACACATGTTGTTATTGAAAAAAAAAATATTTATTAAGAATTAAATGCATGATTGGTGATGATGCATACTTCTCCTTCGTTATTGATCAGAGTTGTAGTCATGTTATCTGCTACAAACCACTTCTGACCCTTCATAACGATGTTGAACGGTGGCTCGTGCGTTGCACCAATATCGGCCGACCACACCAATACATTAGCACCTCCTTCGAGTTTAGCGGTACGATGAAACTTGAAAACTGTTTCCAGAGCACCAGCTTTACGCATAAGCTGCCAACCGCTCAAACTTATTTCCTGTTACAGAAATTATAATATTCAATATGTAGAAATATGTGTTACCTATAGTTCAAATAAGGTCGAAATGAATTTCTTTCAGCCTTACCTTACTGCCCTTATTAGTGAGTTTCACAAATCGTCCTTGGGGATCTGCTTCTGCAATTTCTATGTCACCCCTAGCAGTACCTGTAATGCTATAATCACTACTACTGCGCTCTTCACTTTCCTCCAACAAAGTGCGTTTTCGTTTACCGCCTCTAAGAGGCGTATGTCTGGACGGAGTTGCTCTACCAGACGTGTTCGTCGATTGCATAGGTGTGATGTTCAATCTGAAAATTAAAATAAATTGATATCTAATATTTACGTTGAAGTAACATGTAATATCGATAACAGATTTCGGATTCAATCTTATACATCCTATTTATATCTTTTAAGACAGTTAACAGTGAAATATTAAGTGTTCAACAAAAATGGAATAAAGATTAAAAAAACGAAATTGCAAGAAAAATTCAAGAAACAAGATTACAAAGAAGAATTACAAGACATACTTAAATAGTAAGCATTAAAAAAAAATAAATAAAAGAGAATTAGAAAGAAATTAATAAAAGATGTAGATGTAGTTGTCCAATAAAAGATGTAGATTCAATAAGGATTTAAAGAAATAAGGAAGAAAGGGCATTTGCCATTCAAATTTAAAGAGATTATGATATATTGGCTCACCTGGCCTCCTCAGACTCGAGCATTTTACGATATGCAGCGATTTCTAAATCAAGTGCCACTTTAATGTCCATGAGATCTTGATATTCTTGCAACTGCTGAGCCATTTCGTCTCGCATACGTGCTAATTCTGCTTCCAATCCAGCCAAGCTTTCTGCGTGACGAGCACGCTCGTTTTCTCGTAAATTTTCCAGATCTCTGTCGAAAAGTACATTTATGTTATTTGTATATTTACTCATATATTGACATATTATATATAGAAATAACATTAATTAGGTATATACCAATTATAAATTATAAAACATTTTTCTCAAACCACTTTTCTAAAACCATTAAATCGGTTTTTCTATATTATCTATTCTTTTTGTTCATTTCAAAATAACATATATGGTATGGAGTATATAAATAAATAATTATATTTAAATATTAATATGAAGATTTCATTTTATAAATGAGAAAATTTTTTTTTAGAAAAAGTTACCTGATTCGTGCGTTAAGCGCATTATTAGCCGCTTCGAGCTCACTGATTCTTGAATTAAGCCCTTCGATTCTAGAGCGTGTCTGTCTTAATTCTTCGACTGCTATGCTGGCGGCACCACTATTACGTTGTGCATGAGATGCTAAGTTCTTGATTTTATTTTCATATAAAAGTTCAATCTCCTCTCGATTAGCACGCATCTGCGCCTCATATTGATCGCGTAATTCTTGTAACGACTGCTGTAACTTAGCCTCATATTGTTCTGCGAGGCGCCCATCTATTTCAGATATTTCAACCTAAAATGCAAACATAACATTATAAGTGGTTTCGAAAAATTTATTTAAAAAAATCAACGAATAAAGCAACATTTACAAATTTTAAAATGATTGTATCGACATTACTGATTAGATTTAACGTGTTTTTAGTTTTTTTTCTATTACAGTTCTGATTATATTGTCAGTTTTAAGTATAAATATTCATCTACTGACTTTTCGTGTAAAAATAACAATAAATGAACGATATCTTTGTAATGGTGTAATAAAGACCTAAAAGACCTTGTGTCGTTTTCAATAATTACTTACTTGTCGTCTCGTACGAGTCTCCGTAAGCTCTTGCTGAAAAACTTGATCCTTGAAACTGATGTCTTCTTTGAGACTCTGAATATTATTCTCCAAGTCGATTCGTTGCAGAGTCTCCTCCTCCAGGTGTTTTCGCGCGTCGTCGAGCAATGCTTTCAATCGATCAATTTCCTTCTCTGAATCCCGATCTTTCTCGGCGAGCTTCTTGCGCTCCGCCTGCGATTGATTGAACTGCGATTGCAGATCACTGCAGCGTGTTTCATATATCATTGCATTTCGTTCTGCTATCTGCAAGTCCTTCGTCTTCTTTTCCAATCTAAAGAACATACGTTAAATAAATATTAGTCGTGCGCATTAAATAACAAACATATATATATAATTTATTTTCGTTAGTAGAATAATTTATCTTCGATGTGTACATTTACTATTCTAAACATTTTATTTAAACTCTTAATATTTTCGAAAAATAATAATTTTAAAATCGAAAACGCTCGCTAGATTTCTACAAGTTTTTACATCAACGTAGGAAGTTTGTAAACCGCGATATGAGCACCCGATTATATAACGTTTTATCGTTTACAGGAGAGATTACATATATTTACAATACTAAATAAAAATATAAATTAAAATATCACTTTAATTATTTTAAGATTGTTTGTATTAATTACTTATCATTTACTTGTATTAATATTTACATTTAAAATCACATATTAATGTGATATAATCAAAGATATAATCAAATATCATATTAATTGATGAGGATTAAACGCTTCTATATAATTGCAGTTTTATTTAAAAATGAAAGAGAAATTTAATAAGCGTTTATACACAAAATCGAGTTTTATTAATTCACCAAAGATAGGCTTCTATCCTTCGAATCTTCCACGAAGGACATAAAATACTCGGAATCGACATCGTGTCGTTATCCTTGGCCTACTGCCTTTAGACGGGTAACATCGAATGATGCTATTCTCGTGGAAAATGAAAATTATTATTTTTCTTACCGTGATATCTTCAGAAAATATCGATAATATTTTCGATAATATTCAGAAAATATGATTTAACGACTCTTATATTAAATTGAGAAAATAGTTTAGAAGCAAGTAAAATGAATGAAAAAAAATAGATTAAATATAGAATAATTTCTTGTAGGATATTTTTAATTGTTTTTTTTTATTTTGCGAGAATTCTTCAGTTCTAAGTGGAAAACGCAATTATAACACGTGACATTCATTAAGGTGTAAGCGGGGAGCATTATGACAAATTCGCCATCGTTTACAGCATTCCATCGAATGTAAAGAAGCCGAGGTCCGGTCGAGGAGAGAACGCGCTTCTATTTCAAGCAGTGCACGACCCACATCGAGAATTTTATTTTCTACCATGGTGGCTCAGACTGTTGTCTTAATATTCGTCCGGTTGCCAGAAGATCTCGCGTTGCCATTCTTAAAGTTAAAAATGAAAAATATGCGCGGATTCACGAAAATATATTGATTAATGGCAAATTGAACTATAATTATCATCTAATTATGCTGATTGCGATACTTAAAATGTGAAATTATAAACGTCACGCTAGTCAAATTTGATTTAATGTAGATCATTTATTGTTTTTATTTATAGTTTAATCATATATTACTGATAAGTATATTCTTATTATTTGTATTTTAGTTTCATTAATCGATGCATCATTTGCGCCAATAAATTTTTATTCAATATTGTCATATTATTAAAAAAAAATTGAATTAAGTTATTAGAAAATAACAGATACTAAATTCTCTATCATATTGACAATTTTTATATTTTATTTTATATTTTATATCTACATTTTCTGTGTGATATAGCTTTGTAAATTCTATATCCACATCTATACCTATATCATATATCTATAAATACATATGTTCGAGATATAATAATTTACTTTTATAGCTGTCATTTCTATCATACATTCATAATAATTCGTATTGTAACTTTATAACACTATCTCAAGTTATCTATTTTAATATTTCGTTAAATGTGCCTTTATGATAAATTTTATACGTATGCAAAACATGTATTAATTATTATAATTATTATATGCATTATAAATTATTATCAAATATGCAACGAAACGCGAGTTAATCCGAATGTTCAACGAAATTGGACATCACTGCTCTAAACAAAGAGCAAGTAAAGAAGGGAGCCTCAGGATTTATACGCTTCTTAGCAGGGGGTGATGGTCGTCGCCCAAGTCTTCCCTCGCAGCCAATCGGAGCGAAATGAGACAGACGAGACGCTTCAAAAGTGTTACAATGTTATGTATACCATACATGAACGAACAACGAGCGTTACATGTTCTACAAAGTTAAGCGTCAAGTTTAATTGCGAACTAATTTGTAATTTTGCGCTCCCGCGATTAATTGAGGAGCCAAGTGCAAATCTTAATTTTATTACTCGATTATATTAAATGAAATGTGTAAAAAGGATTTTTCGTTTTTATCAAGATGAGAATCTATTTTATATTTTGCATATATGTTAATCCTTTTTGAAAACACTTAATGCCTATATACATTCCATTTAAATAAAAAAAATATTATATTATTATGTTAATAATTGTTTGACTATATATAAATAAATACTGTAAATAAATAATAACATTAGTCTTGTCAATTTCAAACAAATCAATAAGAGCTCTAAAATGTCCAATTTATCTTAATTCAGAGATGATCATCACGTTACATGTGACACCTTGTATATAATCCTGACCTTAGAACGCGGTCTTCGCAGCTCCAAAAATGGTTTTACGTTCGCGAGTGTACGGCATTGTAAAATGGCTGACACACACGCACATGATGTCATCCTCGATTTCGTACAGCGGTTTTTCAGACGGCGATTGATTTCGCGACTCCGAAATTTTACACAAAAGCATTCTCGAGATCAAGCCGCGTGGTACAAAATTCGCATCGATTCACACAATCATTATCGCCTCGATAGATACCGCTTCATGCTGATAGTTTCGTTAAATTCCGATATTTACCCACAAAATAACAATATACAAAAAAACCTTTATTTAAAAAATTATACTTTAATTATATTTTTATTATAAATTACTCATTACATATCATCTTCGGTTTTATCTTATAACATTATTTTATTTTTTTACTTCAAATAAAAAATAATATCTCATTTTTCACAAAAATCTAATAGAGTAATTATTATAAAAATTCAAATAGAAAAGAGATTTTAAACAAAATTTTGCCTTTTTTATTCGCGTGAAAAACATGTTGCATAATGATTGCACATATATGTATAAGCAATAATTAGTAATATTTAAACGTATCATCGACGTTACGTAAAAATAAGGAACGCACGAATGATATTATTTATCATGCGTTTATCATAACTGAATTACGGATTTAACAACTGTCTTACTTTAGGTTTAGAGGAAACGGTGAAACTGAAAAGAAATTCTTTTCCTCAGAAAGTCCGAGAAACTTTCATTATTTTCGACAACAATGGAACAAAACGAAAAGTTTTGAAAGAAGCTTTAAAAAATGTACAGAATGCCTTGCAAGGTTACTCGTATTTCTGTGAATACTAATATAATCATCCATATTCTTTAACGAATTATTTTCTTATTAAAAAACACGTTATTTTAATTTTATATTTATCATATTTTCGAGATTTGTAACGCTTTTCACAAGATTCACAAGATTTTCAAGAGATCTAAAGATTAAGGAAAACAACTTCAAATATTAATCCGAGAATAAATAATAAAACTTTTGAGATACATAATTCTGTGAATCCTATAAGATTATCATTAAATTTCAATATTTTAAATATTCGTATTTGCCGAGTGCTTTATTAAAAAGCGCTTGCATCATCGTAACTTTTTTTCGCGTGCCCAAGGACCACTAGATTTCTGAATGCTAACTATAATTAAAAGCCGCCTATCGTATAATAAAGAGCCACAATTTTGGTCGCTGACACAATTCCGTTCACGGAAAGTCCTTAGATCCAAGACAACGAGACAAAAGAGCCACGATAACAAATGCAACATGGCATTGTCTGCAGAGTAAACAACCGAGTCGCGAAATACCATCATATTAATAGATCATGGTATTACATCGACATTGTTAAAAATGTCTGTAGCGTGAAAATGAGTTTGTACAAATCATGACTATTTCCCGGATTTCAATCTTGATACTTTACGAATGCTTTTAATCAATATGCAAAATATTCTATTAATATGATTTATTTTACAGAAATATTTTATAACGCAAATTGACTTGCGGTAAAAATGTAATTTCGAAAGGTGCAGATGATGGAAAAAATTGATGCGTTTCTGAACCTTCTTTCTGAACTTCAGGTAAACCGGGTACGACAGATGCTTTACGGGAAACATGTCGCGTCGTAAAGCATTGCGATAGTAACGGTATATCAGAAAACACCGTAATTTCTCGTCACCTCAGGCCCAGCCCTTTAGACTTCGATTATCGCACACAACTTGTAATTTAGAAATACCTTATAATTACATTAAGCATGCAATTGTCGCATATAAACGTATAATAAATGCAATTTTGTGTATTTCACGTGAATGAAAAGGACAAATGAAATTTTATTCATAAAATGTTTCTTTTTATCTGCACACTCGATGGTTCTAATCTAAATAAGTTATTTTCCTAATATAAAAAACAATATATCTAATTTTATAAAAAATATTATATTAGAGAAATACAAAATAACTTAATAAAATAAAACAAAACACATGATGAGCAGCTTACGATGAAATCTTCTAATTTCTTTTCCATTCCGTACATTATTAATTTGTATGAATAACCGGTAGAATTAAACAAAGCTGATCGGCGCGATTGATCCTCACAATGTGGGAAAACCGAGATAAAGGGTTGAAATTGAATAGGTGTATTGTAGTAAAAGTTTCTCCGAGTTTCACTCTCGCACAGAGTCGATCGATTCAACAGTAAAATAAAACGCGCCGGAAGTATGTATACGTATATGAAGAACATGTGTGAGGAACGGAGTCAATGTTTTTAGGTCAGGTGATACGTCGACGCGCACGGTGACATCATCGCCGCATAGTAAACGTGACGCAATTGCTCGTAGTAACGTCACCGGGGCCCGGCCTCCGTTCATTCGGACCTTCTCCTGGTCTCGGGCGACATCGAGACGCGCGCTCACGCCGAAAATTATTTCCTGCCCATATCGAATCCCCATTCGGTCCTTTGTCCTTTTTTGAAATTCACGGACAATTTTTTTTAGCGTAATTCTTGACCGAGAATCCTACAGTAATAACTTCGTATACTCCGTAATATAAAAAATATTTAAAGAATGCAATGCATATATACATACGCAATTGTATACATATACACAAATATATATATCAAGATGCACAAAAGACGTAAAAAATTATAAATAGAATTTTCTGACGCGAATTATGGATTATTTAAAGCAGGCCCATTTCAGATGATTCATGACTTGTGAAAAATTCTACTTATAATCTTTTGTATTCTGAAATATATATAAAAATCATTAAAAAAATCAGAATATATATATACATAAATAATGATAAATAGAATCCTGTGTACTTTGTATTCCATTGCAAATTATATATATTATCTTCTTTAATTTTTTTATTAATTTTTAAAATTATTTTTCGTAGATAGATTTATTTGCATTTCTTTTTATTATCTCGATTTTTTTTATTATCTCGAATTCTTTTTCTATAGCTAGAATGCCTTCTATATATTGTTAAAAAAAGGTTTACATATTTCTTCTAATTTATCTTGTTGTATATCTTTTGTTGTATAAATAGTATATTTTCAGAAGGAGTAGAAAAATATTAAAAAGAAAATAATTCTTAATCCTTTTATCAAATTTTATATCTTGAATTTTTTATATCTACTTTATATCTATCTTTATCACTTCAATTATAATATATATCTTAATATAATTTTAAATGTTTGTTTTTTTGTTTTCTCTTTTGATTTAAATTGATATATCTGCATATTAAAGCCAATTGATACATCATCTAGAGGATCTTATTTTGTTGACAAACACACACACTCTATTTATAACACGTGACGCATAACCGTCTGCTGGTTAATTTAAAGATCGATAATACGACAAAAAATTATCGATTCTTTTAACTGACAAAATCTCTTTTTCGCGGCGAATGAATTGATAGGGCTATGAGAATCGATATTATTAAACAGCACGCAAATGAGGTAAAAGATAACATAATGGTACAAAAGTATCGATCGCAAACACAGGTTGAGAATATTGAACGCTCTTATAATGCACATTGCTAAGAATCCATATTCTAGGTGGCCTAATTTAATTTTTTGTTATTCATTCACCTTACCATTCTTTAATGTTACATTTTTTATAGCTTGTAAAAATATATGTAAAAAATATTGGATGGAAAATATTTAACTACAGTATGTCTTAAAATATGTACATAATAAATACATGTCTCTCTCTCTCTCTCTCTTCGTATAAATTATTTAAACTTCTCAACATTTAGCGATGCAAAATACTGTCTATTAGTCTACTGTCTGTGACAAACCAGCAAATTAAATTCACGTTATAGCGAGTGTGTGCATTTTTCAATAAATGGATATTCTTATCTGATAATTTCACAAAAATTACCGAGTCAAGGAATGTAGGAGAGAATGACTAACAATCCATAATGTTCAAGAGTGCGACGTAAACATGTTGCACACATATAAATTGGACAAAATATCAGATCCTTTACATCTATATGAATATTAAAATAACATTAACAACGAAAGAGCTTTTATATCAATTCAAACAATGTGCTATAACAACATGCTATAACAAAATATGGAAGAATTCATAATATATAAATATAGTCACACCTTAAAGCTTACATCATCGCTATTTCAAGAAACACATTAATTTCTAGGATATGAATTATCCATGATATATTCATATACATTGCCTTTGTGTCATAAAATTAAACTCGTAACAAATATAATCAAACTTGAGATTATATGTCATATCACTAGTAAGGAAACTGCGCGCAAAAAGAACGCATACAGTTTACGGAGACTGGATTAATTTAAGAATAGAGAGAGGCCAGAGTCGGAAATATTGAAAATACAGAGACTCGATGCGATGAAGACGTGATCGCGTGCAAGATTATCAGTCTGCGAATGCGTGCAACTAAATGATTCGAGGCCGAGAGGGGAAATTGAAAATATGGGATGATTTGAAACGAGATTGAGTTGTTATCTAATGTATTTTTACAATCTGTCACAGATGCAAACAAAATGTCTCGGGCTCTATAGCGGTGAAATCCGAGCTTTACTTTGCCGACTACTGCAGTGCAACTATTGTCTAAACAATGATACATGTCTACCTTATACAAGCAAGAAATTCACGAATTCATTAAGCATAAAACAAGATAAAAAATCCTATTAAATTATTTTTATATAGAAATTTCACCCTCGGGCAGACTATGATTTTCAAAATGTCGCAAGCTCAATTTGCGCCAATATCTATCAATATTACTTGTGATTAATGATATTTCCTTATCCATTTCGCGAGTAAAGAAGCAATGTAAAAACAATACAGCCGACTCGAGATGGATATATACATAGGATATAGCTTATTCCCTTTTTAAAGATTATCGCGCGTATCACTTACTTGCTCTTGAGATCTTCGTTATCATCCCACAGGCGTTTGGTGTCGATCTCGAGCTTGGCGCGTTCCCTGGCTGTCTCGTCGAGCAGCTTCCGCGCGTCGGAGAGCTCGTGCTCGTACATGGCCTTGATGTTGGACACCTCCCGGGTGACGGTCTCCTGGGTACTTTGCACCTCCCGCGTCAGCCGGGAGTTCTCGGACTCGAGGTGACGCACCTTCTCGATGTAACATGCCAGACGGTCGTTGAGATTCTGCAGATCCTGCTTCTCCTGCATCCGCGAATAGCGAGTAGGGCTGAGCGGGCTACCCGGCCGTCGGCCGACGATCGGCGTCGACGTGCCCTGCGGGGATTGGATGCTCGACGACGACGACGAGGCGGCGGTCGTCGCGGAAGAGGCGGCGGCCGTCGCCGCCGCGGTCTTCTTGCCGGACTTGGTCGACATCGTTGACGGAGGAGGTCGGTCTTGGTGGCCTCTCTTGCACGCGGTCTCTCGGTTACGTGTCGCGACTAACGTTCCGAGACCCTCTCGGACGCCGAGGGTCGGAAAGAGACGGAAGAGCACCGGGCGCGTGCGTACTGGCGAATCGTCAACTCGCTGCCGAAAGCGTCAGCGCGTCCGTGCGAGCGCGTGTTTCTATTCGCGATCGGATACACACCTCGCAGCTAAATGCGCACTACTGGTCACGGTCAGCGCGGCCAACGGTCAGAGTGTGCGACGACGCCACAGCCACATCACAAGCCGGGTTTCGCGTCGCCATTAAGCGGGAAGGTGCGCCGCGCGCCGCCATTGGCCGTCGCGTCGCGCGACCGGCCAATCGCGGGCCCCGAGCCGGGCAAGGGCGCCTAATGTCGAGCGACCCGATTCGCCGCCGGCGACAATGAAGGAAATGCGCGACCAATCGCGGCGCGAGTAATTAAATATTCGTTGATATTCAATTAGGCGGGATTGTTGAATCCTCTATCTAATAATCTCTCCTATGTATTATTCTATGGCCTACTTTTTTTTAATTGTAACGATAAAGGAGTTTGAATGTAACAGACGTGGAACCAAAAGGGTTAAAATAAAGCGTCGAAAAATAAAAGTAAGTTTTTTGTTTTATCCCTTAATTGTCAAGAAATATTTCCGTACAATCTGTCATGTTAATGAAACTAATTTCTCACTCAACTAAATATAATCTTTCACAATTTAGAATTAATTAAAAGATGCGAGATATTTCTCTCATTTTAAACGAAACGGTTCATGATGGTGATTTTGAATTAACAAAACAGCTATATTATACAAAATATCGCATGATATATTTAACAACCAGTGGTAACAAAGGTAATTTTTCTTTTCTCTTATACATACTTACAGCAACAGAACAACATTTGCATACAAGCCCTTCAACTTGTATATAACTTTCTATATATATATATATATATATATATATATATATATATATTTATATATTTTTTTTTTATATTATTTGTCACCTACAAACTTCGAAGGAGCATTTGTAACATAACAAGTGATTGGTATATCACTAGAAAAAATCGATTTGTTTTGTTTCAAATAACTTATATATAACTTATGTAACTTATGAGATTTAATGACTTTTATGTATAGAATTTACATAGAAATATATATATTTATATATCTCCTCTCTTTCTTAAAGAATATGATTTTTTATAGTGAAATGCCTTCTCTTAAATATATAGATATAATCTACATCTGCACCTTCCTTGTCTTTAAATATCTTTACATAATTATTACATGATGAAAAAATTTTCGATAATATCTCTATATATACATAATTTCTCACCGTACATATCATATTTTTTTTTGTTTTTTTGGTCTTATAAAGAGCAGTGTTGCCTCAGTCATCTTTGGTAGAAGCATGTGTGCATGCTTTTTCGCATAACGCTATCTCAATACAAGATAACACAAAACCTTATCCAATTAACACGTATCTGATCCCTGAGTTGATATACAACCACATTTCAGTCTTTGCCATTTTGTTATTTCATCTCTCACAGCAACTGCCATACATCGGGTGAGACAGCCATCTTGCTATATAAATATAGCAATTTCTAATCAAAAACTTTAGACCAAAATAAAATGCAAATCGCTCTAGATGTAGTATTACAAGATTTCTTCTCACAATCAGTGCTTTGTGATGGCGAAATGTATATAGAGAAAAAAACATTCTTCTTTTTCGTTTGTAACATTCTACATTTTCGAAAATATAACATAAACGGCAAAGCGGATAGAGATCAAACGGATTTTGATCAAATAATTTTCATAATCTTGTATCCTATAATTCATATGTATAAATATATATATAAATATATTATAAATATATTATATACATATATATATATATATATATATATATATATATATATATATATATATATATATATTAAATATATATAACATATAAATATATATATATATATATATATATATATATATATATATATAAATTAAACAAGATTAAGAATTGTAAGAAAGATATTATATTGATTACATTTCAACGGTAAATAGATCAAAATAAATTTAATTAATTAGTCAAATCTAATAATTTACTCAATAAAATCCAATCCACTCTCTTGCACTTTGATTATATCACTACGAAATTAATAGAAACATCTGTTATTTTCCCGAAAATCCGCCCGCCCGCCCGAATAGTTCTTTTGTTTCTTTTTTTAATTTCTTTTCTCCGCACGACTTCTATATTTAGTGTAGATCTATATTAAAATAATTATTAAATAAGTTGTGTCTTAAAAATCATATAAATATGTTGTTATTTTCAATTACGTTATCTCCAAGAGAAAAACTATATCCATTCTCTTTTAAGCAAGTCCGATTTTTCAATTTTCTCTTTGCTGTCGTCATTAAGTTACCACTGGTGAAAATAACAGATGCTTAAATTATTTCCACATTATCTCATGTGTCACTAATCTCTAGTACATTGATTTAATGTACTCGTAGCGAAATGAATTTTCTTAGGCACATTCACTGCATATCGCATATTTCACCGTCATCATAAGCATTCGCTAAAATTTTCTTCGTGCTCGTCGATCGTCACCGTTATTTCATTAAGATTATCGATTGCAAGAAAATTTTAACGAAAGCGTATAATAAGTTACAATAACTTATCGTATAAGCTGTAATAACTTAATGCGTATCCATCTCGCATTATAATCACAGACAACCCCCCGTTTAACAAAATTCTTACTACTACCTTTCGTACCCATTTGCCACATTCCCTCGATAGCGGTAATAAAAATAAAATTTTGTACATATTTAGAGTAAACTCTCGCGGAAAAACGTCGATACATCGAAACCCTGATCGTAGTAATACAGTATTGTTCTACATTTCTCTAATGTATCAAATGTTTTAATAGCACAGAAAAATGTGCTTGTGTTATTATCATTTACATAGATAAATGTAGATTCAGAGATGATAGGAGATGGTATGTAGTTCTGTAGTTCTATGTGATTAATTTTATATATACATATATTTTCTAAAATTCGTGAGAATAGGAATGATGCGATGTTTGCGTCTTGTATGAACGCCGAAGGCAAACGTGTTAAATATCGTGTAAAATGCATAGGAAACAAGATAATAACTTACTGGACCGAGCGTAAATAGGAAAACTCTATTCGACTATAATCGTGGGAAGGCGTTTCGGCCGCTTGTTTGCCTTGTGCTTCCTGTGAACGCTCGTTTCGTCCTGCGTGATCTGTGAGGGTGATTCGTACGATTCCACGGAAATGTCGGAACTGGCATCTCCGCTTGTGTTTACCATCTGTTCTAATTTACGTTTTCGCAATCGTGTCATTGGTCCGTTACTACTGTTGCTACTATTTTCGCTATCGACATCGTGTCGATGTCGACCCTTTTTCTGTGGACTCGATGACTCGAGATTGTGCTTGGCATGTTTCATCGCTCGCTTTTGCAGAAGCGAATATGATATCGGAGAATTAGAATTATCGGAGGAAGAAGAAGTCAGGTACTCGATTGCTTCCTCGCTAAAGTCGAAGACGCTCGGTGACGAGGTGGAAGTGTTGTTCGTGGTATTCACCATGGTGCTCGGTGGACGCAACTGAATCGATGACATAGGACTCGAAGAGGAAGAGGACGGTCGTGACGAGGAGCTGGAAGTAGAGCATTTATGCTTGCGACGCTTAGCTAGTTTGGCATCGCCGACTTCACGCAACCGGAAGCCCTCGCGCTCTATCGCGCTTGATGTTGAATTGCTGGCCATAGCGTAATCTACGTGATTTACATCGACGACTGGCGTCGCTGGGAGAAGTGGTCCATCGTTGGTCATCCATGGATGATATTTCAAATTTCTTGCGGTGAGTCTGTTGTTTGGCTCAACTGTCAACAGACCCTTCATAACTTGCGCTGCCGAAGTGGACACATGACTCCAAGCCTCGCCTTCGAAGTCGATCGTGCCAGTTCTGATGCGATTCGCTATGGCAGGTGAGTTTACTCGAAAGGGCTGATCGCGGGACAACATGAAATACAGAATAGTGCCCAAGGACCACATGTCGCAACTCTCGTCGTATCCCTTCTTGGCTATGACCTCCGGGGCAGCATATGGAAGCGTGCAACAGGGCGTACGCAACAGTTCGTCGCAACTGTTCTTTATCCGAGCGAAGCCGAAATCTACTATTTTCACCGGCGAATTTTCGCTTTTATCTACAAAAACAATGTTCTCCGGTTTCAAATCACGATGTACTATACCGCAATCGTGCATATATCGCACCGCGGATGTCAATTGGCGCATTATTTGCTTCGCTTGTAACTCAGAAAACGGTCGCTGTCGTTGCGATAATTCTCCGCCCGTGAGCAATTCCATCACGATATATGTATGAAGCCGATCGTGATGAACTTCTATCTGCTTCACCACATTGGGGTGATGCTGGCAAGCGCGCATCAAATTCTCCTCGCGAAGAGAATCCACCATCCTGCTGATGATCTTCACGGCATACTCCTGCCGAGTACTGCGGTGTCGACATCGTAGACAAATCGAGAAGCTACCGTCACCCAAAGGCGGCGACTTTAGGTTTAACTCATATGTCTGAAAGAACGTGGATTCCTCGAAACGTATGGCGTACAGAGTGGCTAGCGAAGGACGTTGCACGTTGCCGAAGATATCTCTGCTTATCGCGTTGTCGCTAAATAGTATCGAAGGTGCCACGTACGAATAACCCTGCAAAATAATTCGTTATGAGAAATCTATGCATTTTTAGTTTCGCGATTTTATTTCGTTATCGAAAAATTGGAATAAATATCGGAAAGATGTAAAAGCTCTTGATATTTTATCTTTCTTTTTCTCTTGATACTATTAAACAATTTGTTTTGAGAATTGTTCGATAAAGAATATCTTAACCAGAAAATTTGATTTTTTAATGCAATTACTTTAACGCTAAACAAATTGATGATAAAATTAAGAGAGCTTACCCTGAAATGCTTGTCGCTATTGTTATCGATGTTGTTGTCAATGATCGCTGGACTATCGAGGGTAATGTCCGTTTTTGTAAACTCGTCCGAAAAATTGCTGGTATCCAATTCATGCGCGATTTTTGGAACGATGGGCGGTTTGATCCGTTTGTTTTCGAGAGCTTCCCAAGTGAAACCCGGCGCGGCATTGAAGAAGGGATGCTCCTTGAGATCCTTGGCGTCGCGTGGTCCACCACCCAGTCTCCTTCGCGGATCTTTAACGAGTAAACGAGTAATGAAATCCCACACTTCGTCACTCAGGTAACTCGGCTGCGACAGCGGATCGTTCCTCAATATCCTCCTCGAGATTTCTTGCTGAGTTTTTTCGCCATTCAGCGTGAAAGGCGACGAGCCGGTCAATAATTCATACGTTAATACGCCCACGCTCCACCAATCGACAGCCTGCAATGATATGAAAATATTATTTTATTGTTCCGACTGTAAATAAATATTATAATTGAAAATGAATTAAAACGAATGTTATATAATACAGTTTTATTATATTATCTCGAACTTATTCATACTTCCATTTTCTTTTATTTACACATTTTTCAACTAATTTAAATTTTTTTTTGAGTGAATTTAATTTTATATTTATTTATTCCTATATTTTGTCACTTTTCAAACGCATTATATAATAGTCATAAAAATTATATGAATTTATACGAGGGAGGGGGAGAGAAAACTAAAATTTGGAACGATTGAAATTATTATCCAGAAAAAAAAGCTAAAAACTGGGGAAGAAATAAAAAATTAAATAACAAAAATCGGGGAATAATGTAGAAAGATAAAAGAATCTTGTGGCGATATCGCAACTCACAATATCATGCCCGGTTGAGCCCCCTCGTACTACTTCCGGCGCCATGTACTCGATTGTTCCGCAAAATGAGTAAGTGCGCGCGTTGCCGTCTCTCTCATGTGATAGGAACTCTTTGCTGAGACCAAAATCTGTCAATACGAGATGTCCTTCTTTATCCAGTAATATATTTTCGAGCTTAATGTCTCGATAAATTATGCCAAGCTGCGACAAAGAAAAGAGAAATTTATTAACTTTCGGTTTAAATTATTAAATTGTTTTTATTAAGTTATTTTCTTTTTTTATCGCGTCTTTACAACATCCATAATATTCATAATAACCATATGTGTGATAAACCAACTACACATTCTAAATTTAAAAAAATACTCAGCAATTAAAAGAAAAAATATGGATTATTACTTATAATGCAGAAAACCGATAACAGATAACGGATATTTTTGACAAAAATAACTTGTTATCTTTTATTCACGTATATTATTATTATTATTAATATTATATTAATACGTACGTCATGGAGACGTTCTAGCGCCAAAATAATCTCGCCGACATAAAATCGTACTGCGTCCTCCGAAAAGCGCTCGTGATAAAACAGATGTGTAAACATCTCACCGCCAGCAATATATTCTGAAAGTAGAAAAATATTTTGTTCAAATTTTTTTCTGTATTCGTATTCCAAGGTATGTAAGCAAGTTTTTTCCGTTTTCGTCGCATATTATTCATAATGATATTGATAAATATATATCATATTATTCTGATTTATGTATATGATAATTTCTTAAACAATTTGGATGTATTATATTTGTAGAAAGAGGAACTGGGGACGAATCAGTTACGTCAAAAGTTAATAATTTGACATTGCACAAAACATTTTTTTAGCTTTTTAAAATATAATTTAATTTAAAAGACGCAAATATTATTTTATATCAAACTAACTCTTTTTATAATGATTATACAATTTCAATTGTGATTTCAAATGTACGGCACAAAAATTCATGAAAATAAACATTTTAATTCTACAGGATAAATCTTTACTTTATCTCACACAAATTAATTATTAATTTGTATTTTAAAAGCTTAAAAGTGTTTTGTGCAATGTCAAATTTATTGTTTATATGAATTTCGAAATGTACGTAAGATTTATTAACTTATTAAAAGTAACTGATCCATTCAGTTCCTCCTTAAATTGTAATTTCTTGCACATGTTAACATATTTTGTTCAACTTTTACTTTATTCTTTTCTATAATTGATATTTATATTACTTTTTTGTTTTTAATTTCTTGCTTATTTCTTGCTTATTTCTTGCTATTTCAAAGCTTACCTAAGATTAAACAGAGCTTTTCATTAGTCTGAAACGCGTAGTATAAGGTTATTAAGAAAGGACTGTCTCGGATGGCCTCTAGGATTTGTCTCTCGGTCTTTGTGTGTTCTGTCGTCTTCTTTTTCTGTGTGATGTAAGCCTTTTGCAGCACCTTCATGGCATAAAGTTGACCAGCATCTGCACCCACCCTCTTTCGCACCAGGAAGACCTTGCCATAAGCTGCATCAGAAATAATTGATAAAAATATTATTATGTATTATTCATTATTGATTCAAAGAATAATAAAGAAATATCACTATTGATATAAAAGAAACATCGCAAATGAAGAACTTAACATAATATACATATACATATATTACATTAAAGATATAATTAAAAATTAATTAAAAATTGACAAATAAGAGAATGTCGAAGTCATATCGATTTTTTAGCCTCCATCACCCACCAGATTTACTGTATCAAAAAAGAAAAAGACATCCTGTGAGATATGTATATTCTGTATGTGTTTCTGGTGAAAAGATCAATCAATGATTTCCGTTCGATTAACACCCATTAACCTCGTGATTCAAGAAAGCTATTCTCCTACTTGCTCTAATTTTTAATTAATTTTTTATTATTATTATTTGAGCCAAGTTTTTATTTTGATTAAAAATATACTTAAACACTGAAAATATAATATCGTACTTATGTTATATTAAAGAAGAGTATTTAAAAAAATCTTTGATATTTATAATATATAATGTAAATAATATACAAAGAAAGAAAGAGAGAAAGAGAGAGGAGGAGAGCATGCACACTATAAATAACATAGGTATTAATTATTGTGAATATTGATATAATATTAATATAATATTGATATAAATATTGTTCAATGTTACTATGTTCAAAATAATATCTTGTGTCAAATAAAACCTACCTCCAGTGCCAAGAAGGGCCAGAATGTCGAAGTGTGTCATATTGACTTTTTGGCTTCCGCTACCCGTCAGATTTACTGTAACAAAAAAGAAAAAACACACATCCTGTGAGACATGCATATTAATGTATTTCTGATGAAAAGATCAATTAATAATTTCCGATCTATTGACACCTATTAACCCGACAATTCCAGAAGATTATTATGGAACTGATCGCTGTGTGCTCGTGTACCGTAAAAGCGACTTTTGCGAAGCTTGTATAAAAACCTCTGATACCGCGAAAATCTGTCCCCAATGGATTAATAATTTCTATGCAAAATATTGAAATATTTCTCGGAAATAAATGCGAGTAAAGACTGGAAAACCCTGTACTTTTTTCATACATTTATATGATAAATTTTAATTAAGAAAAAGAGTGAGAATTAAATTTTATATTTTATCGAAAAATTATTAAAATAGAGTGAATTCGAAATTTATCGAATAGAGTTTGAGATGATAAAGTAGGAACGCTCTGTGTCAATTAACGATTTCTTAATCTCTAACAACTCTCTCTTTGATATATATTTAATTTTTTCTTTAATAACGTAGAGCATCGTACGCGCTTTGAAACGTGAAAAGTGAAATTGCTTTCGTATAAACGTATTATAGTTGCGTAAAATGACAACACTTTTCGAGAAGTAAATAGATACTCATTGCATTTTTTTTCTCTTTTCGAGCGAGAGAAAATGAAGAAAAAAAATACAATAACACCTAACGTCGTGCAATCGCCGAATGTCGCGTAAACGATGCGCGGAATGGAATGCCGCTTATTTGACGTGTCGCAAACGTGCAAAGGCGACCAACACCTGTGCGATGCGCGGTCAATATCGACAGGTGCGTCGCGTGAAAATGCACACGTGAGCAATTCGCCGCACGCCTGCAGTTCGGTGCAACCGTGTTTATCGCCTCCCTGGAGGTTTCGCGTGACACATAACACATGTGCCACCTCTAATTAAAGTGGACGCACACATCTAAGAGAAACATTCGTGTAAAAATTGCCTACGATCGCAAGGATCGCAGCGCTTAATATATAACACGGTTTTAAACATTTATATTACTCCGAAGCAAAATGTCTTTGCGATTCTACATTGCAGCGTTACATAATTTTCAAAACAATTGCATCATGTAGTAAACGCAACAGGCATTATAAGAAACTGAACGAATAAGAATAATATATAGTAATCATATTTCTCGCGATTCATTTTTATCTCATTCGTTTCCGCTTTCTCTTATATAAGTACAATTATTTATTTCATTTTACTCGCTTTCTATCGAAAATTTACAGAATTTCTGTTTATCTTCTGTTTTGTCTGAAGGTAAAATTATGAAGAAACTGTAAATAATCGACACGATAAGTCACAAGGAAAAATTTATCTAAATATATATTTTCTGATTTAAATAGAATCTATTTTTCAAGAAATTCGTATTTAAACAATATACATTTTCTTCAGTAAAATATGTATTCATCCGTATTATATTAATATGGCTATTGAAAAAATCCCAAGATTATTATCTTGGGATTGGGTGACTAATAGTCTTTAAGACCTTTCGTATTTTTGGATAATAGATAGACAATAGCTATTGATTCTTATCAAGCAGTCACAAAATTTTTTATTGATTTATGTTGCTATTATTTATAGGCCTTACTTTATTGTGTACAGAAATTCTATGAGATTTTTTGAAAGAAAGCAAACGAAATGAAATATAAGTTTTGATTTTATAAGTCGGTTATAGTTAAAGCGTATCCCCCTTAAGTTGCAGTTGTCATAAATCATTCCAAAAACTAGCTTCCTTTGTATTATAAAGTCTTTGAGCTATTATCTCTATTATTTAAAATAATGAAAAATATGTGATAAGATGTCTCAAATATTTATTTAAGAGATACACAACTCTAGACATACATATTAGGAAAGGATAACTAATAATTATCCTTTATCGTCTTTAATATAATATATAATTATGATAAAAAATATGTGATAAGATGTCTCAAATATTTATTTAAGAAATACACAACTCTAGACATACATATTAGGAAAGGGTGACTAATAAGACTATCCTTTATCGTGTTTATTTCGTTGACTCATTCGACGGCAACGTAGAAAAAAAAAGAAATTATAAACAGTATTGCCACTTTCACTTTTGTACCTTCTCTTCCATTTCCACTAGGCCTCCATACTCTTTTATAAATCTTTTTTAACTAAGCGAATTTCAATCGAGATGGAAGACGCGGCGAAAGGAAGTCGAGATCCGGCTAAATCGGTGCAAAGAAATTATCGCCGAAGGTTAACGCGATCTCACGCGAGAGCGTGGAACCAGGTTCCGCGATTGCTAGAATCCCCGATATCCCTGACAATTTGCGTACGCGAACTCCTCGTGCTAAGGATACTTGAAAACTAATTCTACCGTTGTAGACTAATTCAAAGTTCTATTTGGAGTCGTTACTCTTAATGGCTTTTAGCTGTTTATCAAGTAACTCTGTCGTTTAAAAACTCTCTCATTATAAGTATAATGAGTAGCGCGTAGACTAATGAGCCTTCTCATTAAGAATTATAATTTGTCCTTAATCTCTCAAAATCTTCTTAATTTAATACCTTTGAAAATTGCTAATATCGTGCTTAATGCGAAAGAATTTGAGCATTCAAAGAAAATAATTATGCCTAAAATCATTGATGTCTATAAAGAGAGAAGTTTCGAAAATGAACTTTAATTATAATTAAGTGTTTTTCCAAAAGAATCGATTAATCCTTGCAATGCTTGCACATATTTGGCCAGACATTATTTCTTACGCATCTTGTTAATGTACTTCTAAAAATATTTTAACATATCATAACTAAGAAATATGAAAAATGCGAGCAATGTTAAGCTTCCTCTAAGGGATTGAATCCTCTCTAGAATCCTCGGTAATGTCCCAGGGTTAAAGGTAATCTATGATTACGTAATCGCAGAAGCGCGCGATCAATGCGACGAACGAGCGAGATCCGAGAACGGGTAATTAAGCGGTGAAAGCGCCCGGTTCGGGCAATGTTCGGGTTCGTGGAAATGACGAGTGGTACGAGCATCGGGCGTCCCCGGCACTGACTGTGTCAGCCGGGAGAGAATGCGTGTCAAGGTGACAAAAGAGACCACATCGGCGCGGCCTATCTCGCGATTACATCGCGAACTCGCGGGCGCGCCTCACATGCGTCTGCAACGCACGTGACTCGCACGCACTCGCCCTCCCTCTCCCCCGGCTCCTCTCCTAGAGAGTGACCTACTTGTCGGAGAGCCCGGCGTTTTTTCGCGGATTTTTCGATTTCATATTTCGTCGTGAATTTCGCCCAGCGTCTCGAGGAACCCGGATTATCGATTACCAAAGATCGCTTCGATCTCATCTGCCCTCACCCCTCTCCCCTCTCACTCGATTCGATTCGACTCCTGGCCTTCTTCGCGGACTCGGGGATCCGCTTATCCGTTACTTTGGAACGGCATTCCGGCCCCCCTCTTACTCGCGTAAATAATGAGCTCCTTTTTTTCGACCCTGAATCGCGCCGAGGGAAAATCAATTGAGGAAGATGTACCGTAAGGCCTCGAGAAGCCGAAAAAGAAATACGCAAACGAAATTTGCGAAATTATTTGTCTTACCTTGATAGAAGGTGTATTTGTAGGAAGAGCCTTTGCATAATTCCGAGAGTCCGGAATATCCTTCTCTTTATTAGAAAAAAATGGTAGAGAGAAAGCCAGATTTCTAACGAAGCCCCAATCATCGATTCGATAATCTTACAAATGGGAAAAATAATATTAGGCCTTTAATGTCCATTTCAAGTTTCAAGATGAAGATTTCCGAGAATTCTCAAGGTTCCTCCCGTACTCGTGTCATTCCGGATCATTACGTAACAGATCGAGAAACGTTGCGGATTAAAATTTCGTTACACGGTTTCGCGTCGAATGTTTCTCGGAATGAAAGCCGCGAAAAAATTGCGAAAAGTGCGTCGAAAACGGGGAAAAAGGGGAAGGGGAAAAGAAAAGAGGGGTCCGATTCTCTTTTGGCATTTTCGAATAATACGGTTGATCGCCCCGGGATAGTTTCCTAGACCTCGTTGACCAATCATAGTCGTTCCTCTCAAGGAGTGTAACCATTACATTGAAAAACGCCATTCATTATCGCTCTTTAATTCGCAACGAAAACGCACCCACGCGAAGCAAGGCAGCGATCTCGCAGCCGCGAGTAGTACACGCCGCAGTAGTTCCGCTTTTGTCTGACCCAGATAGTCTGCATTCACTCGCTATTTCGTAACGGGACCTACTACTTTCTTTCGCCAGCCGCAACGTCGGCCCGATTTACGTGTATGTACAATACGTGTGCGCGTAATTGCACGATGCGCAAGAAACCTGTTTGCCATTCTACCATCGGTCGCATTCAGACTTTTGCACGGACACATGCACGCACAACACACATATACCTGACGAGACCGAATAATTCCTGCTACAACGAGTTAGGATATTCATTTTTAAAAACTCGTCAAGTTTATTATCAGCTCGGTATCAATGTTGACATATCGATATACTGAAAGTATAATGATGTTAAATATCCATTAACTAGATATGAATTAAAATAACGTAGTCGTTAAAAATTAATTATGAATAAATGATTTCGAAAGTACATTTAGAAATTTAATTTCATGATTATTAATATATTACATAAATTAATAAATTAAAAGTAATGTAACTTGAGCCTTTTTTTATAAATTTCTAAATGTTAATTCGATAATATCGAATATTTAAATCGAATAAGAAAAAAAATATATGTTTAAAGGAATATTAATCATAACAGGCATTATATTAATATAAATATAATGCAAATAATAATTTAAAAAATTATTTCTACAAACTCTTCTGAAAAAGTCGATTTCTCTAGATTATAATTAATATAAATTTAATTTGTGCGCAGATTAATACCTAACAATAAAATGAAAAATTTAATGAGTTGCAATTGCGATTGTAATCATGCTTTACTCAGCCAACGACTTCGAGAATGTCATAATACAACAATTGCGTAAACAGGCCATTAGTGCCAGAATTCATTCCACGTCCTTTGCATTTTTTCGATTGTAAAAAGGAGAGGAGAAGGGGTGAAGAGGCATCATGGAAGTATGGACCACATGGCAGGTATACCGTGGCGCAACCGTTACCTTGATACTGTACTGGCTCCGCGTATACATTCCACTCGCGGCACGTGTGGGGTGGTACACGTGCGGCAAGAGAGAGACAGAGAGAGAAAGAGAGAGAGAGAGAAAGAGAGAGACTGCAAAGAGACTCGAGCTATCTCAATTAATAGGGGCGAAATGGAAACGCCGCATTGCATCAAACAATCAGACGAATCAACAGAAAGTTCTCATTCATCTCGAATTGAAAGTATTCTATCGATATTTTGATAGACTCAATAAAATCAAAGAATGTGAATGTTTCAAGATAGGATGCTTTGTATGTACAATCCCAGCAAAAAGTAGCTGAAAATCAATATTGACGAATATATCCACTTTTGGTGTATTTTGAGTATGAGAAATTGCGTGGAATATTACAATTTGATCTTAGCTACAGTGCAGAGATGTATTTTTTAATATTTATTGCGTTTTTACTGAAATATTCCGAAATTTGTTAATCGAAATGATTAACTTTTGGCAGAGAATTTCACCTTATGTCAGATATATGGCTAATTTCATTGAATTATATTTAATATCTTTTTAACCAGTTAGTACTTGTATAATATTATTTGACCAAATATTTCCTCTGTATCTAAACTACACTTTTGCAAATTTTAAACAAATTCTGAATATTATTTCCATCTGTTTTTGTCATTTGAATCGACGTGGTTATACGTTTCCCATAACAACACATGTTAATTCGGTGCAAATTAAAATCCTTATAACTTGTGAACGCTTTAGTGAATCGATTTAAAAATTGTACTGAAGATTCGAAACATATGTAAGGACATTCTGTACAATTTTCATTAAATTCTCAATATTTTGAAAATAGGTACAAAACATCCTTTTAAAAGCTTTTATACGAGAATTAATAAAATTAAAAGTTGGCGAAATATACATTCAATTATATTGAAATCTCTTATCTTATACTATGCATTACTCTCGTACTATTATTGCACTCACAATATGTTCCTGTCATGCGAAAGGCATGTACGTCATGTTCCTTTTAACTCGTGCCATATATACGCTATATGGGAAATGATGTATGAAAATGCAAAGCCGCGAACGCTCATGATAAGAGCAATGTTGTTGCACTCTCTCTCTCCTTCTCTCTTTCCCTCTCTCTTTCTCTCTTTCTCTCGCTCGATAATCTCCCTCCAGGATGTTCGATTAATCGGAGATCACCCAAGACCTGCGGACAACGCACGTGTGCATCAAGCCGCTCCAGATATCCGTTCCGATACTTATCGGACACACGGGGGCAAACTTGATATTGATTCGTTACGCTTTTATATTTAGACTCTCGCGTCGCGAATCCGCTTGTTTACTCTCGCTGGTACACATTTTTCAAACGAGCGGGAAAAAAATAGTCGCCGTCGCGCGCGACGTCGTTGCGAGACGACAAGAAGAGATTCCAAGTCCATGAACTCCGAACGTCTCTTCGCGAGAAAAAAATCCTACTAAAATTATAAATATAAAAAAAGAAAGAAAGAGAGAGAGAAAGAACAAATATATACATTATTAATTTCGAAAGATATTTCAGATTTCATTGATTTGTTGATTTCTCTCTTTATCAAAGTATTGTACTTTCTATTGTATTTCCCATTCTATAAATAATTTTATTAATTTTAATTTTATTAATTTAATTACATTTCTTTACGTTGCTTAGCACAAAATTGACTATCTAGCTAAATTTAATGCAGAGAAATCAAAACAGATAAATTCTTAGAGCGTGGACAGATTAGTGAAAAGATATGAAATCAAGTAAATTAATATTCCAATAAACAATCATTGTGATAATGCATATTATTTTTTGTGATTTAAAAAAAATGAGTAAAAATTTTCAATTTGTTTTTATACAAATTCCTATATATACCATACTGATTTTTATCTTTTATGATGTATCTAAAAATGCAAATACTCTTTTTATGATGACGTACAACTTAGCATTTTATAATTTTCAGGATTAAAAAAATTGTAATATGCTATTAATTAATACTATGATGAGAAGACATTACGACGATACAAGGATCAAAACCAAGATTTAAAACTTGAAGATTCTTCCTGATCACTAGTATTACATAAGCGTCATTAATCATCGATCATCGGTGAAAAATAAATATTCAGCAAAGTAATCTCCTTGAAACGTTCCGCGCATCAAATTTACTTGGATAAGCGTTTTTATTATTAAAAAGATTTCTGCGTTTAGCTAAATATATCAATTGCGCGATTTATATATATATGTATAGTAGAATAATATATTGAAAATATAATTGTGCGCGGAATTAAAACCATGTACGTATAATTAAAATAAAAATAGGAAAATAAGTGTGCGAGAAAAGCGATATGATACGGCAAAAAAATTGTATAATAAAATAAGACGTCTCTTCACAAAATTTCCATGAGAAAAGTTCGTATTATTATAAAATCGATTTGTAAAAAGAAGGGAAAAATAACAACTCGATTTCCCGATTGAAATTGTACAATGTGTACTTCGTGTAAATAGTCGAACATCTTACGCTTGAGATTCACGATTAGGCCGCATGTCGTCGCGTGATAGTTAAGTATTTATTCACCTTACGATGTAATTATGCCGAAGGAAAGCCGACCGCATCGACTCCGCAGCGATGTGACATAACGACCGTTCCGTATATTACGTGCATGTCATTCTCATGTTGTCTCTCTCTCTCTCTTTCTCTCCCGTTGCATCACCAAGTTTATCGACAAGTCTCGCAAGAACATCCGCGACATTCGAGCATAGACAGTCGTCGTCGTCGTCATAACGCAAATAATTGATAACGAAGAATAATTCGCTCGAGAAGGATTCTCTGTAATATTCTAATTTTCTAAGGAAAATTCTCCCCGACCCATGTAAGGCGATTATTCGTCCGACTTCTTTTCTTCTCTTTTGTTTTTTTTATAGATACACTAATGTTGCATAATACATATGATATTCGTTTCATCAAGAACCTAAGTCTCTGAAAGCCTTGCAAAAAGATTCTCTTTCTCCCCTTTTAGCGCGCAACCACGAAACTTGCTTCATTATAAGTATTGTTCTCCAGATATTTTATCACAATATACACTATACACGGTAATATTAAGTATCCTACGGTGATTACAAGAGTGTACGCGTGTGGTGAAGAATTATGTAATAGTAATACAGTGACTCTCAGATCGTGATTGTGAATCTTGCGATACCGAAAATGGTTTGCAACTGTTGGAAAATATAACCGATTAGTAATCTTTACATAATTCGCGATCGGATAATATTAGATTTCTTAAAAATTCAAGTTATACATAAACTAAATTTATTGCATAATTTTATTCGGTAATGAATTTAAAATGAACTTTTACAAACAAACTCTACCTTAATGTTATTCTTTGAATTTGGCAATTTTAATTGAAAAGTACAAAAATCAAAATACACAATCAAAAACTGGGTTATATTAAAAACTTAAAGAAAAATGTCGAAAAGTTTGGCAAAAGTGTACTTTCATCGATATGTTGTATTGTCTTGTAAGAAATTTTTCCTCGAAAAAATTAACATATAGATTCTCAATTGTACATATGATTTAAATTTACAAATCATGAATCATAACGTGTTTCCCATAAAGATAAATCATTATTTAAGACGGATATATCAGACTAAGACAACGATTATTCGGAGAAATATTAATAAATAAATATTTATTCATTCTTGAGAGAAATTATTTTTCTTAACTTTAATCATCCGATTGAATTTTCTGAAAGTATTGAAAGCGACAAACAAAATTATTATTCTGATTAATATTGATGGGGTCCATTACTGTCAAGGATTATGTTGCCTCGTGTTCTTCTTGTGCGTGCATGTGTGCATGTGTGTGTTGTACTAGCAATATATAAATACTAATTACCAATTACAATTTATGTAAGCGCGAAATAAATTATATTTAATTTAAATGTAAATAATTAATTTAAAAGACACCGAGAAAAAAACATCTAGAAATCATAATTCGAATAAAAGAACGTTTCTTCTCTTGTAATTTTTAGAATTTTGTAATTTTAATATCTTTATTTAATTTATTTCGCTTTTGCTCAGAAACTTTATCCTTGAATCTCTATTTTAAATTTCGTTTTTTTAAACTGCACTCTTATTGGCAGATTATCGGCAAAACGCAATCCGAGAACCGGTTGATCTAGACCGAATGTCATGAATGTAGTGTGGCCGCGAACGCGATTATTGTCGAGTACACACGCACATGTGCACGATGCGGGTTCTATAAATAGAGGAGCGCTTGACGCGCGCTATATGCATACACCAGTTGCTAAATTTAAACGTTTTCAGGGATTTTTGCACAGATACTCGTGTGTGCATCATTAACATATACACACGAATATATGCCTGACAATTGGCACGTGATTTATCACGAATTAGTATGAAAAATATCTTTAAAAAAATGTACATTTGTAATAGTAAATACATCGCTATCTCGAGATTTATCTGGCACAATCTCTATTTTAATAAAAATTCCTGCAAAAACATTTTTGCTTCCACGTGTTTTTGAAGGTGAAGAAAATTTGTTGAATATATATTAATGCAACAAATTAACAATAAATTGCGTTTCTCTAATTTAATATGTGGACGAGCGTTTCTTCAATTTAACGGAAGAATATTATGTAGAACAGTTCGCGGTACAGTCCTAAATAATGGAACCTAAATGGAAAGGTACCATCGAGTGTTCGTGCTATAACTGTCACGATTCTGGCGACCTTAGAACCGTTTTCCTCGTTATTGATGCCAAGAACCGAAACGGCCACGTGGCCTACTTAATTCGATGCCCACACATCAGTCTTTTCTCAACTATAATAATAATCATGAATTATTCGCAAGTTTTTCGTTAATTTCGTCTTCTTGATCAAGAGATTGAATTTGTTTCGAATTAATTAATTGTGTATTATAGAAGACAAAAATTACATTGATGATTCATGCGTGAAATATATTACAATGCTTAATTTTTTGTAAATTTACGTATTACATTTTGCCAATAATCAATTAGGACTATTATGAAGAAAATAATTATAGAAAATAATAATATTTTGTAAGAGAGAGATTATGTTTTTTTCTTTATATATTTAATAAAACAACGTATCTTCTCTTTCCACGATGAAAATAATCTTTGTTTTTTAGACTTTTAGATGCAAAAACGATAAAGCAATATAATAAACACAATGAAGTAATGTGCAAAATATGTTTATAAAATCGCGATACTTAGTCGGATCGACGTAAACAACTGTTAATAAACAGCTAGATAGTTTCACAAATAAAGAATTTTTTAAATGATAATTTTATCTATCCATGTTTATATCATATTATATTAATATTTTACATATACAGGGTGTCCCTGAGCATGAGCTCACGCACTTGTGAGGAGGTAGAGCGCAGTAAATTAAATAAAGAAATCCTATTCCATGTAACGATTTTTATAATAATAATAGAAATATTAATTATTGAAAGTTCATCACAGTTACTTTCAAGGTCAATTTTAAGATTGACAGAGGCACTTTCAGAAAAAACGTTTGATACAAAAGTTTCTTATTTTTTCACGTACAATTCGAATCTGTAATAAAAAGTACCATGTTCCTCTAAAAAAATTCAACTTCCGATCCGGATGGCGTATTTCCGGTCGGAATCAAAAGTTGAAAATATCACCATTTGATAGAGCGTACCCGATTTACTTAAAAATTGTTCGCGATTTTTGACAAAAGCCATTTATTTTCATTTTAAAAGGGGTGGTCTGGGACATCCTGTATAATATGTATTATATTAAAAATATACTATACATTTTCCCTCTATTACCAATTATTTATATAAATTTCATTACTTTGCCGCAAGAGTTACAATCGGCAACACGATATTTTTATAACCGATTTCAAAATGCAATAAATAAGAATGAGAGATCTAAATTCCGATTAATCGTAAACAAGTTCAAAATGAACGGGGCTTAAAAATCGAACAACTCTCGTGTTGTTTGCCGAGAGCCTGTCGAGCGAAGTTTGTCGAGGTGAAATGTGAAAGTAATATGCATACTCTTGGGCGCATTACTCTCGCGATCTACGCGAAATCTTACTAAACGAGTTACGCACGCTACGCTAAACCAATTTCACTCGTTTACTCATTTACAGGGAAAACAACGTGTTCGCTTATCGATTACGGAAACAATAAACATGGTTTAAAGAGAATTCGCGCGTTTCCCGCAAGGAATATTTGTCTCATCGCTAATTAATTAGCATTATTGTTCGTACATAATACCTCGGGCAAACAAGGCAATCTTTATCATTTTTTTGCCTGCGAATAGTTTAACAGGAAATCAATGCAAATGTTGCTACGTGATTAAGCTATGTTTTGCTGCGTGTCAAACGAAATTATCTTAATATTCATTCACGTGCATCGGATATTCAATATGTGTAGCGTTTTTTAAAGTATATTTTCTACTCGATATATATTTCTCCCCTTTTTCTTTCAGCACTATTAAAAATTACAAGACTCCTTTTATGACGCTTGTCAAATGTATGAGATCGGTTCTTCACAAAAGTCGAGATTCTACGAGATCCAATTTACGGAAATTATCGAGCAATGATAATTAAACTCGTCATAAAAATGATCCGGGACGTTAATTTCTCGGATACCAAACGCAGAGCAAATCCGTGCGCTATCTTTGCCAACGGGTGCGGGTGACTGTCACGTGCATCTGTCATGCAAAATATCTGCATTAGGGAGCAAGTGCGCGTCTAATGTGCATCTCGCAGAAGAAACGAATGCGACGCAACTGTCTCACTTGCATATCGCGTAAGTATAAAAGCACACACTTCGCGCATGATTGCTAATTTAGTTAATGCTAATGCGATCCATTGACGCGTGATAATACCGTTAATATCGCCAAGGTTCGAGGCAGCTGCCAATTTCAGAAAGGTATCTTCGCGATAACTCGATCGCGTCTCTTATGGACAGGAAATGGAAGATAAAATACGCAAACAAACGTGCAAGTGAAAGTGTAACGAACAGTGTTTCGAGAGAGGTTTGTATAAATTCTGAAAGATTTTACAAATCTGAAAAGTTTTACGCGACGATTTATGGCACCCATTTTCAAGAAAATAAACAATAAATAAAATGTAAAAGTAAAATATTTTAAAAACGAAATAGTACAAAAGAATAAATTTAAAGAAATATAGTTTTACCTATATACATGTATTGTTCGAAAGTGAATGTAAAAAGAAAATAAATTTAAAAAAGAAAAGGGGACAATAAAGAAGATTCATCAATTTTAGTATCTTTGACAAGTGTATTGTGGATATCTTTAAACCGAAAATACATTGACAATTCTTATTTTTTATTTTTTCTAATCCGACAACATGACGGCAATATTCTTAACTTCTTTTCTCTTTAAAGAAGATCTTTAAAAAGGTTCGAGTACAATGGAATAACTTTCGCATTCTTCCTGGTGTATTCTTTCTTCTTATCTTATGCTTAAAGAGATAGACAAAAAACCTAGAAATAATACCAATTTAATTCTAACAGTATTCATGAAAAATCAATGTTTCTACTTTTTTTAATTGTATCGTTTTGAGGATTAACGAAGCGTGACAGTGACGAGTATGCCAAAGGCATTCAAACAAGCTAATGCATTCAGCAAATTATATGTTTCTTCGCCGAGGGAAAATATAAATAGGAAAGAATTTTCACCGTAAAGGGTGTGTACGTACTCTATGACTCTACGTTATCTCCAAAATCAGACTTTTCAATTAATCTTCTGAGTTTTTGAAATAACATATAAATGTAGTTATGCGAGATTCTCTCCAAATATTGTGTAAAACCAAATTGATTAAATTTAAAGAACGTAATTAATATACAAACTGATAAAAAATTATCGATAATACAAGATGAAAAAGTAAAATATAATAGATTGTAGATTTTATTGCGTGTTCATTTTAGCGCTTTCTTCTTTTCTGTAACATATGTATTAGAGGAAAAATATGTTCATATATATATTAGAGAAAAAAAGAAAAATCCGTTCTCACGAATCGGCTTTCCCTTATTTGGTTCATAAACGGAAAATCCCGCTACAAGAACCCAAATCGAGGAGAGGTCACTTTTAGTCCGTTCGATAACGGATTCCTGTAGCGTAATGTATCCGCGACAGTGGTACTACATATCCGCGACAGCTCGGATTGCTTTCCGCTATACATGCACCGACTCTGCTTGGAGCAATCGTTAAAATTTCCGATGGCGTAACATATACTTGGAATTGTCACCCACTTGCTATATATATATTACGTGCTTCTTATCTCGAAATTGAAGCCGGAGCGTGACTTTATAGAAAGTATAATTCATATTTAAGAACGTGAAGAAAATAATTTGAATATAATTTTTTTTAAAACTGTTTTTCAATCATAGATCATTTTTAGTTTTCGAAAAGATACCTTATTGTTAGATCGCGAATGCACTTTCTCATCTTTGATGCTACGATAAATTAATTAATAATACGAGAATCAAGATTGTCAGATTGCCTTTGTTTTGAATACATATAGAGGTGATTTTTGTGTGACTATAATATCGGAATAAAAGCCTACCAGGAATTATATATATTAATGTTTGCCTTTATCGTCTTTTCTTATCTCGAAGAAGTCGATACAAGTTATGTCGTAATCGAAAAGAGCAATGATAACTGCGTATTGTATTTGTTCATAAAATCGTGAAAATTAATACGAAGAAAATTTGTGGAATAGCTTTACAATTAAATTGTAATACTGTTGCTCGTCATAATTGATTGAAATGTAGTAATATATTTAAAATTTATTATATATATAGCAATATATTGAAAATCATATAATTAGTTTAGTAATTCTTGATTTTATAATTTTAATAATGCGGTAGAAAAATATGCAGATTTCTCTTGAAATAATTCTTCGCTTATTAATTAGAATATTTTCACTGATCAAGCGAATAATACAACTTAATAATAATCGTTTCGCAATAAAAACATAAATGTGCGTAATTGTACTCGGGATTCTTGGTAAGATAATCGCATTGCGTTACATCGGTGAAAAATATTATATATTCAGAATTTATCGTGCATAGTTCAGAGAATAAACTGAGGCGCTTCTACCGATATTATTTTCGTATCATTTTTGACGATCATATGACCTTTTGCACCTGATTTCTGATAAAAATAAGAAGGAACTATATATGTGAAAGAAAGAGATAATCTGAAATGCATGAAGTGTCTGAAAAATATCACCGTTGCTACTAAATCTGTGATGATTCTAAAAAGTCAAATTCTTGAGATTTTAAACTGGAATTTATTTAGGTATTTGTAACTCTTCTCTTTTACCTTTAGATTACATTACAAAATTAATCAGTTACATCATTATTAATAACGTAGACAACGCGAAAAAATATACAAAAATGCATATCTATTTAAGTAAAAATAAAGAAAAACAATGGATATATTAAATAGAAATTGGTCGTTTCATTTTCGAATAGCCCCATGTATATTATTTATAAAATAAGAGTTGTATGAACTTTTTGTATCAATAATTCATCTCCCTGAAGTATATACTTACTAATGATTGATCGATTCAGTTCGCGCCACTTGCCCGATATCTTCACGTGTAGATTTTAGCATCTTTATTCGTTCATTAAAACTTGTTTATACAGCTATCCAAATCTCACGTATGCATATCGTTGCAGCGACGTGCTCAATCTCTGATTATTTCATGTATCCGTGCATATTTTTTATATCCAAGAACTCTTTTTGGACGCAAAAGAATACACGTGTAGAAAATATAAATCATTGTTGCGTTTGTGTTTCTCATTTACTGATTTTTTGACCAATTTAGGAAAGATTTTTTTTAGACATAGATATTTCTTTGTTAAAAAAATACAATGTTTAATAAAAATTTATTTTTAATTTATTTAAATTTATTATTTTTATGATCTCAACATTTTAAAAATCACTACTTATAATACTTGAACTTACGAATATATTAAAAAAAAGTTATTAAAATAAAGATTAATATTAATAAGTATTATAAAATCGCGCAATATGTGGCATGTGAAATAAACTGTCAACGATGCACGGAAATCTGTAAAGAGAGATATCAGCGCGATAGAATGAATGTAAAAGTTTGATAATTCATAAAATATAAGACCTATTGTATTATAAGACCTATGTGAATTATAAAAATATATTTTAGTCTGTCTGTTATATATGTATTGATAAAATTTCGATGAATTATAAAAATTAAAATCCTGGATAAAGAGAAATTAGAGTTATTTAGGAATGAATCATAAAAGAAACACAAAAATGTATAAATATATACATACTTTTATGTATTTATACATTTTTGTGTTTCTTTTATGATTCATTCCTAAATAACTCTAATATATATATATATATATATGTATATATATATGTATGTATGTATATATATATATATATATATATATATACTTTTCATATCGCTTTTCTTTGTTCCAATTCGAAAGTCAATTTAATACTCATATCGTAAGTATGTTTTTCACACACACATAAAACATTATATATAAATAGTCTATAACATAAGTGCCTTAGGGCTTTGAAAAATAGTAAAAAGATTATCAAAAGTTACTGATGCCGTTTGTAATTGAATATTAAACTCTTATGCGTCGATTTCTGTTCATTGATAAGCTTATTTTTAGATCGTCTATAATATTTACGAATGGATACAAACTACACTACCTTTCTGTATATTCGATTAATTTATTTCTACGTGTCTGCTTATCTTGGTGACTCAGCCAAGATTTCAGTCTGTATAGACCTTTGTTTTACATAGATAAAGAATACGGAAGAAGATATTTCTCCCAATTATTAAGTGATACCTGTTGTAACTTTTTATATAAATTCTAAATTATCGGATACTTTTTTTTAATAAAAAATTCTTTGATCAATTTGGGAACAAGAGTTTTCCTTAACAAAAATGTTAAACCATCAATAAATCTCGTCTTACAAACTATTGAAAAAGTAAAGCTTTTTATGAACTAAATTTTGTAAAATTAAGATTAACAAAATTATATTTTTGAATTAACGTTAAGTGAAATTTATTTTGATAAAATTTTAATTTGAAGTTTAATTACAAAGATATATGATGGAAAACATTGAAAATTTGCAAAAAATAATGATTTCTTTCGATATTTTTGCTAGGAAAAATTGACTTTAAATTCACCAGAAAATAAGAAAATAATTTTCAAAAACGTTTAAAGCGCGATAGCAATATTTTGTTATTATAAAATTACATCATCCTGCTTTTCAAAAATTTATAACAAACTTTTCTTGATTGAAGGATAACTAAATAATATAACATGGACGCTTTCGAAAGTGCGCAAAATCTACACGTTCCAATCGTGTCTCGTATATACCAAGAGAAAGTGATTAAGATCTTTCCTCTATACCTTTTCGCCGTACGATATTAACTTTTTCGCTATAAAGATGTGTTTAAAATAGAATTACCAAATTTTTTTAGTTTTATTAGAGAATATTAGAGAGAAATATGTGACACATTGTCTGTTTTGATATTAAATTTTGTTCTTCATGTAAAAGACTGAATTTTTGATTTTCTTAATACATGTGCACCATATTTAAGCAAAAATGTAACAAATATTAATCGCTCACTATGTGAAAATGAATATCCGCAAACTATCAATGAGAATGCGACGATGAAAAATTAAAGCGCTCGTGTTTTGAGAAAGCCACATTCGGCGCAGTCTGAATCAACACAAGGACATTGACAAAGCTGTTCAAAATATGATCTCTCTTTTCAAGACAAACACGTACGCGGTCTATAAAAAAATACGAAGGATAATATCGCACGAGACGCAAGGTTAAAATCTGCACGTTATACTCTCGTGTCGAGAAAAATTCTACTTGCATGCGAATGTTTTTTAAAGAATTAATATGTCATCGAACTGTCCGAAAAAAACCCGAATAAAAAGATGAATAAAAAAAATCAAAGAATGTTGAATCTAAACTCAGATTTTAACAGATTTTCGATAGATTTAAAGATTATTTTGACAGACCAAGAATTTCGATAAAACAATTATTTTATGCTTCATTACTTTATAACAAAATTTTTAATTATTTTGTTAATTTATCAACTAATTTTGTAATATTTTATTTTATTTATACTTATTTTAAGGATTAATAATACACTGGCTTAATTAGTTATATTATATTGAATTATATTAAAGATAAGGTAAGATAAAATATAAATGTTTAATGAATTTTTAATAATTAGGTAATATTGATTAAATAAAAAAATATTTTAATTTTTTTACAAACCGGTTAACACACAAAAAATTCTCGAAGTTAACTTGAAGCGAATGCAAATAATTAATTTTATTAAAATGTAAATTTAAATATCTGTGTTTTCACATTAGTAAACTATTAAAGTCTAATTGTGAGCTATACATTTTATTGTATCTATTCTATCTACCTATGCACCACTTAGCATTCAATGTGCAATTAAGCTATAGATAGAGCTATAGATATTGTAAAACGGTCGACTTTTCTTTTTAATTATACATAAAGCATAATAATTCGCCGTGCATTAAACTGCATAACTGTTATATGCTAACATAAATACAAATGGCAATTTTTGTCTGATCATAAAAATAATGTGTTCGTTTGAAAAACAATAACATGATAAAAGATAAATAATATCAATCTACAATCAATGTTTTCATAGAATTAAAAGCAAGGAAAAAAGATTCAAGTGAGTAGAATTATTCCAGGAATGCAAAACTGAATGTGTTTTGAAATCTCTAACTTAAAAATCTCAAACTAAAAAAATTACAGTGCAAAGAAAGATAAATTAAAAAACTTTTCACACATACCATATTATTTATGTTCCTTTGGGGAATTGATTAAATTACTACAATAAATGTAATTAAGATTTACTAGTTCGATATAAACTTCGATAATATCGTACAATCCGGGAATGTTAAGCAGTCAGATCAATACTTCCTAATGGCTTTAAGAAGCCTGAAGTTTAGTATCAACCGCATTTAGTCGTATTTGCGACCTGTTGAAGTCCCGCCATCGCTGAATGTCATGCGACATGCAGTGTTGGTCGCCGCGAATGTTAAAAATATTATTATATTCGTTCATTTTTATTTCATTCATTCCGTTTATTTTTATTAATGAGGAGAAACGTTTTTTTATCGATTGATTGAATATGACATTGTTACCTCGATCTATGTATATCTCCTCCTTGATGTTGCTGAGTGGATCCCATTGTTCATATTGGATTTGCATTAAATCATCTTCGTTAGTTTCGCCAATTTCGATGGTCTCCATGATGTCGAGATCGTCTGCGACGAAGACTGATTTTTCGGAATCATCGTCGAGATTTTTCATGGTTTCGGTCGAACAGGAGGAAGTGAAGTCTTGCTCGCTGTTCTCCTGATCTAAGAGACCCGCTTCCTCATCAATAATCAACTCATTACTTTCGGTGCTGACACTACATCCGATACTGAGAATTTCACCGCCATATTGCTTGGTGTAATTCTCAATGATGTTGTCCATCTTCTCATGATTATCTTCAAAGTAACCGCTCTCCTTCTTCTTCGAGGACAAATTAAGTTCGCCGGTTTCCTGATTTTCATCCTCGATCAATGTAGCGCTCTCGGACTTTTCGTTTCCTGCAACATTTTCTTCTACGACCAACATGCACGAGTCAAGTTGAGATTCTCCACTCGGTGCAACGTTCCGTTTTTCATCCATCGTGTGATAATCGACCTCTTTCATCACGATGTCTTCTTCGTACGTATCTTCCTCGCAATAATGATCGGTCCAGGATTCTTCGTCCCTCATAACCTTTTCCACTGTATCGTCTCCCAATTCTACGTCCATTATATAACACTGGGATTCTTCGTTCTTCGCGATGTTTTCTTCTTTCTTCATTCTCATAGTTTTTTCTACTATATTCTTTCCCGATCCTGAGTTTATCAAGCAACAATTACACTGGAATCCTTTATTCTTCGCGATGTTTTCTTCTTTCTTCATTTGATATGGGAGCCAATATTCGTCGCATACGTTACTGTCGCGGCGCGTGCAATGTCAGCACGAATGAAGGTGAGAAAGAGGGGCACAAGAGAGAAGAAGCAGGAGACGATAGTCTGATGATCGACATAAGTCGACCTTGTTACTCTGCCGCTGTCCCTGTTATAGGGCGATGAATAACACTAAAAAGATTTAATATTTAAAGAATTTATTTGAATTATGGAGCGATGTCGAGACGGAATAACGCGTGATAAACTCCGTAAAAATGATTAATCGATAATTAGCAAGTTTTTAATTCGATCCCGTTCGATCGTGATCCCACTTATATTTCTTAAGAGAATGAAGAGTGACAAGTTGAAGACGTTCAATAGCGATGGAATGCTTAAAGATCAAAAAGATTTAACTCTAGAAAATTCAAAAAGCAAAGTCAGAAGCAAATAGAAGAATAAATATACTGAAAATCACGATTTACGTCCTGAATAAGATGCAAATCCAAGAAAAGAAAAAATATATATATATTATATTAAATACACATTATATATATATCATTATCGTAAATTCTCTCGCGAAGAATAAGTGGGAGCTCGACCGAGGTCATAGATAACAATCTCGATTACAGGGATTTCACCGAGATAAATCAAAATTCAATCATCTTCACAGACAATCTTGACTTTGTAACGATTAAAACGATAGAAATAGTCGAAGACGATTGAATCACATGGAGATTCAAGAAACGAGGAATCAAATGCTGATGGTACTTTCTAAGAAACAGCACTTGATTACAGCGCGAAATAGTATAAAACCGATTCTTAATATTATAGAATCATTTATGGAATTAAACGAAGTTATCCGTTGAAAAATCACCGAGAAACGAAAGAGAACTTTGTCTTCAAGAGCGATAGCAGTTAGGTTTCCGAGTGAAAGTGTAACTTTTAAAGTGGAACGTCTCGAACTTTTTATTTTTCAAGGCACTCAATCTTTTTCCAATCTCTCAAGAGATATATAAGAGATAAGGATCGAACGAGATCGGACCTGAGGACTTACCGACTATCAGTCAATGACTTATACGCGAAGCCACACGTTATCCCACATCGAGTATTATACGCGAACAATTCACGACACACTGCTCGATACCTATCACGTTAAGAACTCTCTCACAGTGAACCGAAATCACGCACGTCGCACGACACTTACTTCGTGAGGAATCGTCTCGAACTGTCGTTAACGGAAAGAAGGTAACCAATGGAACCCTACACACTACTACGCATCTTCCCCCACCCCGCTACCTACCCCGCTACTACTCGAGTACTAACAGCTGATGCGAAAACCTCCCGTCAGTGACGGTGCTAGCGCTGGTTGTTCCCGTGGTTGTTTAAAACAACTCTAAGGCCCAGTTCCACAACTTATTCTAACCGAAGTTTAGCTCGTTAAAGGAGGATTTACGTTGCGTTCCAAACCCATTGTATCCAATCGGACGTCATACATCGGACATTGAACGCAATGTAAATTCTCCTTTAACGAGTTAAACTTCGGTTAAAGTAAGTTGTGGAACTGGGCCTAACTCCATTTATATATTAGAATTTTTTTCGATTCCATCGAAAAATCGTATATAGTGAATAAATAAACCTTTCTCATTTACATGGGACGCACTTCGCTTGTAGTTAATTTGATTAATTGAGAATAATATAACGTCACGGGATATATCAGAGATACATCATTATTATATATTATATAAATTATAAAAATTTGAAGATTTAAATTTAATCCAAAAACCGGAGATATACGCGTAGCGCAGGAATTATGGTAAAAATATTAAAAGAAAATTTAAAAGAATTTTTTTTCCTTACGAAAATACTCTTTGCAATAAATTATTTTTTAGGCTAAAACGGAAAATAATTTTTAGAGACAAAAAAGGATTCAATCGCGTATCTTTCAAGAGATAATTAAAATATTTCCTCAAAAAATTGGATTTTCAAAATTAAAAATTGAAATTTAAACAATCTGGTTGACTGAAAAAATAATACAGACTGAGAATAATGATCTTTTAAAGGTAGTAATGTAGCGACACTTTTTTAGAATGCGAGCATTTAACTTTAACATATTTTCTGAAGCAAAAATATTGATTTAAGAACAGCTTATGATGCATAAAAATGGTCTATTCGGACGAATGTGAAACAGAAATAAATCTTTGTTTACAAACTATTACAATGCTTTCTCTTGATGACAACTTGATGTTAGTCCTTTTGCCGAGTTTCGCATCTCACTAAGACTTTCCTTCAAAAATTTAGCAATTTTATAATTTATTCGATAATTATTTGCGAGACGTAAGACTCTAATTCATATTAAGGATTTATAAGTGCTTCAGATCATGTGCTTCGCTTCAGTGCCCAAATGCATGGGAGTAAAGTTCAGAAAACCATCGTCATGCTCAAATGCTTTCCCCTTGACCTCTTGTAAATATTTCATGGGATTCAACGATGGTATATAATATCGCCTTTGGTATATACTTTCGACTTGTTTGAATGATTTCAAAATCTTCCGTGATTCTTCCTAGATTCGTATTAAACGTATTGATAGTTAATTAATAAATAACATAATTTAATTATATATAAAGTATATTATTAATAATTTAAATTACACAATAAATATTGAAATAAGAATGCCTCCGAGCTGAGATGATACAAGATATTTGAAAATATGAAAATATTAAGTAAAACTATTTTCAAGACTTTGTTTTTATAACTTTGAAATGAAAATTAAAATATACAATATACAACATATCTCTGCTTTCTTAAATTCTAATGATATATTATATATCGTCGAATTCGCCTCAATAGAGAGGCTATCAAAATATACATGAAAAGTTAGTACATCTTTGTTAAAAAAATAACATTGATTATTAACATTAATTATTTAATCGATATTTAACACTCAAGATTTCGCACGAAAAATCATTCTTTCTTATTCTTTCTCATTTATTTTTGTTTTCATCTCGTTTTCAACCTGAATACAAACGGAAAAATTACAATATAACTTTTAAAAATTTCCATAGTTTAAGTCGAATATAAATAGATTCTACTTTTAACGATCAAATGACATTTCACGTTCAAAAATTAAATATTGTAGAAAATATTATTTTATAGGTACATTCTTTGAAGATCCGCAGAAAACCATCTTTTCTATTGTTCTCAAACAAATTCTATTGTTTTCAAAAAAGCAGTTTCAAAAGCTCTATTGTAACGTGTATTTTTCAATCTTTTTTTTACCTGACCCTTTTATCTTATCTCCTGCTTCATAAATATTTATGAAGTCGAATTAATTTTGGAATGTATATTCAAAATATTTTTCTAAACAGTAATAGGAATCTATTTTCTAGAAAAGTTTTAATGGGTTTTCAGTTTCTCCGCATGAAACACACATTATAGAAAGCACAAAAGAAAAAGAAAGGATAGAAGAAAAATTACTTTAAAAAATTGCAATTAAAATCAAAATAACAATAGGATCTAATTAGTAGAAAATGTGATGTACGGAGCAGAAGGGATGGGGAAATGAAAGGATAGAGATAATAAAGAGAAAGTACATAAAATGCATTAGATTAGATAAGATAAGATTAGATAAGATTAGATAAGAGAAGACCTACATATTGGAAGAAAAAACAAAAATACACAAAAAAGAAAAACACGATCGGAAAATAAGATAATAGTAGTGTAAGAGAGGACGAGAAAAAGCGAAGGAGAAAATAAATCGAAAAAGAAAAAGAAAAGGATATTAGAAAGCGAATATGGATGAGAAAGAATTGAGAAAGAAGAGAGAAGAAGTAGGAATCGAGATACTACAGGAAATCATGAAGAAAATAAGAAAGAAAAAAAAGGAAGAAAAAGAGAGAGAAAAGAAAATATAAGAATCCAGGTACAATGTTATAAGAGGATAAGGGTAGAAAGAGTTCTGGATTATTTAAAAGGGAAGAAGAATAAGTAGATATGAGTAAAATAGCAAGATATAGATGTGAGAACGAAATGAAAGGAGGTCATTATTGGAGAAAGGAGAAAAAAATATGTAGGATATATGAAAAAGGAGAAAAAAGTGATGCATATACTAAGAGAATGCGAAGCAACAAGAGATAAAATATCAATAGAAGAATTTTTAAATAAAGAAGGAAAAGGATAGAACGTAATGAAAAAGATAAATGAATAGAAAAATATGAATAGAAAAAAGGATGGAAAAGAAGACAAAGGATATCGAAAGTTGAGAACATTGAGAAAGAAGAGATTGAGAAATACCAAAATATCAAAGATATCAAGAATAAGATATCAAAGATATAAAATGATAATTGAGCTAGAATTTAAAATTTGAAGTCAGATACTGTACTGCACTCAATTTAATGTAATTCTTATAGTTTATTTTAAAAGTAGTGAAAGTTTGTTAAGTTAGAAGTAGTGAAAGATCAGTTTAACTTACAATTAGTTTTAATGGATTTTATTTTATCTCGTTTTAGTTTATTTATTTGTTTTGTTTTGTTTGCTTTCTCTTATCTTATCTTTAGATTTACTTTGATGATTGACGAAGATTTAATTTATTCATTTTCATTGTCATTTCAGTGTCATTGTTTTGCACTTAAAATGTAATACCGGAAATCATTCTAAGACATCATCCGGAAGACAAGGATTAAGAAAATAAATAATAAATAATATAATGCTTCTGAGTGATGTGATGTTAAATTTAAAATACAGAGTGATTTTTTCTTGTTAAAATATGCATAAAAAATTTATGAAAAATCAAAAATAATACACTGAAAAATCCATTGCATTTTATCATGATATGATCAAAGTTGAATATGCCGAAATATTCACTTCACATTCACTAAAAAAAAACAGTGTCTAATATAAATAAAATGTAACCAATTTGTTTATTCTAACATGTAACGGCACGCATCTGTTCTTACATAAATAATCATTACACGTCAAGATTATTGAGATATCTTGAGTCTTAATCATTCACCGAATTACGATTCCCTAAATTTTACTATAAAAAAACTCTGAGAATAATGTGATCTATCAGATATTTTCATTCATCTATAGAAAATCAGAAATTTCTACAATTCTAAAATTTCTTTCTTGGATGCACTTTTAGTATTTTTCACTCAAAGAAACTGAATAATCATTAAAACTTTTCTAGGAAAAAGCCTGCTGTGCTATGAACACCTTGCTACACAGTAATAGAATAGATGGCGACGAAAACATTCCAAGATTTCAATTCCATTTGTTTACAAATATTTACGCAGTAGGAAATCAGATACGACGAACCAAAAAAAGATTAACAATAAACGGATATGTTATAAAAGAAAAAGTTTTGCAAAGTTTGAAAAGCTTCTATTGTTTGAAAATAAATCCGGGAGAGTTTCCTACGTAAAATTAGAAAAAGAATCTATGATGTTAATTACAAATGTCAAAATGATGTTATTTACAAGTGTTTAACCTTTGGATTAAAAATGCATTACTTAACCATTAACTGTAGAGTTTATTTGAATTATCAATTGCATCTATATTACGTTTAAATTATCGCTTTCCTCTCTTTTTGCATTTTATGTGCTTTGGAATAATAATGTTGAATTTTTATCTCATTTGTGAAAATTCTTCCTCTACAAAAACATAATTAAAGAAAAAGGAAGAGAAAAGGTATAAATGCGGTATAAATGATATTTATTCCGTTTCGAAACAAGGCACACCAAAATTTAATAAACTTTATTTATTTTGATTTAAACAGTACAATTACAAATAGTACAATATGTACTAGTGAGAGACTTCTAATCTCAAAACTGAAAAAATGAAGAAAAATACCCTGCGTATGTTTTGTCCTAAAATAGAAAGAAATATCGTTAACATTTATTTCTTTCTCTATTTTGTCTGTTTTATAGTATTATATCTGAAAAAAAATATTTACAAACATAAAAAGTTAAAGTTTCAACATATGTCGAAAATAGTGAAAGTAAAAATTTTATCATGAGTCTTTCTACCATGTGTTTCTTGGTTTGTGAATAAAATATGTGGACTCAAAACTGCTGTATCTTGGTTATTAACTTATCTTCTGGTGAAACAATAAGTGACCAATTCTTCTAGTTTTTAAAGAATAAATTGAGAAGTGTTCTTCTTAATAAAATAAATTCTTATTTTTTTAATGTTTTGTAAATTATTTAACTTTTCGAAAATTTTTTTCGAGTGTCTTCACATTTTCAAAGTATTGATAATTCATAAAAGGAAAGTTTTAGAAGAAAAGATTTCTCCAATATAGATTTAGAACAGAAAGAATGACCTTCTAGCATATTTCATTTTCAAAATTATAGAAATTATAGAGAATTATCGATACACAAATTTTCTCTTTCTTTAAAGTTTTTTAAACATTTCAAAAAAAAGTTGCAAATTAGAAAAAAATAGAAATTTAATTAAACATCTGAATGCTAGTTTCACATTTTAGCTACACAAAAAAATTAATCTTTTTAATTTAATCAGAATTGATATGCATTTTAATATTTTTTCATTCTTGAAATTCTTGAAAGCTCATTATCAGAGAAAGCTCCAGAACTTTTTTGGGAAAAGTTAGAATTCTATTAATTATTATTTATCAAAATTCTGAAAATGGAGTCAATTTCACGGAGATGACTACGTATGACAGAATATCAAAATAGTGCATACATTTTTCAATGTTATTAGTAAATACTGACTAAATACTGACAACAAAACACACGTCTAAAATACTGGTAGTGTTTCCCTTAAATAAGAATATCTTATTTGTACATGTATGTTTACATGCATACCTCTCACGTTATATCTTCGGAAAACGTGAGAAAGAGAGCAATCTAATGAGCACAGTGGACAATATAAGATTAGGATAGATATCACACAGTTGAAGAAAATAAGAGAATAGAGATAATTCATCAGAAAATTTCTCAAAGGTCAAACATTTTCAGTTTTTCCACGTTTCTTTATCATGTGTAAAACATAAGAAAAAGAATTTATGACAACAGTGTGTTTACGATAAACCCTCTCCACTACTAATGTGAGAAAGGGAGCAATTTAATAAACTCAGTAGGCAATATAAAATTGGGATAGGTAATCAGCTGAGAGATAAAAGAGAATAGAGGTAACTCGTCAGAAAATTTCCCAAGGACTAAACATTTAGTTTCCCTACGTTTCTTGATCAGATATGACAAATATAAGGAAAAAACTCATGACAACAGTGTGTTTACAACAAACTCCCTCCACCCGGAGTTAAAATGACTGTGAATTTACGCTTATATATTGTTACTAAATATATATAGAGAGAGAAAGAGAAGGAGTCGATTTACGCAGTAGAGAACATGAGATGTATGTGTCAGATATTTACCGAGAAAATTACGAAATTTTTCTAAAGATTATTTAAATGATTTTCTTGAACAACATTGACACAAATTGATGCAAATTTTCTCTCTCTCTCTCTCTCTCTCTCTCTCTCTCTCTCTCTCTCTCTCTCTGTCTCTTTGCAAAATCATAAGGTAATTTTATATCGTATCGCGTCGCGTGTCAGCGGCGTAATATTGATGGCGCTGCTGTCAGTTCAAACACTATATATACATTGACACTTGATGTTTTTACGCATAATCTCTCTTTATATAAGATATATATACTACTCTTTACGAAAGTAAAAATGCAATGCCAGTGTATGTGTCAATGAGTTGCGTAATTTATTTTCAGAAGCCTCTAGGTAACGTCCAAGTGTTTGGACTGTGATATCGAGAGGCGATAACGTCGTATGAATAATGGAATTTGTCGGAAATCGAAACCGATCGTAATTTCACCGAGTTCAAATTCCTCGCGTCGATCGTCGTTATTAACCGTAGAGATGATTTTCGCCTATCGAGTTGGCGAAATGGGTAAACTCGGCGAAATCGTATCGGTTTCGATCGATAACGCGCGACGTGGACGATCCGGGACCTTTAAAATATCGCAAGATGACAGATTAGACATACCGAATGTCAACTCGTGAGTGACCGTCTGCTCCGTGTTGCTGCTCTGTGGCATGTCACAAGCGGGTGGGGGTGGGGGTGGTGGTAGAAGCGGCGGCTGCATGGCGTTCTCCATTCCCTCCGTCACTCTATCTGTCTCTGTCCCTTTCGCGGTGCACTTGTCACCGTTATCGCCGTTTCAGCTGGACGTCGCGCACACTATCGTACCGGCAATCAACTAGATACACTCGATCGAAACGTATTTTGCGGTAACGCGGTACGCCCATTCGCGTACTCGGGAATCGGTCTCTCGCGCACTCGCCTACGTGTGTCCGTATTGCGAATACACGTACGTAGGGAAGTGCGTATGTATGCGCGTATGTGCGAGGAATACACGTTAATAACGGCGTAGAGAGAGGCAACAGCGCGATTCACGCGCACGGAAGGTGCAGTCGGGGCTTTATCGGAATCTACGGGATTACCCACGCTCGATTACGACACGCCCGCGATCCCCCGCGTATATCGTAACGTGTAACGTCGGCTGTCGAGCCGCGATTTTCACATGATCGTTTCGTACACACGCCTGCACACGCACATATCGCCGCGCCTGGACGGACGCGACCGTGTCACTCGTGCACGCTCTCGCTACTGCGCTCTCCGCCAACACCGCGTCCCCGCAGCCGCGCGCCTTCCCCCACCCCCGCCCATTCCCGCTGCGCGCGCACCGCTTCCATTGGCCGTCGCGCGCGCTGACCGCGACTCAGGCCCGTATCGCGCGATTCACGGATCGATTGATCAATCCACGAGTGTCCGCGAGTCGTTTTCGAGGACGAATTTGGTCGACGCGAATTTCGTCGCACGTGAATTCACTGCGTGAGACGTGTGTAATAAACATCATGTACGTATAATCGAGCGGCCGACGAAATACTCGTCGTAAAACCATATCGTTTGATACGAAACTTTGAAAAACGAGTTCCTGTATTTGATGTATTTGTGTGCCTTGACAAATGTCACATTCAATTCGGTTATCTTTTTATTTTTTAAGGATTTGAATCGGAAAAATAGGGAAACTGTTAAGCTATAATTAAATGCGATGATGAATTTGGTCCTAATTAACGTTGTTTTAATATTTGACGCGAAATTTTCATGGTTCGTGCGAAAGTAGAGACAGCCATGTTTCGAGCGATGTTCTTGAATATTTAATGTCGTAATCGATAACAATGCTGGAAAGATTCGCTACAAATTAAATGTATATTAAATTGCAGTGTAAATAAAATAATGTAATTATATAAAAATTTAGAGAAATTATATTCTCTTTAAATATATATAATCCCCCTCTATCGGGTGCGTGATATCACAGTCCTGCTCTGGAGAATCTTGTACAATTTCTTATCATTGCTTTTTTTTACGTCTCACACAAACTAGTCTCGAAGTGTCGGAGGCAGCTTTTAATATTGTATTATTCCTTTTGATCGAGAAGACACGCGCGAACAAACAGCCGGAATATCTTCTATAATTCTATATCGAGAGGGAGGGGAATTGTATATATTGCGTTCTTCTTAATTCTGCGTATCGATTTTTCCTTATTGATAATCAAGGTCGGCACGAGGCGCGTTGCATTATGTCCCGATCATAAAATGAGAGTGAAAATTTATATCATCATTTGTACACAAATTAAGAAATTAGTTAAGTAATTTTGTAAATAATCAGGCGAAGAAAAGAAAGAGATGTTATAAAAAACCATGTACAAAGAGAGAAAAAATAATTATATAAATTAAAATTGTCCTGTATTCTTCCTAGAGCATATTACCTTTTGCGAAAGTTTTAATTAAAATGCCAATATAAAAAACAAATATGCATTATCATAACAAATTAGACAAGAAAATTTAATTTAGACTCTTTCCATCTTTCTCGGTCCCATTGAACCAAATTACGTAACTTGTATAAAACGAAGATGTAAAGTTATTTGAAATTTATTTAGAAAGAGAACCGACCAGGAAAGTTCCGCTTACGTTCGGTCACCATATATGGTGGCATAACGAAGAAAACATGTTTAAAATGCAAATACAATGTGCTTAGATAATTTTAATATCTTAACGAACCTCGAAATAGTTGTCATCGGACTAATATGAATAATGTAACTAGAAATTACAAGAATTCATTTCTAAACATTCTACAAACTGGCTGTTCTCTTTTAGAATTTCTTTTTATTTAAGAGAAATAAAGTTATGTTAAAAACAACGAAAATAAAACAATCATTTCTATTGATCAATCATTTCACATATAATGAAGCTAAAAATAAAGATAAAAATTTTGTAACAATATTTAATGTAAAACTGTTCAAAACAACACACGCTGATAGCGTTAATTACCATCCTGAAAACATAAACAAGGTGGAAATACCTGGAGGTGTATGATACATAAAATTTAAAATTTTAGATACAAAAATTTTGACACACATGCAACTGAATGTATGTATCAATCAATTACAATTTCATTAGAAAGTTCACGGATTATTGATGATTTAAAATGATTGACGCATCAATTTTATGCGCTTCTTTAACGAATTGTATTGCGAGAAGTATCTGAAAAAAATTGTTTGAATATACACGCAGATGCTCGAAAAATTTTTCTATTCATGGGTATTGAAATGTTCGTGATATCGCTCTAAGATATCTTATATCTACGACCTTGATGACTCGCTTGAGTGTGAAAATCGCTCCGATCCGGATCAGTAGTGAGTAAAAAGCCGCGCGTAAGAGAGAAAAAGAAAGGTTCTCCTCATCATCGTGTATAAAAAAATGTTCTCCGAGTACGCGCCTTTCACGACGAAATATTTTTACCACATATTAGTTGCCGTCATTTCGTTCGTTTTGTTTAACAAATTTTTCAATTGGTTCTACAGGAGAATTGCTCCATCCGACGAATCTACGAATCCGAGTGAAAGTAATGTCACAGTGGATACTTGTACACCATATGTAAACGTTGAGCAGAACATTATGATATTTGCCATTTTGAAAAATGAAAGTAGGATGAAAGTAACTTAGTTGATGCTTAAAATCTTCGAATTATTTTTTATTCATGAACAGAGAAAGTAAAAATGGTGAAGAAAAAACAACATAATAATAATGAAATTAATAATTACATAATAATTAAAAATTAATATAAATATTCATGTTGCATGAGCGTAATTACTATAATATAATGAACTATAATATAACGAATAATATAACGAATTCCAACGAGTTAGTCAACAAAAAAAAAGATAAGGCTTAATTTTACGATTAAAAGTTCCCATTTCACACACATCGGTTGTAATTAATTTATATAATTCTTTTTTCTTTTTCGCGATTTTATAAAAGATATACATAATATATCTAAAATATTTTGTATCAAATGTGCTAAAAAATAATTATCGATAAAAAGATTGATACCTTTTTTACTGTGTTATTTTTTCCAATCTTATCTACGTGAATTATAAGAGATATTCTTTTGGAAACTTTAAAATGAGACATCTTGTATAAAATATCAAAACATTTATATATACAATACTAGGATGCAATTATATGGATTAACAATCGTGTAAAATGTCTCGTATTTTCTTATAGAGGTAGGCGAAAAGTTGTTTGAAGATGTCCAAGAAGAGCCTGCCTTACCAAAGGATCTCAAGCACATACCATATCGGTATATCCGGCTGCCCGAAAAGGAAATGTTGTCTCGGGCATCAGAATTTTATCAAATAGCAGCCGCAAGACGTACCTTAAGATACTTTAGCGCGGATCCCGTTCCAAAAGAAGTTATTCGCGAAATTATAAGGGCTGCAGGTACTTGCCTAATATCATTCTTGAATAATATTTCCCTCAAATACAGTATCAATATCACATAATTGGAAAATATATTAAGCATTTCTTTCAAGGTATATCGTGCAAAACTTGTAAATGAAAATAAGTAAAGTAGTTCATAAGATTTCTGAAGAGGGTATTTTCCTTTTCTTTGAAAATAAAAATTTTGAATTAAAGTTTTTTGGCACCATCGATATCGATTCATTGAAAATGAACTTTTATACTTAAATTCATCTCATTTCTTTCAAGTAACACACACATATACACATACACATATTATTTAGGTACTGCTCCCAGCGGCGCGCATACAGAACCATGGAGCTTTATCGTGGTATCCAATCAGACTATAAAATCAAATATCAGAAATATCGTGGAGCAAGAGGAGGAAATCAATTACAAGAAAAGGATGGGTATAAAATGGACGATCGACTTATCTCCATTGAGAACCAATTGGATAAAGGAATATCTCACCATTGCTCCGTACTTGATACTCGTGTTTAAACAGACCTATGGTACTTTGCCAAATGGAAAAAGGAAGATCCATTATTATCATGAGATGAGCGTTTCTATCGCGTGCGGAATCCTCATTACTGCTATACAGGTAATTTGAATTTAAATAATAATTGAAATATTTTCTAATTGCAAGAGATGAGATTCTTTTGTCTAGAAGATAGGATTTTTATAAGATGACAAAAATCTACAATTTTACAAAATTACTGAAAAATATTAACATAAAATATTAAAAACATTAAAATACATTGATATATCAAGAAGAGAATTGTGATTTCTTAACATTAAATGTGTCTTAATTAATATAATTAATATAATTTGGAGATACTTTATACGAAGTATGGATCCAAATTCTTGGAAACTTGACGATTTCTTATATAATAATCGTGAAACGCTTCATTTAAAATATAATTGAATTAATTATACATTTCTATAAAAATAGTACGCCGGTTTGGTAACTCTTACATCAACACCGTTAAATTGTGGACCGGCTATACGCAGTCTTCTTGAACGTCCAGCGAATGAAAAGCTCGTGTTACTTCTGCCAGTCGGCTATCCAGCCAAAAACGCCACTGTACCTGATTTACAACGAAAACCTCTATCCGAAATTTTGACTGAGATTTATTAATGGAAATATATATTAATACGAGACAAACATTCGTGTACGACGCGCCCTATTGCCTTAATAATATTTGATACTAAATAATCGAGAGAATATATTCTATTGTATACTTTCTTATTATTTAAATGGACACATCGAAAATAGGAATGTCTGAAATAAATAGTCAAATATGCATTTATGTTAGCACTATTTTTATGAAAAAATGTTATATTTTCGGATTACTATCTTTTTTTTTTTATATCTTACATAGCAATTATTAGCTACAATAGTAAAATGTAATATTTCTTGTCTTACAAAACATCACTGCCAATATCATAAAGTAATTGTAATGTCAAAAAAAGAGCTAATCCCTGAAATATAGCACCTGTTCGAGTCATGTCATTTGTATTATAATATAACTTCTCTCCTTCTCTCTTTCTCTCTCTTGCAGTTGAAATGTGTACAATGGCACGCAATAAGACTGTTCTAAACTTAATAATCCAGTTTGTGTAAACTAACGTTTATTCCAATTTGTATACATAAAAATAAGCGATGTATAAGTTTGATCAGGTTTAATCGAGGAGAGAAAAACTTAAGGATGAGTCGGCAAAAATTTGAATGATATATAACACTAGTTATACAATTAGGCGATTGTAAAATTGTCAAATTACGAAATAAAATTTGACATTAACGAATACCAAATATCACCACAGTTTCTTAAAATTAAGTACATTTAATATATAAAATATAAAAATACTGGGCTAAATGTGTGACGAAGAACATATAATCTTTCTGCGAGTGTGCTGCAAGTCTGCGTATGACAGCTATGTCACTACTAATAGTTACCTCATTAAGTGTAAAAGCTTTAGAGTATCATGATACATACAGAGAAACAGAGATAATATTTTATTTTTATCACTATTCATGGAACAAATACTATTAATATCATGATTTTCTAGAATAAATTTTTTCGTTTCCATATCTTTTTCTTTTTTTTTTCTTTCCTATGAAACTTGATTTCCTACCAAGTCGATAGCGCGAGGAGCTAAGAGTTAGTGTGAAAACTCGAGATCGCCGAATTTATCGTTAAATTTAAGCAATTGTAAAAGTTCTGAATGCAAATGAAATATTTTAAATATATTATTGACTAAGAGTAGAATAGTCTATATAGAACTAGGAGAGTATTGTCCTATTTAACGATCTTCGACTAAACCTCTTATAGTTCGTTTGTTAGTAATATCGCTATAAACGTGTATATATACATATGTATGTATATATTTATATATATGTATATGTATGTGTCAGTTCGTAAAATGAGCAAAAAATACACTTTGTTCGGTACGAATGTAAAATCTAAGATCATCGGTAAATCGAACTCCGTCTTTGTCTTTAAAATTAATAATCTCTCTGTTCGTTCTCTCTACAGAACTCTGCTGACAGTCATGAGTTATATCTTTATACACTTATATTCTAAAAGCTATCTCGGTTAAATTATATAAATATGTGTCTCCTTATACATCTTTATCTCGTCGAGATCACCAGTGCCTGAGATATCTAATGTAGTTACGCTAAACGTATCCTTCATTAATTATTATTATTATTATTATTATTATTATTATTATCGTCATCATTATTATTAACATAATTTTACAGGAAGCTGATAAATCAATGTCAATTTTGTAATAAATAGTAGTCAATGAAGTCTTTTTTTTTTTTCTCGAAAAGTTTACCGGTGTATGCCGTATACTATACGAGTGAGCTCTCGTGAATACTCTCCTAATTCTCCTAATAAAACGACCAAGACGTTGTATGCCGCAGCAATAACAAGGATAGCTCCATGACTTATATCTATCTGAGAGTGAACTTAATCACGGCGATGAAATTCAGCTATGCATAAGCGGCACGACCAGGAGCCCTCGGGAGGTGATGCAAGAGGCGGAGACAGACAATACATGTGGTATCCACGATCACAGTCGTCACAGAACAGCAACTGATCCTATTTCAGTTCGCCAAACCGTTAATAAGTAATCCAAATAAAACTCGCGTAAAACGCACACAGTATTAATATTATATTCATTTTTGTTCATTTTTCTGCGGAGAAATTTGCCGAATTAAACTTTTTCAATAAAACTAAATTTTTTTAACGAGTAAAGTGCCGACTTTTTAGTTAGACTTTTTCAATAAAACTAAATTTTTTTAACGAGTAAAGTGAATCTTATTACAATTGAATGAGAATTCTGATAGCATTGTAAATTATAATTTTGTGCAATCCTTTTTAATCGATGAAAATACATTGTAAATTGAAATTAATTAATCGATTTTTATTCACGCGCCTTTAATTACACGTCCACGGATGTAAAGGAGAAAAAAAATGTTACGAGAGAACCCTGCAAAAGATTGTGGGCATAAATACTTACATCGTTGTCAGAGGTGCCGCAAATGGAGCAGCATTTGCATTCGATACATTGCCACCTGTACTTGCGAACAGAAACGATCATGTTTGCAGTGAATTGCAAACAAGTTGGATGCCCTACAACAAGAACGTACGAACGTCATGGAACACGCATTTTGGGATGGACGAGGAGATCTGTTTGTGGGATACGAGTAGAAAGGTGCCAGGACAGTTATCTTGTGCCGAAGAACAGTGAACTCCAAGCTATTATTTTTTTCCATAAATTATTTACTTTTTTAATGCTTTTCTTTCGATCACAATCGAATCTTTACATAAGAGAAGGAACATAATGCTGTTTGACAAATCTGATCCACACACAAGTACGACTCTACAAGATGTCTTTCACCTTTCCTCAGCACTAAAAACGTCCGGAATAATGATACGTCCTCATGTTTCCGCACAGAATATTTTATTTCATGATATCTGTAATTTTTTTTTGATGTTGCATTTTGAACATATTGTTATTATTTGGAATAATAGGTGGTAAGTAATAGCAGGGCGTACCTTGGAATAGTTCACGTTCTTTCTTGCGCAGCACAATATAAACGTCGCAGATGCACACTCTCCCTCGCTCCTTTTCTTTTGCTCTCTCTCTCTCTCTTGCATTCTCTCTCTATCTCTCACTTTCTCTTCGTCATACACACATACACGCAACTCATATAACGTATATCACATCCTTTTCATATATATCATATATATATATGGAGCCATATATATATTTATATATATAACTAGTGTGATTTTTAAATACTATATTTATAAGCCTCATTAAGGGTATTGCTTAATTAAAACTGCCTAATAACAAGTCTTCAATTTTATATATAACAAGGAGGAACTATATATCTGCATGCTTCCATTGTTTTTATACCATGTGAGTTTTTCTTACGACAATCTAAGGACAATATAATATCAATTTATACAAGAAACTAAAACGTAAATATATATAGTACCCTCTCTATTCTCTGCCATATTTAGCTATACCATATTATAAATGATAGAATATTCTACGTTGTATCTCGTATGTTATATGTAAAGAAGCTGTAACATACCTTTGTCTTCTATATACTCGAGTTACATAATATATGTATAAAATTACTTCCTTAAAAGAAAAAAAAAACATGAAACTCTATGATTAAAAAATATGTTTGCTTACTAATTATATAAATTATCTCAAATATTTCAGAAATTCAAAATATAAAAAACAGCGTATACACACAGATCTACATATCGTGTAAGAGAAGTAAAGAGTTATAATTAATATGTAGCGTATATATAAGTATAGAATGAACTGCATATATATATATATATGTATGTGTGTGTATGTATAAAATTACGATATATATCTATAATCAGCAAAGTATATAAAATAATTCGAGTTTATTCGAAAGCAGATTTAACGCCGCGCTTCTCCATGTGCCTGGAAAAACTCATAAGGTATTACATTAATTTCATATGCGGGATATTCTGTGATTATTCCTAATCAAACGATATCTGTACGAGTATCAAAGCTCTTGTACAAAACTAAGCTATGTCAGATTTCTACAAGAAGAAGATATAGTTCAAGGGCGCGTTCACGTCTGACACGCATCGCGTTTTAAAAAGGTACCTAACTAAAATACATACAGTAGTTAAAAAAAAAAAAAACATCATTATACTCCGTAACTATAGTTTTATCTCGCCTATCATATTCTTTTTTTCTTGCTTGTTAAATACGTGCGTAATAAATATATTGCGTTATTATAAATGACAATATATAATAGCAAGAGGGGGGGATAGGGGAAACGATTATACTAGATTATTAGATCGAAGAAGCTAATGCCCATAACTAAAAGTAATTAAAAACGGCAGATATACAATGGAATGTGAGAGACGTGTTAGAGGAAATCAACAAACGCGCGCGATCGCGTTTTTTATCCTTACAACAAAATTCGATACATGTAACACATTCTCTATTTTACACATGTAAAATTAAAACTCGTAAAAAAAAAGGTTAGAGCTTTCCGCCTTAAAGTATCATTTCGCATATGTTCTCACGCGAAAAATACATAAAGATCATTAATAACCGTAACTTACTAATACGAAGACGAACGAAGGTCTCTTGGGTAAAAATTTGTGGAAATTGTCTAAGGGAGAACAAGCTGTTACTCAAAAGATACAGAGCTTTACTGTTCAACGAAACATTTTTTTGCATGACGCATGTTATATGAAACACGTATATTTTATATCGCGTATATAATAAACGTCTCTCCCATTTTATAAACGTATTCCACACTGATGCGAATCACCCTTGGCTCGATTATAAAAATAAATGTAATGAACACATAAAATTGTTGTTACGAAACGAATATATATATATCATAAATTATCATGAAAGATAAAACATTATCGATGTTCGTGTCAATCTCATCCAGTCAATCTTTCGTATCGAAATTCTCTCAAAATCGCGAAAGAGATATACGGAGATCCTTAGAATTGCACTCTTCTCTTTCATTATCCTTCTTTTCTGTGCTGCGCTCCTAGTTCACATCTCATCTCTCTAAAAATCTCGTAAGAGATTTACTCAACAAACGCAAAGATACAAAAGTATTTACAGACGAATCGAAAAACATGTAGAGAGAAATATCGAAATATGACGCGATCAACATGTCGTTATCTTACAATAAATATTGTTACCTTCATTAAAACGATTCTTATGATTGTGCTGAATATATATAAAGTATATGTATATATATATATATATATATTGCATCTCGCGTGTATCTAAAAATCCTCTTAAACTTGCCGGTGCGTTTCTCACGCCGTGTATACCTCTTTTCTTTTTTCTTTTTTTATCTTTTTTTTTCTATTTTTGATTTCCAACACGCAATAACGTAAATATCAGGATACACTGTCAAACAGAAGACAAACACCTCTTCCTCAATACGTGCTCTAGTGGTACTGTGCAACAGGAATTTTAATAAATCTGCGTAAATTTTGCGCAAAAGCAAAACGTCGATTCGATCGTTCGATTTCTCTATTCGATCTATCTAATCACACATACGCACGCACGAAGAAATTTAACTTATATCTCACTGTGACGAAGACTTTTTAGACTCTTCCCGTGCTCTTTTCCGATTAATATTAGACGCGTTTGAACCTCCGATTTTCTTTTTGTCTCCCTTAGAACTAATCAGTGAAAATACTAGAAATCACAGCAAATTCGCGCGTAGTAAAGGAATTCTGGAAAATTCCTATTACTCAGATGCGACAAGTTGCACCATTGACAAAATGATGTTTTGTGTTCCTCGCCTTGACTAGTGTATGTAAAGCTCGTAACCGTTTGATCTCTAAACACCGTGCAGATAATTAAATGCTTCTCTCTTTCTCTCTTTAATTATTGCACCCGGGGAGTTGCACAACAGCACAGTTTCTATTACCCTTGGCGGCAGTGACGAAAAAATGCGTCACGCGCGACAATTGTAACCCTATACAACTCAAAAAGTTACCTCCTCTTATTTTTTTTTCTCTGTTTATCTCAACAACTTAAAGCGAAGATTTATAGAAAGTAACATGGTCTGCAAAACTGATAACAGATCTCATTTTTACGATATCTTTTAACGGCTACACGCGTACGCGTGATACGCATCAACAAAAAAAAGGCAGGATCCTCAAAAATGATTACAAATGTAACAGATAATTCTAAACATCTCGATATTGCGCGATTAACAATTATAGGTACGTTTGGAATATTACGAATAGGGAGGGGGAGGAAACAGCGATCCTCTCTTTGCGTAAGGAAGAGCACGTACGCTTGCTTGTGTCGTAAAATTAACAAGTTACTCAATATCTTTCACGATGTTAACAGCTGAAACATGGAAGTATAAACAATTATAGCGTGAACACGTATATATATATATACCCAATAACGCTATATGCCGATATCGGCGCATAAGATACTGCCGACATGAAAACCATCTCGTATCGCTAAATCATCGCTAAGTCACATATCGCGCGTTACGTAAATAAGCTACTACTAGTCGCATCTCAGTCGCGCGAAAGCATACTCGAGATATTGCAACGTATGTACCGATCTCCTGATTTTGTTTTTGAGTTGTATCTGGCTATGTATTCACAGGACGCAGTGCGCGATAGGCTCGCAAAGAGATGTAGAAAATAGTACCGTCCGTGTAGACACGGAACGACTCTTACTGTCTCTCTCGATTCAGAATATATTTATCATCATTTATTATCATCGTTATCATCATTCATCCTCATCGTCATCGTCGTCATCGTCGTCTTTCGTCGTCGTAGTCGTCGTCGTGCGCGGATCGAGTTAATTGTGATTCGCTCTCCTGGTATACTTGCGCTTGATCTTTTCCTCTGGCTTACCTGAGCGGCCACAGTCGCTGCACGACACCAACTCCTCGGATCCGCCCGTCTTCTTGTTCTCGCGAGCGTCACCCAGGCAGAAGTCGCAATACGGGGACGGTTGCGCCGCGGACGACTTGCCGCCGGCCTTCTTCTCCACGATCGGTCCTCCACCTCCGCCACCGCTCGCTCCTCCACCTCCTCCTCCTCCTCCGGGGGTGGGCGACCCTCCTGTCACGGTCTCCGCGGAGGAGAGCGACGGGACGGCGGTGCTGCCGGGCGAGGACACGGCAGGCAGATGATCTTCCTTGGCCGAGATGGTGGGCGACGCTGGAGCGATGGGCGTCTGCGCGGATGTCGGCTGCAGCTGCTGCTGCGATTGTTGCGATGGTTGTGACGCCGTTCCCGCAGTGGATGCGGCGGCTGGGGCCGCCGGGGAAGGACTCGAGGTATTCGAGGAAGTAGCATTCTGACGACCCCGACGCGTACCACCTGATCACAAACCGATCAACATACCCACAGTTGCGCTTTGCCGTCATAAGCTGATGAACCATGCACACCGGCTTTATATGATAGATACAAAGTCGTATTTTTTTTTTATTCTTTCTCTCTCTTCCTTTCTTTTTCTCTTTTTGTGAACGTCCGTTCGTAATCGATTCGGTTATGTCGAAGTGGGCTGAGATACAACTCTAGATGACTCGACACTTGGTTCGAATACGCAGAGAGACCTCTAAAATTATGAAAATTAAACTCAAAATTAAAAAAAGACAAAGACAAACATTGAAAAATTTGAAGAACAAGATTGAAATTTAGAAAAAAATTTGCTATGATTTGCACTTTGTCGGCTTTAATAAGATTTTAATTTAAATTATAATTATTGTAAAGTTTTATATCGAAAAAAGATTTGGCTGCAAATTGACAAAAATGATTAGAAATAATTTGGAAACAAAAATGGCGACTGTAAAGTTGAAACACTATATATATTATATCTGTTATGTATTATTTTACATGGATTGTAAAGCCCACTGTTTAAATTATCACATTTTCTTCAGATAACAGAATCAATTATTCTAAACATTCATAAAATGTCTAACAAATTGTTACAACAAGGAAAAAACAAATCTGATTATGTAAGTATAACAAAGTGCACATATCAATCATTCCATCACCAGCAGCAAAATCCAAAGATATAACGACGAGATATATCGATTTTAAGATATAGAGACAAATACAAACAAACGATTTTTCAAACATATTGAAAACTACAAATAACTTCAAAGATACCTATTTGAATCAACGAAGCCTTAACATTCATTAATAGGAGAATCGAAGCCAAAATCGCTCTAGGAGTAATACATAAGCGTCAAAACAGCGAAGAAAAGAAAAATCTTTATGTTTGTTAGACTCATTCGTAAAAACTATAATCATGCTGAAAAGGGAGATACTAATTAAAAGAACTACATATTTAAAAAAAAGAATACGCACAAGTATACAAGACGCTATAATCACGTTTTTTAAAGAAAAGAAAGAAAAAAATAACTAACTGATGATTCGATAAGATCTCATCTCTCTCGTTATCTTAAAGTATATAGAAAACAAAGAAATAATTCTATATTGCAGAAGCATGCTACTGCAAAAGAGATGCAACACAAATAATTATCGCTTTCTCATACATTAAGATATAAGGCATTCCCACTTGTTCTCACACAATAGGTAAAATATAAAAAAAATACACAAATATATCTTTATAATAAAATGCAAAATCAAATCACTTATATCATACTGACTTGAATATCATTTGATCCGTATGATATATAAATTAGTGATTATCATAATATATATATATAATAAAATTAATATATAATTAGATATATATATAATTAGGTATTAGAAAGGCATAAATTTCATACATACATATTTTAAGAAATATAAATTTAAAATTAGAAAGAAGAAGATATATATAACGATATCTTATTTGCAATGCATGCATTTGCAGTACATGTAAAAAAATTTATAAATATATATTAGGTTGTACGGGATATGAGTTCTTGGATGAATAGTTGCATGGAATAAGATTAAAAACAATGGCATAGATGGAGAAGGAAATTGGATGAGAGGCTTGAGGAGCGCGGGGCTTAAAGGAAAGTGAGAAAACTGAGCTGATTTTGGCTCCAACCTGGCTGGTTCGAAGCAGCGGTGTCTGCAACGCTCCTAGGTTCAACTTCGGCAGGACTGGGACTTAGTTCCTTAGCAGGATCACCGGAGGAAGTAGAGTGGGAATGACCGTAATGGTAGACCAGACCAGGTCTGGTCTTATACCGTGCGCTGCATACTGCAAAAGTGCAAATACTGTTTTCCCGCAATCCATCCAATGCAACGTCCAATGATAAGACAGACCTTTTTGTTTAATGGACGATCAAGGGAGGTAATATCATATGGGACATCAGAAAAGCTGATAGGGGGTAACGTGGGGGGACGCGGGGTGGTGGTCAGGGATAGCATTTGCACACCTTCCGCACCAGTACACATCCCTATCCACCTACGAGTCTATATGTGGACAAGCAGTGAAGGAGTTCCAGCCCAAGAAGCAAAACTAATACGATGCAAGGCTTGATGCTTGTACTCCTACAGAATGAGCTCGCTACAGTGTTGAGCCAGTACATTCTTGCTCTGTTATTATTGCAGGTAGAACTAGTCCGAAGATATTTGGGCCGGTGACATTAGCTCGATCGTCAATAAACAGAGTTCAATGTTCTGCTAAAATTATCTCTTTAACGAGCTCTTGACAACCAGACCAAATGTCTTTAGATCATCTGCTAGTCTAACAGGAGTGGTTTCAAGAAGTAAACAGATTGCAGGCACATTCGAGTTAATTCATAGACTTTGTGTCTGGAAATGTTTGACCAAATTAGTAATGGCTATTTTATACTCCTTCAAGAAGAGAAAATCGAGTTTGTTCAGAAAGTTATTTCAATTTTTTTTTTAAATCTTTTCGTTCTTTTGTTTGATTATGCTATAAATGTAATTGAATTCCATAAATTTGCGCATAATAAGTATATAAATAAACTGTTTTTCTCGAAATAAACACACATTTATAAATCAATGTCTTACTTATGTCTTACTTATAAATGTAAGAGATAACTCAGCTTTAAAGTCAAGAGATTATATGTTCATAATGGATTTAAATGTTAGACAATGATAGTATAAACTCTCAAGTAAATTTCAAGCATTTGACTGATATAATAGTATAACTTGTTAGTATTAGCTTTTACCCGTTTTATTTTAATTAGAGTGAGATGACTATTAAAAATGACAAATGTTAAGATCAATTAAGTTAGACTGCAATGTATCAGATGTCTGATTTCAGCATGGTAATAGAATAATTATTCAAGTTATTTGCATAGAAAGTCTGTATATATCTTTTGATTATTTTTAATCCAATTAATAAATGTAGAAAAACATTTAGAAGCTTAAATATAAAAACCATATATACTATTTATGCACAAAGTTTTGGATATTTGGAACATGTAACTAATCTTTGCCTTGCACTCAGAATCATACCATAATTGCTCCTACTCAAATAAAGAAAAACAAAATAATATAATCAAATATAAGTTTCTCAATTTTTATACTTAAATTTTTGTATATGTTACTTTTAATTTGAAAGTGACTGACGATACCAGTCAATATGATATACTCTGATCAGTTTCTCTGAATAAGTAAGTAATATCGAGTTGTAAGAAAATAAGCAACTTTTCGCATTATGTAGTTACTGTTGTCTGGCATATATAAGATTATTTAACTGTAATATTTAACAATTTATTTCGAATTTCCATCTTATTTTATATCATAATCTAACTTTTGTGTCGTGGTGTAATATATGGGGCACCATATAAACGTGGGATAAAATTAACAATTTTGTAACAAAAAAATACGTTTATAACTTATTTGAAATAAATTTCAAAACTAAGAATAATATTTGTAATAAACTAATAACAGGAAGAATAGTCATTTGTAGTTGTATCTATGATTAAACTTACGGTCACAAACGAATGGTTTATCAGTGTCAACAGTGTCGTAATTGGCTTTTTTGCGTCCACGACCCCCACCCTGCATTAGATATAAATTACATTACTTATATATTTATGCAGATTGTCTATAAATTGGCATAAATTTAAAAGCATCTTGCACATAAAATATGCATAAAAATGTATATCACCTCAAGATATAGATTTATTGTACTATATTAATATTCTACATTTGAAATATTTATTATATCTATAAATGTGTATTCCTACATACCTTTGTTCGTTTACCGCCTGGACTATCTGTTGAAGGTGGATGACTACGAGCAGGATGGTGGCCACCTCCACGAGTTTTCCTGCGTTTTCTTTTACTACTATAACTCTCTTCATAGTCATAATCGCTATCAGGATCAGGTTCTTCGTAGGCATCCATATCTAACATATCTTGTTCATCATAATACCAAGCATCTTTACTATGTTCATCTAAAAACATTCAATTTTTATTTGCAACATAGTTTAATAATACCAATGTTTAAATTATATGATTTAAATAATGATAAAAATATTTTTCATAGAATAATTTTATCTGTTATAATATTGTTATAATACCGTTAAATTTTGTTAAATTGTATAAAATATTTATTCATTTTTGTTTACCTTTAAGCACTACTGAATCTTTACTATCATCGTTTATGTGCGTAACAGCTTCGACACCTTCTGTTCCATCCTCTGTATCACCTCTTGGTCCTCGTTTTGGATGCAGATAATGCATCAAGTATTGCCGTCGTTTTTTTCGCCATCTTTTGCTTGGATAGGTATAGATTTGACCATGTAACAACCCTGGTAATCTTTCTCTCGAGGACATGAAAAGTGCAGAATGATTCTGTGCCACGCCTGTAATTTTAAACAATTTTAAAGATTATTTAAAAACAAAATTTTGAGATAAATAATTGTAATAATTTTAATTGTAATGTTTAATTGATATGTTACAATTAATATGACTATTTATAAAAATATAAAAACTTAATTAGCATTAATATAGATAAGCAATAACCTAAATTAGCAGAATTTTCTTTTTACAAAGAAATAATATATTATTAATTTAACATTAAACATGGTAGAGAGATCATTTAATTAAATATAAATTGTTGATACAAAAAGTTTTATTCCATCGAAATATTAAGTCATAGAATTAAGTCATTGTTACAGCTTAATCATCCTACATGATTTTGCAGAATGTTTACAACATTCGCGATAAATTCGATTAAATAAATCAATAATACCAAACCGGTATTAATATATGTTCATTAATTCTACAATAATAGTAAAGATGAAATTACCATGGCATTTAATCATCTTACCCGTTTGCGAATCGAGGAAGGGCATACGAAGACGTCGTTCCCGGCATAATCGACTATTATAATTGGAGGAGTTTTCAATGGCTTCTCTGTAAGCCGTGTCGTTGAGGAAGCTGCAAGTGGATCGATAATTATTTGCGATTGCTCTGCGTGAGACTTTTGCGATAGAACGGAGCATAGAGACAAATACGTACCTTTCTATTTTACTTAAATTACTTTCGTTCACCACTTGTATTATTCCATTGTTATTGTGGGACATGGCCGGAGGCATAGCCACCGCTGTCATCTTTCACCTGCCTGATGTCCAGAGTCCAGACGTTATACTCCGTTACCTTGCTTGTATACTAGACTACAGTACCTCTTCTTCCCGGAAGTGGCACTACGATGATCAAATGTCGCGCTCTAATATCAATAAAATCAAGAGAGATATAGGAGATATAGTCTCAAGTAATGATACAAATAATAGCGAAAGACATTATTGACAATACGTAAAATATTATTATAAGATGAGTGATAGAAAAAATATTTTTACATATTAAATATAGTCGATTTCCCTTTTATTTTAGGATCACTTCCTCTCTTTCTCTCATTATAATGACGCATGCGCAGAATTAAAAACGATAAAACTAACACGAAAAAAGAATCTTTTAGTAGAAATCAGAGCAGGAATATTTAGGAGAAATTATCTGAAATAAAAAATCATAGGGTATAGGAAATCGATTGTATAAGAATCATAAGGAAATCAAAAATTTATTTTCGAGATGAAAAAAAAGACAGCAAAATACACATTTTGCACATTATATAATAAAAATTACTTTTAATCAAACCCAGAGAAAACACAGCCACTTTTATATAAATATTTTTGAATAAGCGATTTTCAGATAATATGTATAATAATAAAAAATATGTTCAATAAAAGCTATCAAATTTCCTGATGTGTTAACTTTCTATATATTATAATAAAATAAAATGTTTGTACAAACACTGTTTATAATAAAAATATTAATAATAAAAATACTGCACACATTGTAAAATATATACGAATTATATCTTCTCTATATCCATACACATATCCATATCTATAAAAAAGGGATTTCAAGAAACATAGTAAATGCAAATGCAAAAATTTGACATTTTATAAATTGCTTTATGATATAATTATCATATTAATCTGCTTCTTATGACATTTGATTCATAGTGTAAATTACATCAACAATAAAAAATACATTTTAAAATATATATAAAAAAAAAATTTAGGAGAATCGTAATCATTATTAAATTACCTATTGAGATATCATGTAATATCTAGAAATAAATAAACGGTTTTTAATATGAGAGGTAATGTTAAATTAAGACTTTAATTCACCACTTGGATCTCTCGTTTCCTTCATAATTTTCAACTTTGCAATCAACTCTTCTACTGCCATTTCACCGTGCACTACATTGTCTCTTGTTCTTATGTTCACTGTGCCAGCATTACGTTCCTTCTCTCCCACAACTGCAATAAAATGTGTACATGTTAGTATAAAAGCAAATTATATTAGAGTGAGAATCAGCAAATTATTTTTATTGCACTGAATAATATAATTTTATATAAATTGTTTTACTGAAAGTAAGTTGAGTACATACCAAGTATAAAGTTGAATTGTGCAAGCTGAGCATTACGAATCTTCTTGTTCAAAGTATCACTTGAATCTGTATCGACTTCTACCATGACACCAGCATCCCAAAGCTTCTGTTTCACTTCAAAGGCATACTCATCAAATTGTGACACTACTGGCACAACCATTGCTTGTCGAGGAGAAAGCCAGTATGGCCATTTTCCTCCGTATGATTCAGTTAAGATAGCAATCATACGTTCTACAGAGCCTAGAATAGCTCTGTGTATAATAACTGGGCGTGTTTTTTCTCCATTTTCACTATAAGAAAATAGCAATTAATATTCAGATATTTGATCAAAAAAATTACTAAAGAGTTTCGAATAAATATACTTACTTAACATAAGATAAATTGAATCTCATTGGCAACTGGAAATCCAATTGTATCGTAGCGGTCTGATGAGCTCTTTTAAGCGCGTCCATAAGTGTTATGTCAATTTTAGGTCCATAGAATGCGCCATCTTGAGGATTAAGGGTCCATGGTTGACCAAACGCATTCAGACTCTCTTCCAACGCTTTTTCAGCGCGATCCCAGACTTGTAAATTACCTAAATATTTCTCAGGTCGCGTGGACAAGCATAAGTTGAATGTAAAACCAAAGATGCCATAAACATGCCGTAAAAACTCGAGAGCGCCTATCATTTCATCTTTAATTTGCTCGACGGAACAAAATATGTGTGCATCGTCCTGCTGGAATCGTCTCACTCTAGTAAGACCTGTTAACGCGCCCGATAGTTCATTACGATGCAACACGCCGAAATCTGCCATTCTGAGCGGCAACTCGCGCCATGATCTGCATCGAACGTCGAATATCATACAATGTCCTGGACAATTCATGGGTTTCAATGCAAAGGTCTCTTTTTCTACATCGAAAGAGAACATATTTTCAGCGTAATGTTGCCAATGTCCGGAAGTCTGCCACAATTTACTATTATAAATGTTTGGAGTAATCACTTCCTGGAATCCTCTCTTCCTGTACTCGGAACGAATAAATTCGACCAATGTATTGTATATGTATGCACCGCGTGGTTGGAAAAAGCAAGAACCAGGCGACAGCTCGTGGAAAAAGAATAGTTCTTGTTCCTTTCCAATCTTTCTGTGATCTCGTTTGGCCGCCTCTTCTTGAAACTTTTCCCATTCTTTCAATTGCTTAGTATCGGGAAAACTTATTCCGTAAATCCTCTGCAATGACTCTGCGTTAGCGTTTCCTTCCCAGTACGTGGACGAATTTTTCGTAATCTTGAGAGCTTTAATCTTGCCCGTGTGCCTGACATGTGGTCCTCTGCATAAATCAATCAACGGGCCGCATTTGTAAACTGTAGTAGTGGGCGTATGTATTTTTTCCATAATAATCCGTATTTTGAAGTCATTATACTTGAACATCTCTATGAGGTCTTTCTTTGTCATTACCAGTCGTTCAAACGGCTGTTTCTCTTTGGCTATATTTTTGTACATATTTTCCAAATATGGAAAATCCGTATTAGAAATGCCTTTGTCTCCTATAAACATATCATAGTAAAAGCCATTTTCAATAGGAGGACCATAACAGAGACAACCGCCATATACTCTTTCCATAGCTTCCCCGAGAATATGAGCGCTGGAATGCCAAAACACTAGCCGACCTTCCGGATCATCAAATTTTAATAACTGAAGCTTGCAATCATATTCTAAAGGTCTGTCAAGATCCCATAATTCGTTGTTGACCTTTGCAATTACAGTATTATCCGCCAATCCTTGACTAATACTTTTTGCGACTTCATAAGGAGTTGTACGCCAGGATTGAGCAGATACTTCTTTGCCATCTGGAAGAGTCACAGTTATATCGACAGGAGTTTTTCTAGCTAAGTCAGCCTCGTACTTCTTTTTTAACTTGTCCCATAATACAAGACGATCCTATAAAAATATGCAAAGAGAAAAATCAAATATTATATCTTACAATATTAAAGAATTTGCAACAGATTACTTCAAAAAAATAATCACTATATATTCTACTTGTATATTTTTCTAGTTTCCTCAATTTATTTAATATATATTTAAAAAATTTGACAGCCAAAAGCAATTACATTCATAAAGAAAAATTGTTAAATTTATTTTTGTAATAATCTTGATTTACCTGAATGAATGAGGGCCAAGGATTAAGCTCAGATATAGATTTCTCCACCACAGCATTTTTCTTCTTTGCTTTCATCGACTTTGTCTAAAAACAGAAGAATCTAAAATAAAAAATCGTTTCGTGACCCGAATTTAAACGATATACTAAATTACTATATATTATAATAAATCATTCATTAGGTGAACGTATGTTAGATTAAGTTAGGATTGGCATTCTTTACAGGAAATAAATCGTAAGGTTACGTCAGATTATCGATCCTGTCATTATCAATGATCGGCCATGAGTTATAAACAAAAGATACGCGGTTGCGAAATTGTTAGCAATACGGAGTAACAATAGGAACTCGCGCGAGCTTTATTCGTGCAATATTTGCCACGAGGGAAAGCCAGACAGACAAAAATGCATCTTAACCAACCCGAGCATGTGTCCACTTAGTACCGCAGTAAACGGTCCTACAAACGCGAAAACTCGTCAACATAGTAGTCTTAACAATATCAAGGAACAAAGAACCGTTAAACAAGCCGAAGTGTATGTAAAGTTAAGGAATTCATGCCTTATCCTCGGATAAAATCAGATTTTGTACGTCGGCTACCACGTTGTCACTCATGTTGAACACGATCACGTTGTCACACGATCGGTCGCACCTGAAGTTTCTGCTTCCGTTATTGGTAGTTGGATTGTTGGATCGGTATGATGTCAGGTATGTATCTCGCGGTTGTTCCAAATATCACCGATGCTGTCAGATGGACGTTTGAAAATCTACTCGTCCGGAAGTAGCATCGTTTGGCCAATCAGAGTAGCCGGCCGGCAAATTACTTTGCTCTGATTGGTCAATCCCAATCGCACCCGCAACTTAGTGTAATACGAGCTTAAAGTTAATGAGGCAAATGTTTTTAATAAACATACATCGTAATACATATTAAAACGTGAGAGTATTTATAAGTGTATTTATACGCTATTTATGTTTTTTTTCTCTAATCTGTGCCGGTCCCCCCATCATACCTAAACAGATGGCTCATTCCAACATGTATAGAATTCAGATTTTTGAACACAATTCAACAGCTGCAGTCACGCAACATTTTTTTTATCTTGGCAACACTGCCAGTACTGGCGCTGCCAGGTGTCGGGCACAGTTGGGGGAAAAAGGATCTCTCTCTCTCGGCGCGGGAGACGACGGCGAGGACACCAGCCACGCTTCCATCGTCGTGGAGCAGGTGATTTCGATCCGAATCCGGGAGGCGAAAGAAGCACGCTCACCGTTTATCCGCGAATAGGTGAGAAATCTGGTCGCGTTTGGCAGCTGCACCGCGTTACACTATCTGCACCTCTGAAACGAGACGGACATATATTGGGCGGTGGAGATAGAGAGAGAAAGAAGAGAAATTTTGCGGAAGACACGCATGTTTCTATACTTTCTCGCTCGCTTCGTGGTGAAATGTACATACTCTCTTCGGGTAGAAAGTTTACTCCGCGCTTTTTTTTTTCTATTGACTGAAAGCGGTGACCTTACGCTCCGGGCTGTTTTAAGGCAAACGCGCGATTCAAAACGACACGTGAATAATTTCGGCAGATCCGCAGATATCTTCGATCGCACGTCTTGACGTTTCAGGTGGTGTACAATATAATTCCTGTATTAATTATTTCGATGATAGATGCGGGAGATAAGAGAGATCGTTGTATTGACAGTCGATCATAACTACCGGAGGTATAAGATTACATTTGTTATACCAAAAGAGACGTTAGATGTGTTGTGTGGCTGACATTCTAAAGTTAGTCCGACTTGGTCAATGAACTTTGCGAATGCGCGGAAGGAAGCAAGGCGATGAGAGCATATTTTGATTGTCAGTATTATTTTAGACGTGTTTTCACTTATATGTATGCGTATATTTTTCTCATTTCCAGAATGGCTCGTGGACAGCAAAAAATACAATCTCAAGCTAAAGCAGCGGAAAAAAGTGCAAAATTAAAGAAACAACAAGGACACAGCGCCAATGACCAGAAGAAGGCAGCGCAGAAGGCACTTGTGCACGTGTGTACTGTATGCAAGGTCTGAATCCTTATAAATTTTTATTGATGCTTGGCACTTATATATATATATAATTAACAGTCTGTTACGAATTGTTTTATTTGCAGGCTCAAATGCCAGACCCTAAAACTTATAAGCAACACTTTGAGAATAAACATCCCAAGAATGAACTGCCTGACGATTTAAAAAATATATGAGGGTACGAACTTTTGTACAGTGACAATTGGGCTAGAATGCAGGAAAAATGTGTTGGAACTGACAATGTGATATAGTTCAACATTCATCTGATTATTGCATAGTTTCAGAAAATGAATAAAACCTTGTTAGTGTTTTAACTGATCTATTGCATTCAACAGATTGTTGTACACAACTCAAACATTAGAGGCATAATTAATAATTTACTTATGAAAAATCTTGATTTATAGAAGCCAATACTTTTCTCACGTAAGCATAATTGCATATAATCTTGTGTACATTTTTAAATAAAGTTGATAAACTTGATGACGCAAAGAATATAATTCAATGTAAGAAAGGAGAGAATGTAGCATTCATTTCCTGCTTTTGTTACAAAGAGAGATAATATATAAGATATGAATAACTAAAGAGATTTTAAATCATTTTCTGTGTATATTAAAAAAAGAGCATTTTAAATGCTTTTATATAAATTATGAAAAGTGTTATGATGAATGTTTCCTCGTTATAAATCTTAATTTTGTACTGTAAATTAGGAAAAAAATAATATTTTTTATCATTGACTTTGTTGCATTTAACTTATATATATTTTGACGTAAGAGCTCACAAAAACGATTTTTCAAGTTACAAGGTTGAATATAATATAGAAAAATCTTAACCATATAACTGCCAATTTATAGTTGAATGTATTGTATGCTCTTTAAAATAAGAACAATGTATAGTTAAATGAAGATATTATTACATAATCCCTCCCTCTTATTTATAGGGATTAAATTTTTATTTCTATTTCTAATCGAGCTTATTACATATGTATATTGTTTGCATTGTAATGAATTATCTATACCACTTCTTTCATTTTGAACATCTACTAATTAATATAATGCATTTTTATATGCTTACAAAGGATATATGTAGATACTTAATAAATACCATAATGAATTAAGACTAATTGTGATTCAAATTACATTATTGTATATTAATATAATTGTAAAAATGTAAAGAGTCTGATACATGCGTGAGACATATGTAGTTGCTATTGACTTTAATAAAAAAATTATTATTCTTGTGATGTAATAATTTTAATGTATTTTAGATAGTATACAGATTATGCACATTTTAGACTATTAGATATCTTCTTATATTTTAAGTAAAATATATAAATTGAACCAGCGACAAATGATGTGATGATGTGATTGATAGATTTCGTATTGAAGTTGTAGTTAATTTTATTGGATTGATATAGAATAGTTTTGAAAATATCTCAATAATAATATATATTTCTAGATATATCTTTGATTTTAATCGTATATGCACACATGCAAACCAAAAATATCTGTTTTAAAATTATTTAAACTTCACTTCACACACCATTGTATAAATACTGCGAGAGCGCGCATACGAATAAATCGCACTTTTATCATCTCCTTTTCTTTCGAATTATTTTACAAATCACTGTCTCGCAAATTATCATATGTTGCGTCATGCATTCGATAGGTATATTTTTTAGATAATAATAATGACATAGTAAAATAAGATGTATTAATTGAGTGTATTTAAAAAAAAATAAATGTTTGCAATTGTAACTATAATACTATTACATTTGTCACATCGCGTTATATTTGACAAAAATTTATTATATACGTTATTATCACGAGGAAAAATATATAAGAATGAAAAAGCAGTGTGTGTGTATATATATCGAGAATAATTTAATGTATATAATTGACAGTCGAAAAAGAGAGGCATCTGCTAATTGTTTGATTAGGATGATTAGGTCTTGTAAGATGTGAGAACAAAGTCGCGCAGTCTTTCATGACTGCTATGATAAGTTGGATCACTTCTTATCAAAATGTTATTAAACTGAATCATGTTTCTCAATGTGTCGCATAAAACTATACATATATTACATCATATTGAGAAGTAATCCAATGACATGCGACTTCAGTCAGCATATGTTTTTTACGCACACTGTCGCAATGATTCTTATTTATCACGGTGTATATAAATGCGGGCGACCGCTGTATCACCGCGACAGTTTTCATCTTCTATGAGTACGGTTTTCGTATCTTTTAGCTCGAGTTCCGATTTTGGATTTGTTATCATCGATCGAAAAGAAAAGGTATGATATTTCTTTAATGAAGCAATAGCAGTCATTATCAATGCAATTGCGACTTAACTTATGAAAAAAGATTAATCTAAAGAATTCAATTAAGATTTAAGTAAAGTTCTATTTATTTTTTTCATTAGTTTCTATTTATTTTTTCATTAGTCCTAGTTTAATTAAATTTAAATTAATTTTGTATTAAAAAATAGGAAAAAATCCATATTGATATAGCTTGAAATATGCTTTTAATTTGCCTATGTAATCATAGATTAAGAGATTTAATCTATCTTTGAAAAAACAAAATGAATAAAAATTATAAAGAAGAAAGATAAAAAATAAAAAATTCTTTTTTTCATTTTTATCTATTTCCGTGATATGTAATTCATTTTACATTTCATATTTTATGAAGAGGATTTTACACTTATCGATGCGATTATTACGTTAAAAATTAAGCTAGTCAATAAAAATATATAATGTTTGTCAAAAAATATATAATTATGTTTGTCGATGTATATTGAAACCATAAATAATTCAATGAGATTAAAAATTTCAATCCCTAATTGTAAAATAATATATATACACTACACATATATATATATTCAATGAGATGGAATCATGTCATTAATATTTTAAATTTTGTGGTTGTGTTTGCGTTTTTTTTTTGACACTAGATAAATTGTCACTTACGTTCTAAAGTGCTCTCGTATTCGAAAATAAATAGAAAATATTAGAAGAGAGATGATGGGATTATTCTATGAGAATCTGCTAATAGCATTGTAACATGAAGAGAGAAATATCATTTTCTCATTTTTGTCTTCAATGTAAACTTGAAACATGTTTGGCTCAATGAGATAATAACAATCTATATTCTATCGTGAATGTAACAAAGTTATTTATGTGAGATAAAAATTTGCTATATCAATGCATGATTAATGGAAATTAATCAATCCATTAACCTCGTTATATATACTTAAGTATTTCTTAAATTTAATAGGTTATTAAAAAAACAGAGTAATAGTCAACAAACTTATATAACAATGAACCATATATTGATTTTTAAATCAAAATACTAAATTTTGATCTCCAAATTTTTCATTTTAAATAATTTTACATATAATTTGATGACATAAAATAGTAAATTTTCCTGTTTTATGATGTAAACATATCATTTGATATTAGATTATTACATATTATCATTAGGAAGTTCTATAATTATATATTTGTATTTTGTGATAACACGTTTGATCAATTCTCATGCTAAATATAAATATATTATATTTAATCATAATGTTTGACGAAATATAATTCCATTTATATTTCATATTATCTATTGCCATATTTTATATAAATAACTGTATAAATAGCGCGAATATGTCGCGTTTGCACAAACTTATGTTTGTTTAAATAAAGTATCGGATATCTAGAAAATATATGTATGTACACAAGAATTAAATTAATTCCGAATAATTAATCATAATAAAAAAATTTGTTTTAATATCCTTCAATTCATATAACACAGAATCTTTCAGCGACATTAGTAGGATATATTGTAATTTCGCAAATTATAGTGCAATGTTACGGAGACATTATATACATATAAAATCGTGCAAAATGGGCATGAGGTTGCAGTAACATATTAATAACGTTTCGAAAATGTAAGAATATCACAGAGTTTTCGTATTCTTTATTTATTTCATTTGATTCACGTGCTTTAATTATATTTTTATAAGGTACATGATATAATTGATTCCGCAGTTTTGTAAGATTTCGCATGATTATGGATTCGACGGTATTTCGTACTCGTTCTCACGGTACACCAGCTGAGGGTGTCAAAGATCAATACGCGGATGGCAAAGCGGCGAAAGTCTGGGAGTTCTTCATCGGTGACATTAAGCAACGTACGCAAAATTATCGGGACTTTTTGGTGGGTCTGCTGCGACAAAAGGGATGCCATCGAATATTGGATGTCGCTTGCGGCACCGGGGTCGATTCCGTGATGCTGCTGGAAGAAGGCTTCGAGGTCGTCAGCATTGACGCCTCTGACAAGATGCTCAAGTATGCGCTAAAATCCAGATGGGAACGTAGGAAGGAGCCTGCCTTTGATAAATGGAGTAAGTTTGATATTTTAATTATTTAGGATTGGAATCTTTTATTAGACGTAAAAAAGAATTTGGAAGGAAAAGATTAGAAAAGGAAAGAAATAAAGCACAAGGAGAAAATATTCTTTTAAACGAGAGCAGAAAAAAAAAAGATTGCGACAAACAGAACAACATATACTTTTAAAAACAAAGATTAATCAAATGACGTAGAAACTTGAAATAACTTTGTGATACAACAACTTGTATCTGTTTGTCCTAATTGAAACGACAATATAATGACAATATATATATTTAAAAAGACTAAATCGAGAGATAATGTGATAACGCGTAAGATTGTAAGTTTAATGTTATAAGCTCCTTCATTTACGGATTCTCACTGATAACAACTGTTATTATTAATGTATACAATGTTAGAAAATAATATATGTATGTATGTCAAAATGTGTATAAAAGTCAGATAAAGCCAGTTTAAAACACGATTACAATATCGCTTGAAAAGAACCGCCGAATTATTTTATCGCTACCAATGGATATGAGAAGTACAGGAAGGCTTCTTGCGTTATCAGCGAAGGTCAACAGTATTTTCTGTTTCTTGGCCTTTAACTTCGTGATTTTAATCACGATTCGTGGACTAAAACCACGAATGATCTAACCACTGATAAAATTAAAGAAAATGGCAAAATGCTTCAAATAATAAAAATAATATTATTTTTTCTATAATTGAAGTATTCATATAATTGTAAAATAATTTTTCTACAACTGTATATATATTAATATCTTTTAAAATATTAATATACATATATTCTCAGAATTAAATCCTTGAAAAATAAGTGTTAAAAATTTTAAAGGGAAATTAGATCTTATTGATGATACTAAAGTAAAAAAATTTTATAAATTTATTTAGAAACTTACTCTTTTGCACAATCATTATTATTATTTTAATGTTTTGAATTGCGACAGTAATTGAAGAGGCCAATTGGCTAACACTAGCTAGCGATATTAGTCACCTCATTGGAGAAGGTTTTGATGCTGTTATATGCTTGGGAAATAGTTTCGCCCACATGCCTGATATTTTCGATGATCAGAGAGAACAGAGGTATCAAAAATTTGTTTAATTCTATATAATATTATCTCATTCTAATTAGATTATCTATACTTAAAGATTGCATCAGTGACTTTCAGACTGTGCTTCGCGAAACCTAATTTTAAAGATAATTAAAATCAATAGGAAATCGCATAAATATATTATAAAGTATCTTATATAATTTTATCTGCATATTCATAAAATATATTCCATCATTCTAGGCAAGCCCTGGTGAACTTTGAGCGTTGCGTAAGACCAGGAGGTTTACTGCTTATCGATCACAGGAATTATGACTATATAATCAATACCGGCCAAACTCCTCCCAAATGCATATATTATAATGTAAGTAAAGAAAATGCATGATTATTTATCGTTATCGTGCATCGAATACACATGATTTATCATTATTGTATTAGAGGCGATACGAAGGTTCTAAATCAAATGTTCAAATGCTAGTTCTCTTTTGTTTAACTAGTTTATCGAAATAAATAATTGTCGCCCGTTATTTTGGAAAATTTTGTATCAAAAATTTTTCGTGTCGTAGAGCGAGCATATGATGGATATCAAAACATCAGTACTCTACGTGTCAGGAAAACCGAAGATCGTTACTTTGGATTACATGATCGCTCTAGATGACAAGAATAAAAACAATATCGAGCATGTTAACGAGTTCAGGCTGTCGTATTATCCTCACAGATTAACAGTTTTCCACGATATGTTGACCGAGATATTCAGCCACAGGGCGAAACATACAATCTATGGTGATTTTAAACCACTCAATCAGATCAAGGATCCCGGATTTTATATCCACGTGTTGCAGAAATAACTTTAAAAAGTGAGAAATCGAACGTCGATGATCCTTTTTGAAACAGTGTCATCGGTTTTTCGAAACAAGCAAATGTTCTATAAGACTGAATGATTAGAATGGTTGGTTAATTTGTTTAGAAACAAATTGTGAATTATTTCTTAATTAAAACAAGTGTTTTTTACCAAATATGTAAAAAGGACCTCATCTAATTAAAACTATCTAATAAATTTTATAATTAAATTATAAAATTGATGAAAAACGTGTACATATATACATAATAAAATATACATATATCTATATAAATATCTATATATTCTACATAAATTTAAATCATCGAAAAAATGTTGCACTAAGGAAAAAATGAGAAAAAAGAAATACTAAGGAAAACCCTATCTAAGAAGAACACCTTCCGAAATGATATACGCGATATAAGTTTTAGTATATTTTTATTATAAGTCTGAAAGCAGCTTTTTTCAATTGAGTATTCTAGCCAGGCTTCGTTCGATGCTACAACTTGATCTCTCAAGGATATTTTTCGAACGATCATTGACGATGATTTGCTGAGTAATTTTTGGACGAATTTTCGTGTCTTTGTGCTTTTTTTCCTTTTTCCTTTCGTCTCTCATGTTTCGTTTCTGGTCGATGTTTCAAACAAATGCGCGAATTTGAGTATAGTAGGAAGACTAAATGTTTGCTGCGCACGAATCGACTGTTTTCTATATGTTTCAATCTTATACGTAGCTGACAATGCAACAATGCAATTTCTATGAGGAAACCAAAATCCAACAAATCGTTCGACATCTTTCCAATCTCAACGTTATCACGCTAGTCTCATCGATTTTCATCCAAGAATTGACATCGGAATATCCGAGACACGTGTATCATCTGATATTAGCGACATCGATCGTCAATGATCGTTTCAACTTAAGATTATCGGCGCAGAAATTGTTCTCGCGAATTCTTACTTAAATCCACCCCCGACATCGCTCCCTCGTCAGGGGTTCCGCGAAGCTTTACAGAGGAGTTTCGTCGCTGCGTGTAAAGTGCCGCGCTATCGTAGAAATCGAACCTCGAAGGATCGTCGTTTTAGATTTAGACTAATTTTGCGTTCGCGGAGGGGGAGGGGAAATGGAAGGATCAAGAGAAAGCGCGTAATAGGAAAGAGAACGCGGAGAAATCAAGCTCGAATCCGTTCGATTTCTTCGATGTACTTTCTGCGGCACCACGCGCACAACCAAATGATACTCTTCGATTGAAGAAATGACCGAGGACAATAATTTACAAGGCCAAGGATTTGTGTTACAAGTGCAACGAACTGCCCATATAGAAAAATGGACGAAGTGTTATAGCAAAAATCTTTTTCCTCTTCTATTAATATATATATATATATATATATATATATATATATATATATATATATATATATATATATATATATATATATATATATATATATATATATATATACATACGCGTATGTATTTATATATTTATAATTTTTCTTCTGTTCAGTACATGTGTATGTATGTAGCTATTTATATGTATATATAGACTCTTCCAATCATTTTCTTTTTTCATGAAATTCGTATGGTATCTATCACGGCTTCTTTGATCGTCGTTGCGAACACTGTCGTCGTCGTATCGAATTTTTCCATATTTAAGATTTCCAAGATCGTACGCGGCGATCGTAACATGCTACTTGGCGTGTCGCGACTGTATACATAATATAACATAATGCTAATATGCATAAATTATGCCGTTTCAAAGCTCATTTTAATCTCTACCATTGCATGATAAAAAAATAATCTGAAATTTGAATCACCACTGTTTTATGCGATGTAAATTAAAATATATTTACATGGAGAAAGATGTGTATATGATATACGTATCACTGATAAACGCACTGGGTAACGATAATAAAAACATTTACATTTCATTTTAATGGAGTTCTTTCACTTAATCTAAAATATAAAAAATAATAACAATAATAATATGACGCACAATATATTAATCTGCTTTTGATGATCAAAGATAGAGCAGAACTTTCGCAACAACTTTCGAATGCGGGCTTGTATAAATGCATGCCGTGTAATAACTTGTAACGAGTCGCGAAAATTGACTTGAAACTTTGTTTCAACGAGTAGGTAAGGTCAAGGACGACGACTCGTGTTACGACGTTATTATTCGAATGGTGATTATTTGTATTATTGCAAAGTAGCTGATATAAAAAATCGTAATATCGTATTGCATTTATATTCTCTCGATTTTACTTCCAATGACAATCTGCCCAGTAAAAGCTGTGAATCATGAGATGATCATTCTCACAAGGAGAACTTAACTATTTTTTAACATTTTTAAGTATTATAAATATCACTTATATATATATATACTTTTCATTTTTATTATATTTTCTGCATGATTTCCTAACGCGTAAAATGAAATTAAAGAATATAGATTGAGCGAAAATTATTGCCGCAAGTAAAATTAAGATGTATTTGGTCAGGGCAGATCGCGCAAACAGAGAGAACTATTTCTTTTTACAACTATATTCACTTATTGTTATATACGCCTTTTCTCGCTTCTCTCTCGCCATTTTTCTTTTTACAAAACTGTGCGCAATATTTAACGAGCAATCCTTCATCGGATTTTATATACTTTTATTTAAGATATAAATTGCTTATTTCATGTACTTAATATTTATGAAAAGCAGTATCACATATGCCCTATTAAGGACTTAACAAAATTAATTTATTTAGCCTTGAAGAGCACAATGGAGATCGGTAATAATTTTCATTCCATTTAAATGTCAGTAGCTCTGTCGATGACTCTCTAATGCGGCTTCATAAAGTTTCAATAATTTAAAAGCGATCATTTTATTCCAACATATTAATTCTTTCAATATTCATCATCTTTATTTAATTTTACATCGTAGACTCATATGTGATCTTCAGGATTAACAGGGATTACTGTTTCTGACTTGTCGAAGATGATATTGCTTCGTTAAATTCTGCCACGCATTAATACGGATTAATTAGCAAACTTTCACTCGTATGTAATTGAAGTTTCACATATACGCGTCTTCTTTCTTCTTCTGCAGCCGCAAACCTCGTGTCGTTGTTCCAGTATGAAATATGTATTTGTTACACACTTGCAATTCGTTGGATTGTATCTCGCCGTATATATCTCGCGGTGAAGAGATAGAAGTCGCGAAACATTTTGAGTAGACCGGCCTTTCGATCAATGAACAACAATCTTTTAAGCAATGAGGTGCGGAATTAAAGCCATTCGGGTTCGCATCGCGTACGTTTCCATGTTTCCTGCAAATTTCACGCAACTCTCCATCGCGACGGAGATAAAAGGCAGCTGTAATTGACAAGAGTTTGGTCTCCTTCAGCTTCTTCGGAAAAAAATTACTTTAAAATTACTTCAATATTATTACGTTAGAATTATTTAAATTATTTAAAATTATTTAAATATTTCAAGAGTTTTACGTTAATGCTTTTTTCTTTTTTTTTAAGATAGGAAGAAACGTAAAATTGTTCGACTCTGATAATCGATCAGTATTTTATCGAATGAAATTTCTGTTAATATTAAAACTATCTCAAAATTATATTAAGTTTGATTGATTTTATGACGATCGAATTGTATTCGATTACGTAGATTTCGATCGTTCTAAATATATCGAGATATGCTCCAGTCATCGAAACGTACGGACGACGATCCCGATGTTATGGACCGTATAAATATGTATTGAATTCTCACACATTTTTGACGAGATTTATAATTGCAGAAAAATCGAGCATTTCAGCCCATAATACGACCCGCGCGATATGATTTGGGACATGAAAAAATCTTAGCGCTTTTTCAACATGATCAACGCGCGATAGATGTGAACTTAATCCCTACAGTTTCAACAGTGTTAAACCTTTTTTATTCTCTCTGCGTATAAGTATATAAACTACGATAGAGCCAGCTGTATCGTTTCTGTCTCTAAAATCTATTTAACAAAGTCTTCGTAACTGTTCGATAGTTCATCTTTCGTAACATGAAATTATATATATGTATCTCTATATTTATTTTCTTGTCCCTTATATTATATTTATATATGTACACGCATATATATGCGCGTATGTATGTGTTGCGTGTGTATGTATACATAACATATGCGTATATCTTTGTCTACGCATCTCTGCATTGCATCTATACTTTCGATTTGACCAAATGTTTTTTGTGAGTTTTTTGAGAATCTGCGCCTTTGCTCTTCGCATGGTCATTTGAGAATAGAATAATACTGACTTTTTATCCCGTTGCTTACAAAAAAATAAAAGTTAAACTTAATCAAAAACTTAATCAAAGAGTAAGACACTTGGTGTGATACTTATCGATACGAACTAATCATTTTTCTAATTCTTGTAACAAAACTCCAAATTGCGAGTAATTCGGAGATTTGTTCGATTCGATCTGATATATAAGCTTAAAAAGACATGTGATTGTCGGCTCATTCAAATATTAGCAAAGACGCCATTCTCGTTTGCAGTAACAGCAGCAGCGTGTTTTAACACGTTTGTATGATTCATAATTAAATGCAAATATATGTACATGTCATATTACAAGATATATACATCTAATATTGCTGTTTGGCTTCGTATACGTGTCATACGAATTTGCGTAGCGCCATTTGTGTGTAATACTACTATTTGCACGAGAAATTGTCTTTTTCGATATCATTTAATATTTTTTTGACGAACTTTTAAATCATTTCTTTTTTGTAGCCATTCGTAATTATTAGCCATGTAATGCAAAAATATTAAAACAACAAACAAACAATAATTAAATAACAACAATATAAAATCAGAAGGCATAAACATTGCTAGAGATATTTTTTCATAATTTATGATTCCAACATAATACATGGGAATATGTTATAGAAAGTAATATTCTAAAAAATCTTGATATATATAAATAAAAAATGTAAAAATAAAAGTTATTTAACTTCAAACGAAATCAATTCAAAATTTTCGGTTTTAATCGAAATCCTATAAAGTCATTTGCAATATTTAACAGATTTTATCTTGGATTTTATCTTAGAACAAGACGATTACATTTGCAATTCCATTTTACAATTCCGTTTGTCGAGACAAAACGATTATTTCAATTAGTATTTGATTTGGCTGTTTTGCTTTAATTATTCAGTATCATTCAAAGTCTCATTTAATACAGAAAGTGAAAAGAAAAACCGCAAATACATTTGTATTTAAGAATCGAGAATTTTTCACAACCAAGATAAAAATTACCTAACGTGGTGTCCAAAATACATATTAAAATTAATTGATTGATTAATTGATTGATTGATTGACTGATTTTTCTTTAAAGAAAATTATATCGTCGCGCGCGCGCGATAAAACCTTTATTTTATTATGTTGCTATTTGTCTTTTTCTTATTGTTATTGTAATAAATGTTTTTATTATTAAGTTGCTTTATGTTATTATTTTGCTATTTGTCTTTATCTTATTGTTACTGTAATAAATATTTTCGGATGTCTTGGAATCTAAAAGATCCGAGGTGATATCTGTTGAGAATTATACTTGGCCAATTTGGATTACACATTCTTAACGATTCTGTTGGACACCACCATCATGCGGAGATTCACTGACTTAATAATTACAAAATATCTCGTTGAGAGAGACAGTTGGCTTAATATCGTGAACCGTTTCGATCGTGGTCAGAGAGGCTTATTGTTAGAAATTTAGCGTGATCGCCATGAAAGAGAGAGAGAAAGAGAGAGAGAAAGAGAGAGAGATGCTACCGCGAAATCCGCTACGCGATGCGTATGAATCTACATCTGTGTATATGTGTGTGTGTGTGTGTGTGTGTGTATGTGTGTGTGTGTGTGTAAGTATGATACATAGTGAAATACTCCCTCGGAAAATTTCGATGTGTCTCGAAGAAGTAAGCGAATAATTTCGTATTTAAAACTGCATTTATTTATCCTTTATTTATCGCTTTTGGCCATGCAGAATTACTTTATTTCGCTCGAGACGAAATCTTTTCATTCTCTTTCTCTCAGCTCGTCTTGTAAAGCGATTAGCGCGAAAATACGGAGCTCTTCTTATTAATTATGTAATTATGTATATATTATCAGATGGTACCTTTATGAAACAAAATTATCGACACGTTGTATTCGTCCGCCACTCGGCGAAAAGCCGAGAGAGTCAATTTACACGATATTTCAGTCGTGCTACCGGAGAGATCCAGACCACGCGTCACGTAAGACTAACAGTTTCCAAATCTTCCAAGCCGCATCGAAACGATGATTCGCCATCATGGCATGTCATCTTGTACACACGAACGAAAGAATAACGAAACAGTTATTGTTCGATGTAGCACATAGCTTTAGAATAAGATAATCGCGTGATCGTATCACCGTGCGGCAAATTCGCGTTCTTGCGTGATTAAATGCTAAACTAACAAGCGTATCGGACGATGAACCTTCAACCGCGTCGCGGCGGATTGTTTCGAAAGAAAGGGGAAAAAAAGAGATAATGCGACGCGAGAAGAACTTTCACAAATACTCCCTCGGTCTGGGCGGCGGTCTCTTACGCTCGGACCTTTCGGCAGTCCGGTCGGCGGAGCTCCTATCGGTCGGTCCACCTCCGGTTGAATCCCGGTCATCGGTACACTCGAGCATCTGCGTGGTCTCCGTGATCTCCGTTGGGCTCATCGGTTGCGTAGCGAGTGGTGCGAGCGGCGCCGCGCCCTTATTCCGCGACTTGCTGCGTCGCTTGCGCAGGATCAGCGGTCCCAGAGCATTGGAATCGTCTCCGCGCGACGTAGAGGCCTGTGCTAGCCGCTCCAGCAGCTCCTTGTTGACATCCCGCGACGACGATGACGATTGATGGTGATGGTGATGATGATGGTGATGCTCCTGACCGCTCTTGGACACGCGCTCCGTTGCCGTCGACTGCTCCCGATAGCCCTCGCTCGGCGTCGTCGACGTCGATGTGGTAGCAATTGACGGCTTGTAATCCGCGGTCTGTGTCGCAGATTGGACCAACATCACTGCGCTCGGGGTGACGGGCGGTTGGTTCTGGATAGCACCGTTGCCGCCTAAGGCAAAGTTCCCAGAGATCTTTTGAGATTGCTGAGAAGCACCACCGGATGGCGGTGTTCCCGCGGCTGGTAGCCTGTTCATCAGCGCTTGCAGCATGTCCTCGATCTTGGCCAGCCTTTGATTCACCCTCTGCACCTCCAGTTTCAGGTCCACCTTCACTTCTAGTACCGCTGCGAGAATCTCTCGCTCGTGGCTCGGCTGATGCGTGATCAGACCACCGTCATAACTCTCCAGGCGTCGCAGCTGCAGCTGCTTCGAGTCCACGGCGAGAGTCTGCTGTTGTTGTTGCGTCTGCTGTTGTTGTTGAGCATCCTTTGGATTTTCAACGTTATCGCTAACCTCCTCAATTGTGCCTCCCAACTTGCCAAGCTTCGGGAAGACTTTGTTGGTGGCGACGCTGGAACTTGGACGCGAATCTCTCGTGCTGAGAGACCGCTTGAACGTGTCACCAGCCGTGCCCGATTCACTGCCAGAATCTAAACTCGAGCTACCTGCAACATTACAAATTTTTTGCACGGATTTGAATCTAGAAAGTTTTTTTAATCAGCTTGCTTCAGATGGAGTATCTCTCAATAATGAATTATTGCACAATTTTTTTTAATAAAAAAATTCATATTACACAACTCGATAATTAATTTAATCGTATCTAATTAAGATTGATTATTGAAAGATTATTTTTCTTACCTAATAAACGGCCCCATTTTCCCGGTCGCGTTTTTGCGACGGTTGTACCTCCTTCCTCGGCGACGGATGGCTTCCTAGCGTGCGACGTTTCGCCATCCTTGGCGTCCTTACCGTCGCCCTTTTCCACATCGGCAGTGTGTGGCTTCTCTCGGCGAAATCTACACGAAGTAATCGAGAGAAAAAAAACATTTTTCTTTACTTTTCAATGTAAAAAATTTGTAAAACATATTTACAAACACGAAGGAGAAGATACGATAAAAATATATTCATTATTATTCCTGAGATATTTGGACCAGGGCAGCAAGAATACAAATGCATATAGAGGCTCAAAAATGTGACAAAGGGGTGCATTGGATCAATTTCACGTGAAACCCTGATTATGTCTATTGTTTTCTCTTTTCCTTTTAATTCTTCTATCATTATTCGTCACGTTTCATTCTCCTTTTCAATCCGCGATTAAATCTATGGTGCATCCTTGAACTAGATCGGTGGATTAACTAATAATAGGATTATCGCCGTAGATGCGATCGTCTACTATCGACGATTAGAAAAAGGAAGGCGGCTCCGGTTACTGGTTGGTGGTCCTACTGGAGCGACCTACGTTGGTGCGACGTGTCTACGGGATCCACGGCGGTGATAAACGACGTTTGGCAAGAGCACAAGGAAAACGGAGAACGTTGGTGAACGCCGACGGTGATAATTTTGCACAATTTATCGTGGAAAAATTTTTGACAGGGACATATATATAAAATTGCTGAGTAGTTTATCGAATAATACTTTTTCCTAAGGAAAGATATCAATACATTTTCGGAAAAATCACCAAACAATTGTAGTTTTTTGAGTAATCAAGGCACGTTCTTGTATTGCCATAATATATGAATCAAGCTTAGGCAGCTTGCGCTAAAATTATTCGAGCTCTTACGTGCCGAAACTTTTAATTCATCTGAAATCGCTCGGATTACGATCTCGTAATACAAAATCTTAAGAAGAACTTTTAGTAAGTCTTATACTTTTTCCGAATTTATCATTGATCTGTACTAACAGCGAACACCATAATGCTTCACTTCCTCAACAAGTATGGCGATGCTGTTAACAATTGAAAATACTACGAAATTATATGAATTAAAAGTACAACGTTTTTAACAAATAAATCGCGCATTTGTTATATATTCAAAAATTGCAGACTATTTCATTTGACATAATAAATTTCTCTATGCTTGATATATAGAATTATATTAATTTAATATAATACACTTATGAATAATTTTCAATGGCTAATATATTCGTCTTTCTAAAAAAGAGTTGTGTTAGATTAAAAAACATAAATAAAATAACAAGTTAATAAAAAGTTACTAATATTTGAGATAATGTAATATAAATCATTGATAAATACTATTAAAAAGTTATATTTGACTCTCTAAAAAAGCATATCGCGGCACCGACCAGCGTCGACCAACGTTTCGATGTACCTTTTGGCGATAACAACAGAGTCGGGAGATGAGAAATTGCCCGACAAACTTTGGGAATGCCACATTATCGAACACTATTAAACGTGACGAATAGTTGCATTACAGTTATTAATTATTGGCGTTGTCTTTGTCAAGCATAGGTAGCGGAAAATGTTATTAAAATCACATTATTATTATATGCGTCAAAGCAAGTTCGTCCTTGCGAGAAATTGATCGAGGATCAATTTAATTACGACTTTCATTACCCTGACTTTAAAGTTCCGTTAGTGTAATTACTATATAATTCGTTGTTATACGAATTAAAATTTCAGTGATACAATTCATAATTTAAAAATGCTAAAAATTGTTGCGCGCGTAAAAATACTTTCAAGTTTTATTAAAAGTTTTATAAGAACTAGAATATTAAAGCGTCTTTATGACGTCAAAACTTGATTTTTCCATGCATGTTAATCAATAACTATATATTGTCTATCATTAAACGATAAAAATGCCTTCCGGCTGGTTGCAATAATAATTATTATAAAGAAAACTATTATAAGTTAGTGAGTATAATAATTAATTAATTATGCTACAGAGAAAAGTAACATAAGGCTGTCAAGACTCGAGAGACAATTATTAGCAGTGAAAGCACGTTGTGTGCGTGCGAAAGTCAGGCAATTGAGAATGCAAGTTATAGATGTATAAAATTTTTGATGAACATATCGAGAGAATATAAAAAAGGTAAAAGACTGTAAATCGCAAACGTAGCGTGATGTTTGCTTTTAGTTTTTTCTCTGGCATTCCGGTAGTTTCTCGGGCACAACTGCATCACAGTAATTTACATATGTTTGTATATATACATACTTGTAAAGATACTCACAAATATATTTTGTATAAGAGAAAAAAAAGTCGGAATCCTAGAGTGTGTGTATTCGTCGCATGCACTTTGCTTTGCATAAGAATCGAAGAAGATCGGATGCTCGTTTAAACACGTCAGGATTTCGGCAACTTCTCATCCCAATATTGCGAATATGTATTAATTTAATTAATATTTAATATAATTACGCTCGTAATTTTAGACTATTTGGATGAGATATCGTCTGTCTCATTAAACAGAATATTCATTGACTAATTTTGTCGAGTATCGCGCTAATTTAGATTTATTTTCTTTCTATCTTAACAGATCTTGTAAGAATTGTTTTTATTATTATTATTGTTACATAGTATTGTTGTTATATAATACGACTACGATATCTCGTTCTAACATTGAATTGTAAAAGCTGAAAAATAAAATTGCGAAGCTATATATTTGGGAAAGGTGAAAACTATACGAAATCCTGCAGTTTGCTCTATATATAAATATCTGACTTTTAGTAGGAAAATATATGATGTGAAAAAAGAGATGCACATAGCCTTGTAAAGCCATATATCTTACAGCACTCTAGCATTCGTTAGAAACTGCAATGTGATTGTTAAAATAATGATGATGAGACCGCAAATGAAGTGTACGTCTCGATTGAAAATGCTGCTGGAAGGACGAACAAATCTTTAAGATCTTTGTACCTTATTCATGTATAATCTCTGTAGTACATGTAATATTCATCTCGACAAGAAAAGTTTAAATTACTTGAGCAAGAACTATCTAATAAGCTCCAAGTATTAGTAATTATCAATTAATTTTCAAGTCTACTTTTCTCTAGCTTTCGACTTTCATTGGTTCAATAAATATTCATTAGATATTATCAGAAAAAATAAATAAAGTTTTAATATTACTGCAAAATAAGAGAATTATATAATAATTTTAACAAGTTTTAAATAATGTTCTAAATAAATGCGGTCTTTCGCGATGATGAGGTGAGTCTGAACGTCCTCGGAGGAATTTCGCGGTGGTTGATCGACCGCTAATTTCGATTTGCTCGTGTCTCGACGTGCGATGAAAATTTATCGTCGTTCACATTCAAGCGTGTACAGCAAGTGCACATACGTGATACCTTCCGGCTGGCACATTACGGGACGCACATTACGGTATTCGCCGTGACGAATTAGGCGGGGAAAGCGTCCGAGCGTGTGCACGTGTTTTCGAGTGACAATGACAAATTTCAGCTCAAAGGAATCTCCGATCAATCTAGAGAAAATCGCGCGACTTCTTCTTTCTCTATCTGTCCCTCACGAAAGTTGATCTAAATCCAGATTTTTACGCTTCCTTGAGTTTCACCGTTAACGTCATAAAATCGCTCATTTAAAGTCATAAATCAAATATTTGATTAATCAAAATAAAAAAAAAACGAGGGGATTAAATCGAGTGAAATTTGTCAATATTATACAAGACCATTCTCTGCCACGTATGTCATCTCTGTTTTAAGAGGCAAAGATGCAATTTAATCCATCATTTGCTTGGTCACATTATCAGAATTAAAAGCTCTAGTTTTTATGCTTGAATATAAATTTTTTTTATAAAAAGAATGCATTGGATATTTTAATATAACGTTACATCTTATATTAAAGTTCTATATTAAAATTCTCTTTTCCAACACATTTGCTTAAACTTTTATTTAAATAGAATTATTTTTTATCTATTACCTTTCTCTTTCTCTCTCGTGATTATTATGTATCTTGACAAATGGGTGCCAATTTTGCGATAAAAACCAATTATTCTAATTAACAAAGCTCGAAACGTCAAAATGCCACGTGCAACACGCGCGCGCGCTGTCCGTGATATACAATATATATCTGTGAATATTACATATATACACACGTACGAATATTGAAACAGATATTATATGTATAATGTAATACACATTATAATATTCATCGTATACATATACGCAGTGGATATTAATAAAACTTCCATGATCATAATAATAATAGTAATAAATATAAATTCAACGACAGACAAAGTAATAATAATAATAACAATAATAATAATAATAATAATAATAATAATGACAATATAATAGTAATAATAATGTTAACGAGATAATAATAAGAGATTGTGTAGGTAGCGAGGAGAAAGGCAAAAAAGAGAATTGAAGAAGAAATAAATATGAATAAGAAAAATGAAATTGCCTAAAACTTGGCCAGGGCGGCAGAACGTTGACAGTGAGCTCCTCGTCGGAATCCTGCTGAGACCGTCCGCTCACGGTCCTGGTCACGCCGATCTGGTCTTCCCCGTCGCTCTTGAACCTTCGCGGAAACAACAGGCCAGCCAAGCAACACGATCACATTCAGCAACAGCCACGGAAAATATAAAGAACGTCCGCGATCAATTCTTTGCACACATCTTGGCTTCACCTCTCTCATTCTTTTCTTTCTTGCTTCTTTTTCTTCTCTCTCATTTTCTCTCTTTTTTTCTTTCTTTTTTTCTTTCTTCCACATTCTCACACAGGATGTTACGCGTACAAGGATACGGAAGGGAGCTAAAGTGATCCATCAGCAGCGCTATTATGTGTACTTTCGGACATTTTAAGTTTTGTTTACACAAAATCTCACAATATCTTCGTCAATGACTTTAATTATTACCAAGTTTATTTTCGCCAACTGATGTTTTCATTTCTGTTAATTAATGATTCTTGATATGCACTTTATCCAGCATAAATGCTGTGATTAATTAATACGTAGAATTATATTTCAGATACAACCATACATAATTATTTTATATTTCATGGCATGAAAGATTTTTATAAAGACAAAAATAAGAGATTGCGCTATAATTATAAAAGATCATGTATCGTCGTACGCGTGAAAAGTATTATGAATTATTATGCAGAATCTTATAATGTCGCAAAGTCACTTATATCTAGACATTGTGTAGAAGAAGAAATTTTAAATGCAAAATTAAATGAGTTTTTTCGCATGCTTCGACAGTTGTCAAAACAGATCGAAGCATATACTTTCAAACAGTTTTATCATTAGTGGCAACCGGAAGTCCGTCAACTACTAGGCTAATGCTTGCAAAATCGTAATTTGTACATCAGAAATCCATTCTATGAAAGTCGAAATATTATTGTAATTCTCGAGGAATCAAAGGTTGCATTTTTATTATAGTATCGAACCTTTTTTATTCTGCGCTAGTTTCTACTCTTCTAGATTTTCCGAAAATCGAGCATACAATTCTCAGAATGGATTCCTTTTATTTCATCCAAGGATTCGTAACTGGCATCGAGCCCGATTGCATTCGATTGTATCCGATAACTAATAGCTGCTGGCAAATGTTTTCCTACCTCGAGAAGATTTTGCGAACCAGCTGATCCTGCGCCTGATCCAACTGCGGCTCGTTCTTCCTCCTCTCGGCCAATTCCTTTTCTCGACGGGCATCGGCGACCTTTCGAAAGATGAGCTGCACACAAAATTTAACTTTGTTATAAAAATCTTATTAGTTAAATAAAAATGGTACAAATCTAAGAAATTGATATTTAATTATTTAATTGTTAAAAATAATTTTAATAATTGCGATATGGACATATATCACATATTAAAAAATTATACTACATAATAAATAGAATATATTTATCATATGTATATCTATATTATATTCATTTTTTTATAATAAATATAAAAAGAGTTGGCTCTACATTATTTATGAAATATTCAATTATACTATATACTTCATATTATTTAATAATTCAAAATATTTTGCTTAATAACTTTAGCGATTCCTCGTGAGGAAGAAAAAAAAGATCTCACTGAAACGATACTTAACAGCCAAGCGTTTTCGAGCTGACGCGAAAATTGCGTGGAAACAGCCGGAGCTGCGTTTCGGTTTCCCTGTGTTATGCACGTGCGTCATCACGAATGCACTCTGTGCACAGGGTCATCTCGCCTGAACACACTCCCTTGGAAATTGCATAATTTGCGCAATTCGCGTCTATTTTCCCTTTGAGCGAGACCGCGCAATTTCGCGCCTTTCACGATTCTTTTGTCGCATCATCTATGGAAATGTTTGCGCGAATGTTTGCGAATTTATCTCGAAACTTTGCTGTTATCCTTCTCAATCCTAGGAGGTCCATGCGCGACAAGAACGAGAAAAATGCGATAGACGATATATAGCCGACGAGAGTAGACGTGACGTAGACAATGACGTAACGAGGAACGACTATACTTTCGGTTTTCTCATTTTCGCGCTCTTTTCTCGTATTCTAGGAATATTTCATCTCCATAAAATATTGTCGAATTCAAATTTATACAGATGCAATCGCAAGCTTGCTTTATCGCATGACTTAGATTATTTTTTCAAGATTCTTTTCCCTCTCTTGGTATTTCCTGTATATTTTCTCTGTAATCTCGCCCCCGAATCCTTCGATTCGTCACTTCCTCACAACCCTTTATTCCGCGTTATTCGAGCGAAAAAGTCGAGACGATTGTTCCGAGTTCCGACAAGCCTCGAGAGCTTCGTCGTCGATTTTCTCGTGCGCGCGCGACGAACGAGGAAAATGCACAAACGTGCATCTCATGCATAAAGCGTGTGCGAAGGTCAGCGGCGCAGGCGCGATGACGGAAGTCGATAGGTGTCGACGCAGGGGCAGGGGCGCGCTGCGCATAACCTCTAAAATCCGCCGCCGAGAGTGTCAAGCCTGAGCGCGTCCGAGTCGTTGGCGCGACGACGACGTTACGTTACGTGACGTGACGTGACATGACGTGACGTCGCGGCGTTACGTGAGACGACGCGAGGCCGCCGTCACGTGCGAAGAGCCGTGAAATATCGAGGGTTGTGATCTCTCGATCGTCCGCAGGACGGGGGTGGCAAACGAGAAGGTATATGGGCTGTCAAGAAAGGAAAAGACTGCTCGTCCGTACGAAAGGTGCGTAGATTACGTCGACGATAACGCGGAATACGATACTACGCCTTAGCCTAATCGCGATGCTCGAGGAAGATGTCAGGAAAAATACATTCATAGAGATTCTTCTTATGATTCTAAAGCCTATATAATGAGAATGTGTGTAACACGATCTGCAAAGATCCCAAACATGTGTATGTGTGTGTATGTGTGCAAGAGAGAGAAATAGGGGACTTTTATTGCACACTTTCTTCTGTATAATACGACCTCATCAGTTTATTTTTGCACCTTATGGCAGCAAAATTAATGTTAGATATAATAAATAATAATTTGTGTGAAATAATTGTTGCGTGTTGTAAGAGAAATGTACGCTGCTGATATAGTTTTATGATATAGGCTCGCAGAATTAATTTATATATTTGGAAAGCATTATAATTTATGATTAGAAAGATGAAATTAATAGAAGAGTTACTTTTGAAATGGGCAGAGTGATTAATGTTACGCTATTCTATGCGATTGTTCTAGATGGGTCATGGATCGAGTCGTTCCGCTTCATCAGCGAATATTCTTTCTGCGGAGGAGTTAACACTAGTGGAGAACCTCTATAAATCCATGTCCCGCAGCTCGGGCTCCATTAAACGCGAAGATATATTCAAACACTGGTCGACTCACTTGGACGATGTATTGCTACAGTTTGTGGTACGGTTCCTTTGCCATGAACCTGGCAAAAAGGTCTCGGCAGTCAACGGCGAAAACTTTGGTAGACTCTACGTTTTTGCCGTACGTGGTAGTCCCGAGGAACGCACCAATCTGACCTTTGATGGTTTCTCGGAGGACGAGCAAAAGTACGAGATGCCCACCGCTACATTCCTTCAATATATTCAAGCAACGATCAACTCTTACTTGCGACTACAAAAGAATTCTGGTAATGCCCATTACCTCAGCTGGAGCAGCATCGGCTGTACCGTCAATACCAGACGTATAAGTATGCGTTCGCGCTGTCTCTGCGAAGATCTGGTGAAGTACGGGGACGTATTGACCGTCGATCAAGTGGAGAATTGGTTCGTAACGGCGGCTACGTTCAAGCACATTCAGTCGCATGTTTACCAATACCTTTATCTGATTTCTCAGAAGAAAGGTAGCGATAAGAGTACAGGTGCGCGGCTAAACGATCTGAATCTTTTGCCGTTATGCAAGGGTTTGGAAAATATACCGCATTTTCCGAGTATACTAGGCTTAGGAGACGTTTTGTTCCTGAATCTGAGTCTGCCGCACGAGCTTCGTAACGAATGGCGATTTCTGTTCTCAAGTCAGGTACACGGCGAATCATTTTCCACTATGCTGGGAAGGATCGTCATGCAAGGTGCAACGATAATCATACTTCAAGACACAGACGATCACGTGTTTGGCGGTTTTGCTTCCGACAGCTGGAAGCTAGGACCGAATTTCATAGGGAATCAAACTTCGTTTCTATTCAAACTCGATCCGGAAATACTGACGTTCTCGTCGACAAATTACAACAATCACTATCAGTATCTCAATCTCCATCAGCAAACGATGCCTAACGGCCTGCTCATGGGGGGGCAGCTTAACTATCCCGGCCTCTGGTTGGACTGCGAATACGGCACCGGCAGATCGAGTTTGTCGTGCACCACCTTCCAGAATTATGTACAACTTAGTGGTAAGGAAGACTTTAAAATCAAACACTGCGAGGTGTGGGGAGTTGGCCCGGTGCCAGATGTCGAAGAAGATGTACGCGGGGCGAAATCTGTGTTGGATCAAGACCCGACGTCAAAATTAATGCTAGAACTGTCCGGTCGTAAGTTACATAGCGAGGGACTTCGCGAAGAACAAGAGTAATTGTGATATAAAATTTAGAAATCTTTATGAAAATTTGAGTAGAAAGAGAAAAAGAAAGAAAGAGAGAGAGAGAAAAAGAATGCTAACGTTGTAAAGATATTTGCAGATATTTAAGATTGTTCAACTTTTCATTTAATTCGAATAAAATATATGTAAAATTTGTTATCGATTCTGATAATTGTAATGGGATATATACGGGTATGAGAGAAATATGTATAAAATCTTAATAGTTTACAAAAATAACTTTTAGTGAGAGAAAGAAAGAGAGAGAATCTTCCCATTTTACATAATCTTTAAAGTTGAAATGAATTCGCCGCGAGAGGCAATTAGAACGTTAACGGAAACGAATTATATTACGAAAATCATTGCGTGAAATGTTTGAATGAGAAAATTTCGTCTACTTGTACGAATGCGAGCTTTATGTACATTTTTTTACAGACTCATATGTGTGTAAGATTATTTATTTGTATAATTATTTATCTAAGTATATTATATATTAGGACTTTTGTCCCTTTTTATAACGGCCTGATGTTTCTCGATTCGCGATTGTCTCTTTCGGTCATTCGATTATTACTTATCGTGCAATCTTACCACATTGTCTATATGTGTACCTTTTTTATTAAACTTAAATATGATATTAAAGAGTATCATGCCAATCGTTGCGTGGCCTGAATGCCTATTGTATAGTGCCTGACAAGTCGTTATAATTGTTAATTTATCGTTCTCTGCATATGTTAATTATTTGTAAACGAATAACCGTGTGCCATACAAATTGCTCTTGTTAAGACTGTATAATCGTGTCATAAAATAAAAAATACACACACTACATATAATGCAAACACACCGATTTACCAGCTATAAGATCGACGGAAACCACCGCATTACTGTAAAATCTATTAAAAAAACTTCAATAAACAATCAAAATCTACATTTCTTTCGATAGAGTTATAATCTAATTATATTCCTTCCATCGACTTATAACAGGTATCTTTTCTTTCTATCCAAAAGACTCACCCGGTGACTCAGGTTGTAAGTCAGGATCAGATTCCTGGCGAAGGAATTGGCGAAAGCCTGGTAAAAATCCAACACCTCCAACAGCCGATCCCGCTTGATTGTGTGCAGATCGCAGTAAGTAAGCGCTCGGACGTTTGCCGCACTCTGACCGATCGACGGATTTGTCCAGAAACTGTCGCCGAAAACGTCACCCTTCCCCAGAATCGCTACCACCTCGTCGTCCTGTATGACCTCGAGGCTGCCGGTCACGATGAAGCATAGGGAGTCTATGGACTCCCCCGTGTGATATAGCAGATCGCCGGGCGCGCTATGTGACATAGTAAAGTGCATCGCCAAAGCGCGCAGACACCCATCAGACGCTAATCTAGATATTAACACGGAAAATACAGTGAATTAGGATAATTAGTAAACTTAAGACTATTTAACCATCTTTTTTCAAATTCTAAAATTAAGAGACACGCGACTGAATTTACCTGAAGGCGGGATGTTCGTTGAAGACCTTCCGATTGAGGTGCACGCAAATGTCAGCCTTCATATCCTTGGGGCAGTAGTTAAGAACCTTGTCCGTGTCCAGACCTTTGGTCATCGCCCACGTGCTGACAACGTAATCCATGACGCGCTCGCTGAGAGCTTTCGGCACTTCGTGCAGCTTCATGAATTCCCTTACGTTGTTCAACATATCGTGATACTTGGCGGTGGCGGACGTCATTTGCTGGATGATCGTGGTGACGTGACCGAAGATCGTGGCGTACAATAAGGCTGGTCGAGGAAGAGAAAGAGAGAGAGAGAGAGAGAGAGAGGAAGAAAAAAAGACGGTTTCAAACTCTTATTTTATGAATTTTTTTTCATCGCTAGCTTAATCAAATCCGAATATAATCGATAATCCACTTTCTCTATATTTACATATTTCTTTATCTATATTTACTATATTTACATATTATCGTATTTACATTATCAAAAAATTAGAGGAATTAATGATAATATTGTTCATACCAGCAATAATCATCATGCAGATGGTAAAAATCTTCTCGTTGTCGGTCTCGGCCGCAACGTTTCCAAAACCCACGGAAGTCATGCAAGTCATCGTGAAGTAAAGAGCAGTGACATACATCGTGCGACGTGACGGGCCGGCTATTAATTCGGGTGAGGTGCTGGTATTGCTCCAAAAGTAGGTGTACGGTGACTGGGTAACATTGGCCAACTTCCACAACCACGAATACTGTACCCCGTTGTCGGCGTCCGATCTCCCTATCGAATACCTTTAACGCAACGAGATCTCTTACGAGGTCGTGAACGGGATTTGGTGGATAGGAGATTGATATGAGATTGCGAGATAATGTATATTTGGATGCAGAGCGTCACATGCTACTCGTATTTCCTTTAAGATCGCGTCGAGTTAAACTTGATCGATATCTTCTTGCTTCCGTAAGATCCTTCCAAAATTCTCGATCAACTTTAACTGTCGTCAGACTTATTAATTAATTTTTAATATTATTGCAATTCTCCAGTTTTGCCTCCGTCCCTTCTTTCATAATATATAACAACTTAAATGTCGATTTTCGCATTTTATATTTTATATTTTAAATAAGTATAAATAATTTCCAGCATATTTAAATGTAATTAGAGTTCTTTCGGTAACGATATTTAATTTAATGAAATAATTTAAAAAGCGATACAACGATCAACGTTCATTTTTCATACTCTTCATATATTCCCTCTTATATGATAATATGAAAGGGAAGCGACAGATATAGAGAATCAGAAACGACGGTCAGAGAATCTGCAAGAAAAATAGGATGGAAAATACATGAGTTGTACAAAGAGTTTCACATGCAGTGACCTAAAGTCTATCGCGTAGCACGACAAGAATCATAACGATATGTTTGAGTGTGTAATGTTGTAATGATGAACGATCGTTGTTACGCGATATACCGTGTCGCGGGAGGCGTATGTGTTACCTTGAATACGTGTACGCAGGGTAAAATCACCTTAATGTGACGTACCAGATACAGGCCAGCCAGTGAGCAACCAACATGTAGAAACAGAGCAGAAGAATGAGCATCGCGGCACCGTACTCCAGATAACGATCTAGCTTGCGTACGACTCTGCCGAGTCGCAGCAATCGTACCACCTTCAGGGCCGAGAATAGGCTACCTATCCCGTCCTCGTCGTGGTCGAAGGCGTTAAACACATCGTATGGTAGGCAACTTAACAGATCTATGATGAACCAAGATTTCAGATAGTTCATTCTGATTACCTGAAAATATCAAAGAGTTGCGTTTTGACAACAGCTGAATCAGGTTGATTATCAATGTGAACAAATTTTTCAAAAGAAAATGTTTAAAACTATTAATTATTTGCAACAATTTTCACCGCATAAGCGTACAGTATAATAATGAACAGCTTCATTTTTCGTAAGGAATTTTTTACGAAGTCGAGAAAATAAAGCCCTCAAGTTTACCTTTGGATCAGACACCACTTCGCCACCAGCACCGACGAAAGTTGTGTGAAAATTTAGCACTATATCGATGAAAAATATTACGTCGACGATACTGTCGACAACCAACAGAGAGACGTCCTCGCTGGTCTTGTTTTTAAACGCGACGTTATACGGCACCATGATGGCTGTGTAAAAGGTCAAACACAAAATGATCCAGTCCCAGATCGCTTTAAATGCACAATAATGCAATAGGATGTGCGGTGGTGTTTTCGGCGCTTCTTGTCTGTATTGCGGCATAACATCGCCGCTTAAAGACATCATCTGAAAGAAGAAACGTAATATCTTGAAGTATATCATAAAATATATTTCAAATATATGTTCATTTAAAGATATTCTATATTTTTTCACAAGTTATTTATATGGAAAAATATGTGAAATTATCAAGAGAATAAACAATCTTTCACAATGCTTTCACGTTGATTTCTTATCGTGTCTCATTTATCTGATATATTTTTCTAACATCGAGTCTGGCTCCATTAACTTTTCACGCTTCAAAGAGCTTTCGAATGTATAAGAGCTTTCCGTGTTGATTTTGAAGAAAAATTCATGCAAATGTGTTCTCAGCTTCCCATTTCCCGACGAAAAGTGGAGCAATATTGAAAATACATTTCTATTTTATCGACTTCTAAATGAGACTTTATAAATCGAACTCGTAGCTTCTTATCCATTATACTAATTATTTTTAAAAATGAAAATTCTTCAAGTAGCTACATTAATATATATCTATATACATATATAAAATATAAAAATATGTGTGTATTAAAAATGTATGTGTGTGTAACATACACATACAATTACATATGGTAGTTTAAAAATTTTTATGTGATAAAACATTACAACTTACAAGACCCAGATGCGATTGTTTGGTGGTAGTCGGCACAGCTGGATCTTTCAGAGCCGGCACATGCGAGCTGAACTGGGAGACCAGGACCGATCTCGATCTGGTGACCGATCTGGCGAGCTTGGCGAATTTGGAAAGGCCGCCTTTGCTGTCGTCCGTTTCGATCGGCTGCTTCAGGGCGGTGATGTCCCGAAACGTCAGCAGGAACAGGACCACGAGGTCTCGTTCGTTTTTTATGGGTGCTATTTGCAGCAGCAGCCATAATGGTGTCTCTGTAAAAAGAGAACGATGTCAGTACCGTCTGCTCGCGCAAAGATGGTAGAGAGAATAAAATCTACTTTTCAAGTCGTATATACTTTCAAGCACGATCGATCGCAGGAAGATTATCACGAATCTAAGTTCTTTTTGCAGATGTTGCGAGAGAATCAGCGAGTCAGCTGATTGTCAATTCGGCTGAAAATCTTTCTGCTGCCGCAGTCTAGATAGATTTGTCATGCTACGTGTACTAGAAGCTAGTTTGTAAATACTGTGCTAGTATAATATATATTATACAATAATAGAAGCATTTCAAAGGGGGAAAATGGAATACTAATATAAAAACTAATATATCAATACTGTTTGATGTATCAGGAAAATTTCTGAAGATAAGGACTGTTGATAAAACGCAGAATAATGCTGAAATAACACAATGTAACACAAGAAAAATATATAAGGATTTCTAAGAGAATACACAAAATTTTTCCTCGAAACTTCTACGCGATACTTCTTCCTGCAATATCGCGAACAAAGTCGAAAGAAAGTTTTCTTTCTTACGTGACAGCGTTAAATTATATCCGATCATGCATTATTGTGTGTTGCTTCGAGCAAAAGTCAAAAGCCAAGTCACTCAAACATAGCTGGTTCTCCAGCATTCTTCAATTTCCAAGTTGTCATCTTCATGATATAACGTAATGTTTCAACCACGAGCGATAAGTCGCATCGCGCGTTGAATTATTGTCACACTTGTCCACAATGCCGCATGTCGGGCATGCAAGATCGAAGCTATATGCGAGTTCAGACCGATGGAATCCAATTAGGGATTCGCCTACGATGCTTCGCGGTGTAAAGCATGCGAACATGCGAATGAATGGTAACGATAATGAGGAAAATTCGAAGTACGAGAGGGAGAAAGAGAGCATATAATACGCTGTGAATACAGAGATAATGCAGTAGAAAGTATATTGAGATAAAGAAATATATCGAAGATGCTACAAAAGGCGCTTCGAAGAGAGATACACACTTTCGCGACGTCAGAAAATCGAGAGATTTTCGCGCCCGAGTAGAAAAGTAAATTTCCTGAATGAGACGATATCTTTTGCATCCCGTCCTCTCAACGGAGCGCGTCTTTTACGCATTTACTCTCTCGAGAGTATTCGTTCGACAATACTTGAAACGATCGTCCTTTATCGTGGATTAATGAGGGAGAGAGAGCGTACGAAATTCGCGAGTACACGTGAAATTTTGGACCCGAGGGACGAGCACGTATATAAACGCTTGATAATAATTTTGGTACTATATGCATATTTGTGCCCCGACAACTGGTTTAATTAAGCAATCGTGTAAGCCCGTCAAACGACGATGGTGTGTGAGCTACGTATGAAAAGCATCGACAATGTACATATTCGCCGACCGGAAATACGGGCGAATGTTCCCCTGTTCTCAAGGGGTAGCAAAAAGAGTGAAAGCGTAGCTATGGCTTCAAACCAGTGTGAATTTCAAAGCGAAGCGGAAAAGGCTTATTTGGTATTAATCTCTCGGAATAATTGTGACGCTAGAAAGAGAGAGAAAAAGAGAGAAAGAGAATAAAGATACTGAAATATTTTTCAACGATATAAATTCGTAATATTATAAATATTAAGATGAGTTTTTATTAAAAAAACTCTACGTACAATATACCTATTTCTATAATGTTGCATTGAAAATGCTGGTTTTATCAATTGGAAAATATCACAGTATCAGATTTATATATACCGCAGGGTATCAAAATTATTTCAATTGCCGCCACATTAAACTTTACGCGAAATATCCCAATTCGTACGCTTGAATGTAAATAGCGTTATTATATGACGTAGCGTGCGTTGTGGTTACGGAAAGTATTACAAATTACTGGTAACAAACGGAGTTACAAATGAAAGCAGAATATATATAATGTAAATAGTATAAATGGGGAGAGAGAATAACAGGATATACGGGAAATGAAATTCGCTAATGATAATCGGCTCGTTCAATCGACCGAAATGTTTTACTAATGAGTGCTAATATTAAATGCTAACATGTCAAATTGAATTGATATAATTTGAGTTTGTACGGTTTAAGGGAGAGTAAAATGAAAGATTTTCTTGCTCTGGTGTTCGTCAATGAAATAATAAATGCATCAAACTTGGTTTCTAAATTTGGAGTTCTAATGCATACGTAAATATATATATATAATAGCGATATACTAGAGATAAAAAATATATAAGTTAATTAACATCGTGCGCGCTGGATGCTTTACGCGACAAATTCTCATTTTAATAGAACGAAACGAGGCAAATGAGAACGAAAATTGCTCCGACAGTATACCACTGTACGTGTTACCTGTACATGTATGTACATATATATACATTGCTGTGTGTTAGCGAGGATAAAACGCGGGTAAAAATATAAAATTTGTCTAAAATGAAAAACCTCCGTTTCTCTCATAATATGGCGCGTAATTAAATCGCCTTTTACAAAGCTTCATCTGTGTCTCCTCGTGAGTTAATCAACCTTGCGAGTTGATGATCTTCCCTCAAGAGGTGTAACTCTTTTCTTTTCTCATTGGAGAGAGAGAAACGGAGCGTCGTTGCATCCATCTCTTTTGCGTCTCTTTCGACGATAAGCCGTTGGCCAGGGATTTTGTCGGATAAAAAAGGTACTTAAACTCGCCCCCTTTTAGGGCGAGTAATGCGACGCAAAAATAACGCCCGTGATCTATTTTTACGAGCGTTGCCGAACGCGGAGCCGTAATCTTTCCATTCTGGCTCCCGGTTGACAGGCAATTCTTCAATTACAGGGACAAATGCGACGATTGTCCTCCAAAAGTAAGTGTGGAATATTATATGAATGGAATTTTTATGAAAAAGAAAAGGTTAAAAGGAGACTGCGAAAGATAAATCTTATTGATGTTAATGTACAAGCGAAGAGGCTTCAAACGCTAAAACGATGATGTAATCTGCTGCTTTTTTTTTAGAAAAATTGTCAAAATCGATCTAGAATTAATCAAGAATTAATTAATTCAAATTTAAAAAGCTTTTACAAAGCCTTTCAAATTCTAATGTTAAGAGTTAGTTTAAGCGTATTATATCGGTAAGTATATATTTGCCATGTATTACGGTATCTTTTGCATAGATCTTAAATTCGTGGGTGACTTACTGGTGGCATTTGCGAGCACGCTTTTGCGAATCTGTGCTAGACATACCTCGTGGGCTACCTTTAAACAGAAGGATCTCTTTCATTATTACGCTTAACACGTCACGTATCGAGAGGGGAGGGTGTTCTTTTTTTTTCTCTACTGAGAAAAAATAATCGGAAATAATGAAATTTCCTTCGAGGGTCTTTGTGCCGAGACAGCACGCGAATATCAGAAATTGGGTGATACGACATGATGGTGGAACAACCAACACGAAACACGGAACTTACCGGTGTGATATATGCAGACACAGTTACGTTTCGATATATATTTCCATCAAATATTGCGCATGCATAATAATACATCTCGTGCCCCGAGGCGTTTTCCCGAAACGACGGTTTCACTATCAACGATCGCAGTTTATGAATATTGCAACTAACACATTGTGCCTGTTCAACATGCTCTTTACAAATTTAAGGTTTTAGGGTTAATTATTTAAATATAAAATATATATATGTAATAAAAATGTTTGCTCTTAATAAAAATGTTAGTTAACTTTCAAGTTGCATTCAATTCTTGAAAAACTGCAATTGTTCTTAAAAAATAATGTATATAAGTATCGCGAGAAATAATACATAAATTTTCACGCTAAATTATATCCATCGCATTATTTATTATCTATAAAATTTTTAACAGAACATTGCAGGAATAAACATTTATGAAACGTTTACGACATGTTTTGGAGAACAGCATTCAAAGAAAAGTATCTTTCTAAAAGTACTCTACTACTTATTAAATCGATTTTCATATTAATCCGACTATAAGAACGATGAAAGAAGCAAAGATTCGATTTTTTCGTGTTTATCGCTGTGAGAAAAATGCCCACGAAAATTGCACGGCGCTAACAGTGATTATATATTATCCTAATTAAAACATCGGCACGCTTCATTGGCAAAGTATCGGTTTCTTTGCGGTAAAAACAGTCACGTTTTGTTCCCCATTAAATACATACATAAGTCGAGCTGATTGCTGTACTTTCAACGTTTCCACGCGCACGACAACGCAATAGGAAGCTAGATGCCGGTCCGATAAACACGCGCATGCAAATTCCGCGCAATAACTCCTCCACTCCCTCCTCCAACCGAGATTCCGTGCGGAGCAAGTTTTTCCCTTCCTCTTTCCGACAATCGCCTTTTCGCACGGCCATCCAATTACCGCGCGTGACAAACGCGCGAAGAAAAACGGACCTGTCGCCGTCGAGCGGGTTTCGTCGCGCGAATTTCGTCCAAATCGAAAATTATGCTGTGGCATAATAACGCGGCGATAACAACTCGCTTGAAACGAGTTATTTAATCCTTCATTTGGTCATTTCTTTCATACCGTTTAATATCCATCGTACAAGTAACAATTTAATCTGTTAGATTGCAACGGCTTTATGCCATATAAAGTAAACGAATTTAGTAGACGAAGTAGATAAATTTTGCTTCAAATTTTTTGAAAGAAATTTGAAAGAAATTTAAAACATGTTTAAAATTTTCCAATCTTTTTAGACCCAATATTTTTCTCCGGACGTATTCGTATTTCAATCCTGTAATTCCTGTAAATTACATGGCCAACTCGTCGCGAAACCGTCGATTCTCGTGAAAAAACCCCACGAACCACACATTTAAGCTTCTCTCATGCAGATATTTATAAGCGTGGCGACTTACTGGTCTTCTTGTACAGTAGAATCTCGAATTGATCGTGAATCTGGCCCTCGAGGCATTCCTCGATCCTGGCGATCGTTTCTTTGTCCGTCAGCTCCCCGTACATGAATCCACAGCGGCATGACTTTTGCATAACCTGGAGATATATAAAATATCCATTATAATTTATGCATTTATAGGACGTCAGGTGTGTGTGGAATACACACATATAATATACACTATTATATAGATTGTAAATTGTGAGATGTGCAGGGTGTTTCTTAACAAGTGCGAAAAATTTTAGGAGATGATTCTTTGTCGAAAATTAAGGAGGGTTTTTCATATAAATACATACTCCTACCTCCCTCTCTGTGAAGTTACACTCCTCCAAAAATGGGAGTAAAAATTAGGTTTTTATTTTTTTCTCAAATATGGAACAAGTTAAAGAAATGAAATTAGGTGGATATTTTCTACTAGTAAAAAGGTTATTTATTAATATTTTTTCCGGCCTCCCGTATTGTTATAAGAGGACGAAACTAGCAACCCCTATTCAATTTTTTATTAGAACTTTTTATATGAAAAACCCCTCTTAATTTTCGACAAAGAATCATCTCCTAAAATTTTTCGCACTTATTAAGAAACACCCTGTATATCCTTGGGAAGAAAAGGAGGGAAGCGCGGATGATAAATGTGCGAGACGACCACGGGTGGTGGAAGATCGATTAATCTACTTCATAATTAGAACGATCTGCCTATTATTAATATGCACTTTGCGCTCGTTACGTATTAATAAAGAGCGTATCGTAAGTTACGATTGGACAGCGTGAAATTTCTAACTGTAAGTGTTAATTACAGAAACGGCGTACCATATTCGGATCTTGTTCATATTAAAATAATCGATTTAGGCGCTCACGGAACGATCACGTGGGTGTAGATAATCAAGAATATAATTACTGTCGGAATTTTTTCGCGAATAAATTATCCTTGAAATATGTATTTTTTCTAAATCACTGCGATAATATACAAATTTATGTACCCACGAGCGAAAATTATAACGTTACAATCCATAATGCTTACAAGATTAAATGACGTAAACAGAAGCCATTGTGAATAAAGTGCTTCCTTAAAATAGCGATTTTATGAATCGATAACGTCGATAAAGGTTGACCCGATTTGCGTTATCAAATGCCGACGAAAGAGAGAAACGGTCGTTCGTGCAGGATATCGGGCATAGGTGATACCATGTTTTTTGACCTCGAAACAGATTTATTAATCCCGTAGCGTTGACCTTTAAATCCCACGGCTCGCGAGCGCAACAGGAACGAAATAACTTCGATCCCGGTTGAATTAAAATCGCGCCGCGTGACGTGATTTTTTTTTAATTGGAATTTTGCAAAAATAACAAGGGTAACATCGGGGATAAATATATAAAATATATAAAAATTTAAAAAAAAAACAGCGTAAAACTTCTGCATTTTATTCTCAATCCATTGATCTCGTCAAGCTGCGACACTAAAGAGATTTACTTCAAATATCCGATGGCATTTAAATACACACGTTACTCACAACTCTCGCGCTTCAACATCTGCAGCATCTGCAATGAAAGGAGTAACGTAACAGCCGTATATTCTGTGCTTTAAAATGTTAGCTGGACTTTTTCACGTGTGCACAGTGAAAAGAAAAATACGCCACTTTGAAACGGAAAAGTAGAAAAGCGCAAGCGCAATCTTGCTGACCGTTACAAAAGTAGAAATAAGACTCAAAGAAAATCTGAGAATTTTATGCACGAAGGAATCCCGCAATTATGTGTACGATTACATTAAGTCGATTACGTCTTTGAAGTTGCTTAAAGCAATTGGATTAATGACGTTTCCTTACTAATGCTGTAGCAACAAGTTAGACAAAAAACAAAAGGTCATAAGTATGCAGCAGATTTTTATTTCAGATTGACAAACGAAATTGTTATTTCTTAAAGAAAGTCTCTGAAAATCTATGTGAAGGAAAATCTATCGAATCACAATCCTCGTCGTAATAATTATTTTACATTCAAATATTATATATTTATATTTTTATATATTTTATATTTTTATATATTTTATGATAACTTCTCAATCTTCCATTAGAAAATAAATATACATTTGTCGCAAAGAAAAACTCGAACGAGAACGAAAATGCGCTGCATGTGCCCCTGTCATTGTACCACTTTTGTTCCTTATGCCACGCAAACCTTCCACGGAAGCATTCTCAATCCGGCTTTTAGTAATGGAGTTCGTAAATCCCAAATCCATGTGTCTTTTCGAACAATAGGATTTGGAACATTGGGTGTCTTACAGAAACGGGATAGTTACTGCTTCTCTACTGCTGCAACGCGTCGTCGCTTAATCGAGACGTTAGAACCGAATCGCGTCTGAATCGAATAATCTAGTCGAATGAGATGTTTTCCATCTAAGTGCGAGGGGCAATTTTGCATCTTGCATTGTTTGTCGTTACTTTACGAGCTACTTTAAGCATTACTTTACATTACGTCGACGAAATTTCCTGTTTACTCGGATACATGATTTATCGTTAGACCGTTTTTCCAAGGAAATTTCTTCCGTTTTTCGAGTTTCCATTACGTAGATATAAATACATCTACGTAAATAATTTAAATACATTCAAGTGCATCTTTTAAAACGGCAAATATAATAATCATTCACAATCCGTAGATATATACATATGTATACATATGTATACATATGTATGAAGAAGCCAATGAGAGTAACTGAACTAAAAAATTTAAGATTGTAAATAATAAAATCCTATTTATATTTATGTATTTTATAGCTACTTCATTTCGTATAAAATAGATTGTAATTTTCAAAAATAATAAATATTCGCAATAATATTTCGAATAAAAAAATCGATAATTAAATTATCAAATTTATTGAATATGAGCGATCGATCAAATCGACTTTGAATTCGATACCGGGTTTGGCCGATGCGCGATATTATCTCCCGATATTTCTGGTTCTCGCACCTTACTAGCTAAAACTCTTATCCACAGCTATAAATCGATGTCGATGAATCAACCTTCGCTAGTCGTTAAATCCCGTTATCCATTCGCCACCTAGGCTATTCTCGCTCTAAACCGAGAAGAGTGGCAATGAATAAGCGAACCATTATTCATCATCAGATGATACCGAATATATTCCTCACAATATACGACAATATACAATATCACAAACATGTATCGATTCTTTAATCGGGGAAACCTGAAAAATATGCAATGCGTAGAAAAAAATATGTAACAAAGCATGAAATCTTATGTGTAGTCGATTTTTAAATATAGCTCGAGATTATTCAAACCAGAACTGGAAGAACAATAATACACTTTTATATTTACTCTCGATGTTATATATCTAAAACTTTCGAATAAAAAAATGTGTTGCGGTTGAACGAAATAAATATGATAACAATATATTTTTAATAATTATACTTGAAACATGTAAATTAGGCAATTCCTCTGCTTATGTATTTGATTTGTCGGAGAAAATCAATAATGAATAATTCACATTCGGGTAATTGGCAATCTATTGTATCTAATAGATTAATTAACGAATTGAATATATTTGTGACACTTGTGATGCGGCACGTAACTAATAAATTAATTAACTAATTAATATACAGCATAAGAGGGAGATACATCTTATGCATTATGTATGCGTCGTCTAAATATAGTCCTATGAAAGCAATAATATTGGTGGGAAATTTGTGAATAAGAACTTGAGAAATCAAATGTGTATTGTATTAAATAAGGTATTCGTACCTCGGCACGATTGTAGCCGGAGATCTTGACGAAGCTCTCGTTGCAATAGACGATTGGGAAGTCGACGATCTGGGCATTTGCCAGTAGGAAGCTGCTGTCGGCTGTGGATAGAAAGCAAAAAAAAAGAAGGCATTATTCTCTCTTGCATAATGAAACGTGACAGTAGCGAAAATATGCATTTCCCTTCATATTTCTCTCTCCTCCCCTTCTCTCTGTCTTCTTCGCATCATCAACGCCTTTTGTTCATGGTTTCATTCGTATTATACAATTTTCCAAGAAAAAGAAAGATAGAGAGAAAAAGTAAGTGGCGTCTCTTTTATATTCTAATCCTCTAAGCTGCAGCTTTACATATCGATGCACATTTATTTATTTACACATCAATTGTTATAAATCTAAACTTTATCTATCATTTATCTATTTATTTTTATTTATTTATCAATTATAAATACAATCGCATGTTTCTTCAGCGGACACAACACGATATTTATTTACTTAACATTAAATCATAAATTATTGTCCGATGCGCGATGTAATTAAGAGAAAGCATTTTTGCTATATAAATCATGATTACGTAACATGCGTACGATAAATAAAGTAAATGTAAAAACTACGTATTACATAGCGATAACGAGAAATAGCGACGGTGGAGTAGTAATAATCAATGTCTATCTCGTATAAATCTACGTTACTCAGCTAATGGGTATCTCGGAAGTTTTTTTAATGTGCGCTAAAGTTCATTTAGAGTTTCCCGATAAATTACAAGCGAGGGAATTAAACAAGAGACAGCGCGCGCGCTTGGTGGGATGCTTATAACGCGTAGTTTCGCGAAAGCGGAACAAAAAGGGTGTAAGGCGAGCCACGCCTTACCATGGTTATCCAATTAGTCGCCGAATTTAATTAGCGTTCAACGAGCGCCGATTTGCTTGATGAGGCCACAGTAAGAGCCTCGATCGGATCCTATCCTTTTAAAATGAATTTCCTATCGAGAGGAAATCTCTCACTTTATCCCGCGCGAAAGACACATGTACAATCATCGTCGATGACGCGATCGTATAATTGATCATCGCCGGCTTGGCACAAATTATAATGGCTCGTTAAAATGCCCCGGCACGTAACGAACCTTCGCATTACCATATAACAATCACGATTGTTATTATTATGCGCGATAAACGCTATCGCGATTGACACGCAAAATCCGCAAATGACCGATATAATATTATGTATATTCGTCTCGATTTCTTTCTCTCTCGCAGACACCGAGATTTGGCTCGCGAAATTGATTCGTAAAATCTAAAAGCGTCGCGTCTCTCCGTCGTAATGTTGGAAAGAATTCGCAAAGATGCCGAGATGCGGGAAAGATGTACAATCATTATTCAGTCGACTTCGTTTACCAGGCGTCTTTTAAATCGTAAACGAGGACGTCTAAAAATTCACGTTGCAAAGCACAATTCGCATGCTCGTTCGCTAACAACCGTCGACGTCGTCGCAATTCCACGACAAAGAATGACAGTCGAACACACGGGAGCGAAAGCTTCATTTTTATAACTCAGCATTTTTACATGTCAGCGAACATTGAAATAAAATCACGCTCGCGAGAGCTGAAAAATGTGCTTTTTTCCATTTTCTGACAAACTATTAATCGTAGATACCCCAGTTATAGCATCGATACAAAAATTCGCAATCGTCTGCCGGATTAATTGTGCGTGTAATATAAAAAAAACTGAAGAATAATTATTATAAAATTAATTAAACAGCTTTTGTAGAAATAGAATAAATAATTAATTTAATTAATGCTATCAAACTATATAAGACGACTTAAACTTGCTACTAAGAAAATACGGCGGGACCTTAACGTAAGCGATTATAACAATAAAAAAAAAGAAAAAAGGACGTTTCTCGTTGATTTTTAATGAACATCGCATGCCGAGTCTCGGCGAAATAGCCCGGTTAAGTAATATGAATCCGTATCCGAGAGTACCGTGGCCGTATTTCTGTCCGTCGTTCCTATTCTTTCTCGAGTTCCAACACAGAGAGTCGGATGCACTCTTCCGAGCGTATGATCTCTGAAGTGGATCCTGTTGCATTCAACACGTTGTAGAATAGTATATGTACGATCCCCTTCTATATGTGTGTGTGTGTGTGTACATGGAATATGTATATGTATATACATACATGTACCGGGTGTATCTGTAACACTCGCAGCCTCCGAGCCGGTCGTCGGCACGGAGGCTTTCAACGACTCTACGGAGAGCTTTCGAGGGGACACTCGATCAAAAGTGCCTCCTTGTAACATCGTCGACCTCTCTTCCCTGCATATCCCGTCCTCCTATTTTTCCCCTAAACCTTCTTTTTGTCGTCGTCGGAACGAGAATTCCCAAACGAGACTTAGTTAGTGTGTGAACTTTATGCGACAAGAATCTACACGACAACATCTTCACATTGTGGTTGTTTGATGTACAATATGTGATTTGTACAAAAGTACAAATTCATAATATCATTGATATCGCGAGAGGAACATGTATCGATATCAAGGGAAAAAAATCTATTAATAGTTTATATATCATTGTAATCGCAGAGAGTATATATTTTACATAATTGAAAATTATTCGTTTATCAAATATATGTATGAAACATATTTATCAATTATAAAAATCATTTTATTTTTCGACCACATTTAAATATAATTTGGACTAAGAACGCGCAATAAAATCGCAATCGAATCACGGATTTTAATAATTAGCATGATAAATGGCTTCGTGATATATTAATTAAAATTTATGTAATTTAAAATACTTGTATATTTATATATACAATAGCTGCATTAGGTGTAAGGTCTGGATAGCTCAGTGATCTAGAGCAGTTGTCCGGAAAGTGAAAGACTTGGGTTCGATTCCTGATCCAGCCACTTGCACCTCACATATTTTTCCACGAATATTGTTTCTAACAATTATTCGTTGGGCTGAAAAGTGTGTGAATGCTCTCTTCAGGATATACGTCGATGACGTTATCACGCATGGATTCTGTCGCTCATTGACCAAATGGGCGTACAGATACGTCTGACCTCCTCCCATGTACATTCCTATCTTTACTGGAGTGAACTTATACATGCAAGTAAACTTCATTTGCCTCTATTCTGTCAATCGTTTCGTCTTCTTTCCGGTTTGGTTTTAATCTTTGCTCGGAATTATCGTTTACATTCCCGACCTGTTGGTTCGAAGCTGATTCTTCTAAATGAAATGGGTTGCTCCTGCCGAAACTGGCAGTGCCGTTCAAAATATGTATATATTTAAGTATATACATCATGCGACCAAATAGAAAATTTTCGATCAAAATAGTGCAGGAACCGTTCAGAATCGTGCATAATAGCGATAAAAATATCGCATAAGTGCGGGAGTGCCGTATCGCGTCTAAGACTGATCTGAAAGAAGGAGGAGTCCTAGGAGAGGCATCCTGCACTGGAGCAACCTGATGGTTGAATATTATTTTTTATATTAATTATTATGTATAAATAATCGCGTACATGTGTGTGTGTGTGTATTAATTTGATTCATTTACTTGAATGATTTAAACAAGAAAAAAATTAGAATACTTAAAAATACTTAATTATTTATAAAATTATTCTCATATTTATATATTTATTTATAATTATATTTATTTATAATTACGCATAAAATTCAATGCAAATATAAGAACAATCTCTTAAAATATTAATATTATTTTAAATGCTGTTATAATTTGGATTTTATATTTGTATGTTACAGACAACGTAACTTTTTAATATTAACAACTCCGCTGTTGCACATCAGTGCCGGTGAATATGCATGTTAATTATGTCATATGCATGATAATTTGTATTTTGTACTTTTGACGAATAAATTCAGACGTGCACATCTGAAAACCGATTTATTTACGATCGTAATATCGTACGATCGTCTTATCTGCTGGCGATAATAATTAGTCGACCGTCGAAATTAAATCGCGCGGTTAGGGCTCCCTAAATTTCGTGATCGCGAATTCCTGGTTTACATTCGCGAATTCCCGTTTAGGGTTCCCAAATCGGAAGTTTTTATTGGCGTAACTCAAGTAGGGCGGCTAGGTAGGGTATTTAGATTTGTTAGGGTTATTAGGGCGATTAGATAGGGCAACCATGTCTATTAAGGCTATTAGGACAAAAAATTCAAAATTAGATAAAATTTACAATTATAAAGTTAAATTTATTTTTAAGGAAATAAAAAAATAAAATATAAAAATAAAAATTTTTATATTTTCAAGAAAATATAAAAATAATTAAATAAATTATGTATAAAAATTGAAATCGATTGTAAATAAAAATTAAAAATTTAATTTGTAGAAATTATAAAAATGTAAATTAAATATAAAATCTCTTTTATTCTTTACTTCTTGTCCTCAATTGCTAATTAATTACCAGTGGTAGTCGTGCAGCAATGTTTTATCGCGCCGCATTGTAAATATTTCCTTTCGACTTGAGTAAACAAAGTTATAAGATAGAATTCGCAATAACATACATACATGTCAGGAACATAAATATCAGGGTCGATCAGAAATTTTAGTACGTGTGATTAATATTTTCCCAAATTGATTTTACAGACCTTTTAAGTATTATATTTTAAAGTTTATTTTTTATCTATAATTTTATAAAACGTCTCTTTTGCTCTAAAAGAAAAATTATTATTATAATTTATCTTGTGAAAAGAAAGTTATAATTCTCTTTCAATAAAAATTCTCTTATGTATTGCAATCATTTTTATAAATTCTTTTACTGAGTTATAAGATTTAATGTTTTTCACAACTTATTTTAAAGAAAACTCTCGTCGTAAAGAATTGAATAGAAGGAGAGAATCTCAAAATAATGATACACCTCATTAAATTGCCAAAGTTCATAAATCAACTTTGTTACATGGGCGATGGCGTCAAGCCACGATACCTTCCATTAAGAGAGAGTCGGTAGCTTTCATTGCATTATCTCTCGCGTACCGTTAATCGAAAAAAGATTATTGGCATGCCGTCCGTTCGTTTTCAATTATAACGCGCTCTACAAAGGCTCGAATAAATTTGATTAAAAAGAAAAGGAAAGGAAACCTCGCGTCTCAATGGAGATTAATAAAATTTCAATCTATACACATCCGTTACATTCAAAAATATATAAAGGTACAAAATCTAATATTTTCGCATATATATTTCTTACGGCTATAATGTAGTTCTTACAGGAAAATATAACGAAAATATTTATTGTATTATTTGTATTATTTGTATTATATGTGTGGCATCGATATTTTAAGCAAAATATTTCACGATTTTCTAAAATGTGTTTCAGAAAATTATATATTTGTATTTTAAACGTTAAAATTATATATTTGTATTTTAAACGTTTTAACGTGTCACACTTAAATGTATCAATAAGTGCGATAATTTTGTATTGCATGTTGCATTCAGAGTTATTTCGCGGTTATTTCGCGGTTTATACATACCGCAGCACGAGTTTCAACAGCTTTAGTTACATTTATACTTGATCAGCTTGTGTGATCGATATCCGCGCCATCGGCGAATAGGCAAATCATCATTATTTCGGGACACAGAGAAGGAGAGGGAAATTGGCCGCGGATATTCGTTATGCATTAAACATGGGAATGCATTTCTGTGGTGTTATGCACGAATAAATTTCGACATAACGAGCCCTGATTGCCACCAATGTGCCAACAGCACGTGACTATAGCGCCCCTGAGCTTTACGTGTCTATTAATTAATAATTCGCGTTATGAAGTTGTTGCGCGCGCAATGATAATGTGTATGTGCGTGCGTGTGTTATATGTGTGTGTGTATATGTGTGTCGTCTTGAGGCGCACGTAGAGGGTTTTAGCCACGGAACGCCACCGCGGCGACCTGTGCCAGGATCAATGAACTACACGTCGGTTATTATTACCTAATTTATTGCCTCATTGCGCCTGTTCATGACTCACGTTATATCCACATCAATCTGTACATTTACCTTAAATATATCGTCGCCAGTGATTAATTTCTGTTTAAAAGCTAAACACTATGTGTGTATTACATAATATATTAATTTTATATTGCGAAAATTTTCGACGCAAGAATGCAACAAGATTTGATCCCTGGCGAAAATAAATATCGGAGCGTAAGTCGAATGTAAGGAAAGAGTAATAGAAGTGTAAACGAAGCTTCTAGGAGGCGTAAATTGAAACAACGAAACGTAAATGAAGCGTTAACACTTCGTTTACGTTTCGTTGTTTCAATTTACGCCTCCTAGAAGCTTCGTTTACACTTCTATTACTCTTTCCTTACATTCGATTTACGCTCCGATATTTATTTTCGCCAGGGATGTAATATCGAGAGATACTCTTTACCTATTAAACTGGATAATATATACTTTTGTCAGATTTTTATCGCACCGATTAGCTAAAAGCACGTAAGAGATTCTATTTATTTATTTTTCATTATCATCCACTATTTGTTTATCGTCATTTTATTCGTAGAATTGATACGATTCTTTCTCGCGATGAGTATCCGTCTTAGTCCTGTTCAAATCGAAATCAGATGCGATCCGATATATTCTCGACGTCCATAATATCGGAGTCAATAGAAGTGCTTTCGCTTCGGGAATGATGAAGAATATTCGAACATAATGGAGTGAATGCGCTGCTTTTTTTCTACAGCGATGACGTTACGTCATCCACAAATGCTGATTCACGGACGCGAGTCAAACATACTTTTAATGGACTTTTCTACTTAGAGGCCAATAAAATGCAACTATCTTTCCTTTTTCCGGTAAAGCCGTGGCCTTCATGGACGTTGAATCGTGAAAACGCAGACATAAACGAAGACGGAGAGTAAAAAAGGGCAAGTGACATCAAAATCTAGAAAATGCCCAAACTTGTAACATTTCCGTACCGTACAAAAAATAATCGCGCGAGACATACACTTTTACGGACAATCTGATTTTGATAAGATAGAAATATCTAAAAATATAAATCAGAAATATAAGACAATAAACATCGAAACATGTTGCGTGTAGATTGCATGATCGGTCGATCAAATTGTATTTGATTTTAATTGAATTTTCGATGAGATAATATTATTCTCACGCGACATGATACACGATATACACATTTCAGCAGTCATTAGCTATTTTGCAAATATTAATAAATTTTACAAGAATTCATTAGGGATAAAAATTAAGATGCGAAATAAGATATTGCTTCTTTCTTTCATCCAGAATTGCAGCGTCAGTTTTAGTTTTATGCTAAGTAACCTGTTCGAATCGCGTTCGATAATGTGTGAAATTGTTCTCGCACGCTAAAGCATTTTCTCCTTTTTCTTCGAGAAGAAGAGAAAGAGAGATTTCAAGAAAAATCACGAAACTACAAACGATTCCGGATCAATTAATGCTCCTACGATCCCGAGAGGAAGTTAATTGAGACGAATGGTGAACGGCGAAAGAGAATCGAAGCTCGCTGTAGACTCCACTCCCAGTTGGATGTGGATCGATGAAACACATTAAAAAGATTTAGATTACGGATGGATGGTCCACCGAAATAACTGACGCCACCGTGTCGAGCCACTCTCTTTCGAGCTCGAGATAAATTTCAAAAGCGAAATGTGGGGAATTCAAAGAATTAAAGAAGTAACGACGACGGCGTAAAAGCTCTTTGAAATGTCTGTTGCCTTCGAGGCAACGCGATGGACGATTTCCGCAAGCCATTGCGATGACAAAGGAGAATCCAATTCGTGATTTATTAACCTATTCCTCGCAAAATATCCAATATATATAATTCAATTGATTCTGCTTCCCGAAAGGAGAGAACATGTTAGAAAAAAATAAATATATTTGACGACAAAAATGAAAGAACATCCTTCAAAAATTTCAGACAAGGTCTATCTTATATACTTTAGACTTTGAAATACAAATATCAATTACGATGGCGTATCGCGAAAAACTGCATTTAATTAAAAAAAGAGTAAATTTTTATCTCTTGTTCTGTTCTTTTTACTTCAAGTTTACTTCAAGTTTAAACGCGACCGATATACTTTATCTTGACAATGCAGTTCTGTTACGCGAAATATTCTACGCGCTCGCAAGAAATAAATCTTGACCTATATAATTGCTTCGACATAGAAATAATATGCGCGCGTGAATATTCATCCGGCGGCCCCGGGCAAATGGTAGAACATGATACCAATCCATTAGTAACTGCTGTCCGATAAAAGTATCCGATGTATCTAGCTGCTAGCTAGATTTTCTTGCCTTCTTCTCTCGCCATTACTCAACATTACATGGCATGCATAAAGTGGGAAAGAACGTCTCCCGGAATTTCTCGCAGCAGCCGGCTTCATCGCGGAGAAAAATTCTCATACTACATTTTCAAACGCTAATCCGCGTTGGCGAATACGAGTCACTGACTCTACAACAACGACGTCCGATCTATTTTCTTGTAAATCTTGAAAACAAATTTATAGCCAGTGATAGCCCGCTATCGACTGCCCTTTTCAAATCTTAGACACGCGTATCTCGCTAACAAATTGTATTTCCCTTCAAACGAGATGGATTACGAAGCTTTTCCGTTAAGAGCATCTCGCTAGATTTCTTTGGCGCACAATGATAAGGGAAAATGTCGTTTCACATGAGAACAATTTTATAGAGATATTATAAAAGCATATTTTCTAATATATACAAATATAATATAAAAGATAGATGTATGTTATGAAAAATATATGAGATTTTACGCGGGTTTTGGGATATTTACTCAAAATTATTTATTAAAAAGAAATTGAAAAGAGTAGCATCTTAATCACCTCACGCACGCACGCGTGGCAGAAAAAATCTAATAAATAAATAAAATATAAAAAGAAAAATATGCCAGCGCTACATCTTCGATGTATTTTTTACGAAAGTTACGTATTTTACTTCGACAATAACCGTATATTGGGATTTTTAGGAGTATATCCGCGAATTTGTTGTTACGACGATGCGTCACGTATTGAATTTTACAGAAATCGTATACTTTACGCATTTTAAGTCCGCGCCAAGGCAACCGGGCAACGTTACAAGATTTAAAGCGCGAACACGACCGCGCATTGCGTTATTGGAAAAAATTGTGCGATATATACTTTGGCCGGCGATCCCAGCAAATTTGTTCGTAAGCTTGTAAAATGTAGTGTTAGGTCATGACACGTAAACACATGCGACAAATTACACGATATTATCTCTCTCGTCCTTCGGGGAAAATATATATCATCAGATAGTTGAATAACTTGTCGTAGTTTCCCCTAAGTAAATCTCTTTGGTACTTTACGCGGGAAATTTATTGCGCGGAAATATTCAGAGTACGGAAATGTATTTCATTAAACAAAATGTTAAGTTCTATTAGTCACGTAAATCGCCGACTTTGCGTTCCTAACGTTAATACAGTCGATCTGATAATTTACAGAAATGTAAAATGATTTTAAACAAGCGTAAATGCATAAATTTGCCCAAGTAAATTCTTGATGAAACTACTCTTCTTTTACGATCATGATTATTCTTGCGTGGCGTAGTGTCGTTTCAACTTTGAACTTTGGAATGCTCCGTAAATTCGAATATAATTCGCATTAACAAGTTGAAACAGGCCATAAACGTTATTTCAATGCAAATAAACATTAAATATGCATTAATAATTTGCACGAGAACATTACGAAAAGAAGACGTAATAATTTACAATATAATTTTACATTATTTTATTTCTCAATTTTAAGAAAAAGAGATATTTCGATAGAATCGTATATATCCTCATATATATTTTATCGGCTTGCATCGAGATACGGTTATACATTGTGGCGCAGTCCTACAAAAGAAGAGATTTCTCTCCTTTTTCAACGTTTTTCAACGTACATATTTTAGGAGATTTTATATCACAATTTTATCTAACTTGTATAAAACATTATTAGATTTTCTTAGAGAAAAAGTTGTCTGTAATATCCTGTTGTAGCCTTCAATTGAAAAATTGAAGACTCTCTATGATAAAGTAAAAGAACGTAAAAGAAAATTTATAAGAGAGATATCACGCATAAAAGGAGAGAGAGAGAGAGAGAAGAGAGCTTAGAAATTAAATAAAGAAATTAAATATAAAACATTATAAACGAATAAAAGTTTAAAAAATACTAAATACTTATACTAAATATTTAATACTAAAGATATATTGCGTTTGTGATTCTCTTGCGAAATCGACTCGGGCATTCAAAGGATGGATCGATTGGAAGAGTTTAATTTCTTAACCGCAATTAAAAGAGATCACACACAGAGGAACCACATATATATACACCCACGCGAAACCTCCACGCGCGAAAGGCCAGACGGTGTTAACCCTTTTCGTTATTATCGCGAGAAACATAATTGCAATTTCATTGTTCCAACGATCGAGTTATCCATCGAGATAATACACGACGAACGATGCAATACCAATTCATAGCGACGTCAGATCACATGATCATGTGATATTGGGCTAAATGTATTGCGCTCGTAACAATATTATCAATGTATGTACGTAACATTGAACATTGACGTTTAACGTTATAAATACATGCAATAATAATGAGCATTGTCAATGCAAATCGAAACATGTCATAGTCGCCTTTTTCAAGTATCTTGAATTTTATACTGATAGCAAATGGTAAAAGCCCGTAGCAATCTTCTTTAAAAAATTAGAATATTATATTTGCAAAAAAATTAACAAAGTATTTCCACAGCATAAGACGCGCAAACTTCAAATTATAAAATAAATATTACATCATTTAATATGATATTCAATTCGTCAGTAATAATTGCGGTAGCTTCGTAAAAATTTAAATCAATTCAAATACATTTTGAATTTATAAATTGAATTATATTAACATTTTGATTATATGCGTACAATTTTTTTCCACGATTTGTATCGAATGTATCCTCAAATCAATTTGACAATCGCTACATCTCGCTCGTCGATAAGACTCGTGCGATGAGAACGCGAGAATCTTATCGGTCGCTGTTTGTTAAAGAACGCCAGGTATGAACGGCGAGCTTTACCTCTTCAGAAAACGATTACGCATCGTGGCGATCGTGTCGGATGGTCGACAGCAAGTTAAGGTCAGACCAACCTTACTTAATCTTGATTCGCACGCGAGTAATTCTCGCGACCGAAGTTAGATTGGGTCAAGGTGCGGTAAGCGATAGACTTGCATGCGCTTACAGCTGATTATAACAATCGAGTTTTTGCGACTGGGACTCGTATATTTAATTCTTTACGATGCTGTATCGAGATGAACTTGACACTTGATGAATACGCAATAGTTTTGCAAACGAATCGCTCGATTAAGAATCATTGCCACCTGTAAAATAAAATATAAAAATTTTTTGTAAAATATTTCATGTACGCGAAAATTCTCGAATTCGCGAACAACTATAAATTTTGTTACTCGAGCTTCCATTCGCGCGCAATAAATTATTCACATCGTTGAGTATATCGTCAGCATGTAAATTTTTTATTAACACTTACACGATGCATTCTAGAATAAACTCACACGCGCATCGAAATGTATGTAATATAAAAAAAATATCAATTTTGTACGCATAGCTGGTGTTCTAGTTCTGTAATAAAACCGCAGACAGCTGATATTACCACAAAACGCGGGATGATTTAAAAAGACAGATCTTTCAATGTAGATTTTTTATGAAGCTCTATAAAAAGCGAATTGATTTTAATGTCACAACGCGGAAATAGGAGCCAATTAAAAATATCCGATAGCATCAATTAACTGACATCGTTCTCAGAAGTGTTTATTTAAAAGTTATCGTTGAATACGTGTCGATATTACTGAATTTTATTTATAATTACTAAATATATATTGAATTTATATCTAAATGTCACAAAGTACAATTATATTTTTCATATTATTTCAGGCTCATTACTTCGTTTTGACACGCATTTGTCTAATTATAGCTGACGAATCGACTTTTCTTTCTCGTACAAGGATTTTCTGAAAATCGTGACCTAAAGACACGAAAGGCTATTTTGTCGGAAATATCTAAGTAGCTTATTATGGCGTCCTCTCTGGCAAACGCAATGCGTCAAAATTATATTTTCAATTAGCATAATACGAGCTCTGTAAAAAGTGTTATTACATATGTTATATGACTGTACAAAGCAACAACACGCGAAACACTGTAGTTTATTATATATTCTTAGAAAAAATTAATATATAATATACAAGGATTTTTTTCTTGGAAAGTTATACATTTATATTGTGTACTAAAAATTATTAATTTTCGATAAAATATATAGTTGGTTACTTGAATAAAATTAATAGTTTTCGAAATATGATTGTATAATAGCAAAAATCATATACTTTATATATAATAAAGATAATATTTAATGTTATAGCAGATACATTATCTGAGTGAAATAAAATAAAATAATATACGTTGTTTAACTTGTGCGTGAAGACTAACTATATATATTCTTTTCATAATTTTATTTTCGAAAACATGGAAATAAAAGGAAAAGATACACACACACACACACACACACATTAAAAAGATAGCAGATTGTACATATTTGATAAGGATTAAGTTCTCTGCAAGATTATGAAATTAACCACCATTTTTATCGGATTATCCCATTATATATTATACATAATGTATATGAATAAAAGATTTTCTAACGTAATAACTTTTCACTGCTACAATAAATTGCTTCGTATAATTGCTCAGCTTGATATTAATGATTTACAAAGAAAATGTAATTTCTTTTACATATGATCAATTTAAAACAGATTTCTTTGTTAGGAATCGTGTTCAACTTTATCATAGAAGAATAAATAATATCGTACAAAAGTTTCTAAAATTTTAGTCAAAATATTACACATTTTCCTCTCATTTGTTTTTGTAAGAATAAAAGATAATTATATTTATTTATTAATTATATTATATTTTTTCTTGTCGTCTAAATCTAAATTATGTATTTTCTCTCTCTCTCTCTTTCTTTTATCGTCGAATAAAGATATTATATATTTTCTTATCGTCTCTTCTTTATATTTCACCAATATTTATGCATAAAGAAGGAATAATAACGACTATATAAAACAAAATGAAAATCTCTACGATTAAAAATTTCGATATACAATTATTTCTATTCGCGCGCTTTTTCTTATAGTTTCTTCGAAGATACCGAACAATATCGTGACACAATTTTTCATCACGCAAAACGAAAAAGCTGGAAAATAAGAAGGTTTTAAGTATTGGCGAGGTCGATCACGTAGCGAAACCGCAGCAACCGAAAATGCTTCCACTTCCCCTTTTGTTGCCGGCGCGTTATTACGACGACGGCGTCCCATACATCTGCGGATTGCATCGAGGAATCGAGGTGATGTCCCAATTCGCGAGCACAGCTCTCTCTCTCTCTTTTTTCCCCCAAAAAGAAGGATAGAAAATGCTTGTACTCGATTTAATATATCGTGATCATAAAGAGGGTATAGAAACGCGCGGGCGTCGTATCGCCATCGACGTGACAGTGCGGAATAAATGCGCGATGGAACTCGGAAGAATCGCGGTCGCTCTACACGAAGCACAAAAATCATCGGCTCAAAGAAGCTGTCATCACATTCTCGAGTCATTCAAAGCTAATTGAAATAGAATTCGTAAATCGCAGACTTGACAGCTTTAAAATAGTATTTAAAACGAACGTTACGCGAGCTGGATTTAATTATATAAACAATCCTTTTTATAAATACGTATCAACGTATATAAAGTAGAAAGACTCGATAATAAAAGCTCCTCTTTCTACTAAAATCGTTAAAAAAAATAAATGGATCGAGGAAATTTTATCTTGCTAGATAATAACTCTGCGCAATTTGAAGGATAAAATCTGGCGCAAACTAACTTGTCTTCAACGATCTCTCACTAATAAGCTCGAGCAGAGCCCACTTCTCTCAATGCTCACTCATACATGCATGGAAGTCAGCTGGCGAAAAGCTCGACAAATTTGCTCATCTCGTCTCGACACGGATGGCAGCCACGATTTACCCATTTTTATTCACGGTCCAGACGCATCTGCGACACCGCCTCTGCACGACGTGAATCGCGATTAATCTGCTCATACGGGGAGAAAAGGCACTGCGAAGGTAGAAGTATTTCCGCGCTCGTGAAAAATTAATCTGCTGATTTATTAAATTTCCGGCGCGAATATATATATATATATATATATATATATATATATATATATATATATACATCTATATGCATATACACACACACGACCGTATGAGAGCGACTGCCGCCGTGTCTTTGAAAATGCAAATTTCATGTTCTTCCGGGAACAACACAGTCGCAGAAAGACCGCTTGCGAAACATTGCAATGATTATAATTCCAGAGTCTTCTCTCGCGGTCTCATCTCGCGATTAAAAGTTAACGCCGAGAATATACGTTTTGTTTTCGAGACTAATTATATAGCAATTTTGTGACATTATATCTTCATTATTACTTTATTACATAATTAAGTCTAACAATATCATTAGTTTTTCTATTTTTTTCAGCTTTTAATCAACTGTCAGTTTTTATAAAAACAGACAATTGATTATTTTCAATCTCTTAAAAATTTAAATTTATAGGCCATGAAGCTTTACGTTACGAAGCTTTCATATATAAAAATGTAAAATGTTAGATAAACATATATATAATCTTTCTCCAATTATATTCGTATAAAATACTTTGTTGAAGTCTGCTTTTAGCAATAAGCAACGGAGTGAATGCGCGTTCCAGACAAGTACCATCGAAACTTTATCGTGCAGCAAGCACAATATACGAGCAGTCCGTTCCCCAGGTAAATATTCATTTTGCCAGCTTTATTGTGACTAAATTTAATTAAGTTTTATCATAAACGTTGGGTGTATATATATTATTCGCAGTTGGGAGATGAGTTTGAAAAGTATCTTCGATGGTATGATTCGGGAAAGGAGGTCATCGGATAAAGACAGAGATTCGAAAATATCTACAATATACCTCTCTTTAAAGGTATACAGATTTCCATCAAAGATATTAGAGACGACTATAACGATATATGTGCAAAAAAAGAATCTTATAGCAATTGAAAAATCTGATATAATTACATTTTTTTTACAAAAACTCGAAAAATTAATTTTATCTTTGAAGAATCTTTAATTACGCAATTTTTTTTTGCATAATTTGTAATGTTACAGACGTTTCCATGCCCTTTGTATCTCACAATCTTCATCAACTTGAACATATCGAGCGAGCTTCTAAATTCGTCGCTCTTCTCGCTATAAGGATTTCCGTTTCACGCGATTATTCCACTCCCCCGCAAAAACTTTTCCCGAAGGCTCTCCTGAGCCTTATCGAGGGTGGAACGCAGCAGCCCCCCTCTTTACAAAGGCATACCCGCCGGTCGGAAAACTGCAACGATTACGAGGGATGATTTATCGCCGGGAAGCGCATAGATCGCGTGCTGTCGCTCGTCTTAATGCGCGCGGGGGCGCGAATTCTCCTCGTCAACGTCGACCCCCGTCAAGGCTGACGACGAACCTTGTACGCGGATCGCGAAGGGCTGATAAGGCGTGGTCGAAATCACGCGTAGCGATCCGTGTGTGCTCAATTGTGGCGTGATACAACGTTGCTGCCGAGTTGCCTACAACTAACTTGTTACAACTAATGTAATTACGACACGCGCTGCTGAGATCGCGAATGGGGATAGGCGGGCCGACTGTTCTTCAAGGCTTTTACGACCTTCGGAAAAACTCTTTCGATAGAAATACTAAGTTATTGTACATGTGTGTGTTAATCTATTTCCAAAGTGTATTTGTTGCTTTATTTTATCGTGCCTTACATTTTATCACTATCTACTAATTATTATATTGTTTTAAATATAAGATATTTGGAAGCTGTATATTTCAATATTTTTAATGCCCATTTGATTAAGAAAAGATTTAATTTGAGTACGTTCGGATTTGATATAAATGACTCTCCTATAAATCTTTTCGCGTTTTTAAAAATTTTAAAAATATATCGTCAAAAAATTGCATGTTAATCTTAAATTGAATATGAATATGAATATCTATCGCAGATATTTGTCGTTAAATTCGGTCCACGTGCACGACTGCTTCAATAATGAATCCGATCATGATCCCCTGTGGTTTTAGAGTTTTAGGGTCGAGTCTGAAAATACGACAAATGCATATTTCAACATATAGTCGCCGTACTTTGTCTCTATTATAATGTACGCGAGCAAAGTTCGCAATAGTATTATATTTCATGCCTCGGTCCTTTCTTCCGTAAATTTCAAACCACAATTGCCAATTATCTCTCGCTTATCTCTTTCTTCGAAGGATTTTTTAGAAAGATTCGCACAAAAGATTACATATTTCATGAAATTAAACGATTAAAGGGCGCGGGTACTACAATGCGAAGGTCGGTATTTTTAAAAGAATTTTGCACTTGATTTTTTTGCTAGAGAGCACGGGCGATTGGCGGCGGGATGTTAAAAATTTCAAAGGAAAGGCTGCTCTAAACCAATTTTACGGCGCGGCTATAGCGATGGTTTTATGTACGCGTCCGTCGCCTATTTTGAGATTTCGCGAGTTATCGCGACGAGTTCAAGGAGAGAATAGAGAGAAACGATCTCAATTTATACGTTCGCTGCGGAGACACTGCGGTATTGCGTGTTGTACTGAAAAAAAAATGACACGGTGATGTTGGACGAAACGACGTTTCACGAAGCGAATTTGAAAGTCTGTACAAGTTTGTTAACATCATCACGTACACACTAAAGTTCGCACATAGAGACTGTAAACCTTCGTTTACAGTGAGCACAACACCTTGTATAGAACTTTGAAGTAACCTCATTTAGCGCTAAACTGTGTGCGATGAAAGCAGGAATCTAAGTACTGTAAAAAGGTTTCGAGCGTGAAGAGAATTTAAAATCCAATCTTTTCCTCTGAAATATTTCTCTTTTTCTTTCTTATTAATCGTTCACAAACTTTTTGTTAATATTTTGTTTTAATTGTCACTAACAATAAGTGTATATTTTAAAAGTTATATGTCTCAAAACATTACATATATTAAGAAAAGTGTGGAAATTTTTATCAAATAAAAAAATTAATTTATTTCATTTTTGTTATTTTGTTTTATTATTTTATAAAAGTTTTCGCATTTTAAAGCTAATTATTTTTATTTTTAAATTTATTTACATACATATATGTGATATAAATATAAATAGATCAAAAAGTGAAAATAATTAGCTTTAAAATTTTAGCGTATCATTTATATGTAAATTGTTACATTCTTTATTTTTAATGACTGCTATTTGGACAGAACTCGAATAGAACGCAAATTTTTACGAGACTCAACGAACACGATATTCCTTTTAGAGACCGCGCATCTTGCTGTTTATATTCCCATCAATATCAACTCGCACTCAAACTATCGTCAAACATCGCTTCCACGTTCACTTCTCTCACTTCTTTTCATTCATCCTCCACAGGACCGTTATCTACACCCTTGCGGAATCAGAAATAGTACGAGCCATAGAAGAAGAATTTATGTCAAGTTGGAGGATGATCGTTCCGACGACGGTGCCAATAGGGTGACAACATCAATGAGCTATTGTCTGCTATTTTTCCCTCTTTCTCTCGCCTCTTAAGATATGTTGGGAAAAATTTTACAATCCTCAAAATTGTTTTTTATAAACAAATTTATATTTTTAACAAATAAATTTTTCTACAGAAAAAAATTTCTATAGAAATTAGAACAAAAATTTCTATAAAATAATTCTTTAAAATGTTATTTCATGAATAATTAATTGAATGTGAGATGATATGCGTAATGTGAATAATATATATGTGTATTAAATTATATCATATCAAACATTATTATATTAATAATTAAAAATTTTATTAATATTTCTGTATCAGAGTAATTTTAACGATAATATGTATCTCAGAATAAATGTATCATAATTATAATTTGTTTCATCACATATCTTTGTGTAACGCTTATTAAATACAAAATGAAATATTGATATGTCTGTAATTATATTTCGTACAGAAATTATTGACAAAAGATCAATATATTTATTATGTGAAAATAATAATTATCATAAAATTCTTTCAAGTTAACTCTTCCTTTTCTTCTTATAATCGGCAGAATATTACTCTAAGTCAATATTGATATTGATACGAAAGCCTGCGAAAATAATTTGCGAGCTATTAAAAATATTTTGCAACATTAAACGTACCCGGAAAATGCACTACTGGCAAAGTTAAAATAGCGAAGCCGAAAAATTATATACCTATATTTTTACATCGCTTTACGTTAACCACGAGCTAATTCTATACATTTTCAGCATCGTAATTTTTGAATATCTGCGGAACGAAATGTTCACGTTAGCAAATTTTTGCAAACGCGGATAATTGGTTTTCAACGCAGTACTCTTTACAATATATATATTCACAAAATTAATTTTACTGTTTAAAGACCACATCATAAAAAATGCACATAGGAACTTAAGTACATACGAATTTTAATATTATTAAAATTAATAGTTTTAATAGTTTTTCGAGGAGATACATCGGTATACAAGTCTTAAAATAAACGATTGAGAAAGGTCATTGGATCAATAGAAATTGAGCGAAGTCGCTAACTTTATTTATTATTGAGCCACTTTTGTTAAGAGAGGTCAAGAGCTTTTGCATGGAAAAAGAAAGTTTAATAAGTTATAAGAAAAACTTTTTTTTTGTTATATCGTGTTTAAATTCGCAAAATAAAGAGATTATTAAAGCGATAGCAACGTTGAACTTAATTTTCTATATATTTTTCTTTTTTATTTATTATTTTATTATTCAATTACTGATTTTATATTCCAAATAGAATACAAATAAAATATTAATAATTAAAAGTAATATTAAAAGTAATATCTCCTTAACTTAATGTGCGAAAATACAAAAATGTGATATAAAGATATAAAAAACACATTCTTCATTAAATTATATAACATAATATATATATATATATATATATATATATATATATATATATATATATAATTTTAATTTCTCTGCTCTATAAATATTACATAAATATATAATTTTATTTATATAATGCATATGTTATCCACATAAACGCCACGATAGTCGATTCAACAGAAAAAGAAATTTACTAGAAAAAGAAGCTCTATTATTTATACTGTTCCATGCGTGTTGTTGAATAACACTAAATGTGAAGTTATTGCGGACCGAGTTTTGCAAATTTATAGCCCCGTCAATTATTCACCTTAGTGGCTCAGGTTCGACATTGCGCGGGATAGATTCTGTTCGAGTAGTCTCGATGCAAATTTAAACTCTCCCTCGTTGTTTCCAGACGCGCGCGTACAGATACACATACATACATGTAAGAAACAGTGCACCGTCAATCCCTCTCACCTAGATTTTTCAATGCGCCTCTTTCGCTTCAGATCTTCTCTTCCGTGTCCATTTTTAGATTTTTATCTTCGGTCAAGGATGCATTTCTCGTCCGAGCTAAGTCTAACAAAACGCGAACATACTTTGCGTCTTGAAAGAAATTTTAATCCAATTACATTCTTTTTCTTCAAATCTCTATCTTTTAGATCTTGAATAGAAATCTCTATAAATAAATTTGGATCACACTTTGTACACACTTTGTACATTCTTAATGCGTACGAAAAACATTAACTACTGACTGATTAACATTGCATTGATGTTGCGCGATTTGTTAAATAAATGCATAAAAGGGAAATATATTTTTCTGCAACGTATTTTTTCGCCAGAGAAAATCCTTAAAAGTCACCACCGTACCCACAATTTACAATTGTTTTCCGGGCAATGCGGCACTCGAACATTTATCGTATTCGTAGCGCGGTCTATTACAAGTCACCGTTGTAAAGTTTTCTTCCGCAAAATGGGGAGAAACTCACGAAAGCTAAAAATAAATAAATTGGTCGACGAGCGAATTTACATTGCGCACGCACACGGCGGTATGGCAATTTCACTTGCGCTGCGTACATCTGTGCAGATTTGACCCAATGACCCGGGAGCGACGAAACGCAGCGGAAGTAACGCAGTAGCGAATCACTTCCAGCTTGTTCCGATCTCCGGGCAAATTACTGCCGATGCGCCATCGATCTCCCTATCGTACGTAAATTGCACTTTTACGACTTTAAAATTCGTGTCCTTTCCGTCGTAAACTCTATATAAACGTTTCGCGAGAATTTATTTCTCTATCGATTGTTGTTAATGCAAATCGACAGTCGCGCTTTTTCGCGGTTAGCGATAACCACTGCGATAACCAATAAAGGTTTACTCATGCATAACGTATCACTTTACCATATCTGGGAAATCTGTGAATACAAAATACGATATGCAAACGCGTGTGAATGTTTTGTTTTTTTAAGTGAACGTACATGTATATTTTTGTATATTTTCTAAATATATATTACTTTAATTATTAAAAGAGATCGAGATAATTAATTTATATAATTGGAGGGATGAAATAAATTCGTGGCAATTAAATCTTCAACTAAATATAATGAGAAAAAAATTAATTTCGTTTTAAATTTATCGCGAATGAGCTTTTTAAATTTACAGAAAATAGAAAAGTGTTAATTTCTCTCCACGATAGTTAAGAAGGGTTGAAGAGAACTCTCGTGGGAACAAAGAAACGTCTTTCCATTTCTGTAACACTTTAATTAAATGAAATTGGTCATCGTGGATGGTAATTGAAGAACGTTCAACATCATCTTCTTTCACCGTTCTTTAAAGTGTCTTTTATTGTTTTTAACGAAGAAATTTTGAAGGAATTCGATGCGCGCTGAACAAATAAATGCCCAACTTGTAGTAAATTAGTGAGAGATAATTAACAACTCACGCACACTCAAGCTAACACTCGAGTATGTTCGTCATTCAAAAAAAAAGAGAAGAACTTCCACACGAATAGGGGTGAATTAACATCTGCGTGTCGCGTCATGTCAGGTGACTGAACATTTGGAGCGTTATACACGAGACTGTCGCACCCTCCCGCTCAACCCCGAAATTTACATAGCGAGGAATAACTGATACGGATTAATGAGAAGCGACGCTGCACTTAGAGAAGCGGCAATGTCAAATACGTATAAATCATAACGAGTCTGAATAACGAGTGTACACTATAAATATGAAATGTCATAAAAGTGCTAAACTATATCTAACGATTAGAAACGTAAAAATTATAACGATTAAAAACGTAAAAATATTAAAGAGTACAATCAAAATTTATTTGCTCATTACGAGAAGCTATTAAAATTATGAAACTAATTAATTGTTTTAATATTTATATTGTTTCGTATATTTTATCTATCTATAAATAATGTATCTTTTGACGTTTAAAATACTGACATAGATGAGACAAATTTTCACTTTGTTCATATTCATGCTCTTTTTTGTTAGAGATTAATTCGCGACAATTTAATTTACGTAATCCCCAAATTATCTTTTAAATTTTTGCTTGTTGACGTCCAGGAATGTTTCATGCATAATCAGTGTTTCGTCCGTTGACACTGACTGTCAGTACTTGGATTGAAAATAAATATCGACCGATCAAAAGCGTTGCTAGGAATCGTCATCGATTCATGACAGCTGCTTTCTGTACTTCTTTCGCTAACCCTAATTCACCCCTTCCTGCTTCTCTCTCTCTCTCTTTTTATCGTCTTTTTATTCTTCGGCTTCTCTCGTACTCGGAGCGGTCGCGCTTCTTCTAAAAATAGGCGTGCATCGAATAACGAGCTGGGAGCAGCGGCGGGGGCGACTGGGGTTGAAGTTTGCATTGTGAACGCGTACAGAGCGGTGTATATGACTACATAGTACCCTCCCGTCTATCCCTTCATCCCGCATGTAACCGTAGATTTGACCCAATGACCCAGCGAACGGGCCCGAAACGCCGCGGAAACGCCCGAGTGGCTTTCACCCTCGATCCTGAATTACGCTTTCTCTCTCTTTCTCTCTCTCTCTCTCTCTTTCCATTCCCCTTTATTTCAATCTCCCATCCTGTCATCCGCGACGAGAGATGTTTCTCCTCCGCTGATCGACTATGAACGAAGGTGTAAATATTTTATTGTTGTGTATCTATCATACGCGCTAGCGTCTAATGGGGCGGCATAACACGCGACGCCATGATGCGATTTCGGCACGAGCGATACGTTATTTCGACGTCCCCACCCGCACAATGATTAATTTTACGCGGCCGTTTTCGGGATAATCAGTATGTCGCGACGTCATAATGTATCGCGAGATTATACGCGTTATGTGAACGCGTCACCGCGCTCGCATAATCATGGTCCATCGGATGCCCCTACGAAGATTCTCGGGATATCTTCGACGCAATTAGGTGAGCATAACTTGTGTCGGAGATATTAAACGAGGCGTTAAACGAGGTAAGCACATTCGCGTGTTTCGGTGCTTCGAAGTAAATATACATATGTTGCGGATTTTGTGCCACGGTTGGAAAAGATAACACGAGATAACTTTTATGTAAATCTTTCTCCTTAACTGAATTTTAACAGTAATGATACTAATAATCATAAATTCATCTTTTTATAATTTTCAATATTAAATATTGCAATAGAAAAAAGAAATAATTAAAAAATGTATAAAATACGAATGTAATTACAAGATCTTTATGTTCCTTTTGCTCAACGTTAAATTAATATATCCATATAAAAAGTTAACACATCCAATTTTTTCCACTATTTTTCTTATACGCTTAACATTTTCTATACTTTGATCAGTATTTTTACAGTTTTTTTTTTAATTTCGATTATGATTCTTGAACTTTGATCGTTTGTACCTTTTAATCAAAAATTGTAATTTCTTTAAATTAAACAGTTAAACTATAATTTATTTTTAAATAAATTTAAAAAAAATACTGATACTTTAATCAATGATTTTCAAGATAAAGATACATAAAAATCAAAAGATAATTTTATAAGAAAGCATTTCTCAGAAAAATTGATGCTATTTTTTATATATTTAACATTTTTTTAAGATTTGTTTTATATTTCACTTAATATATCCATTTTATATAGCTTAAAATGTTTAAAAAATTATCTCTTTTTAACCTATCTTGAAAATGAAAAGAATTTTGATATTTTAGTTATTTTCAAGTGTCTTAAAACATATCTATTTAAGTATGATTAAAAAAATTCTTTCTTGTTTCTTTGCAATTACAAAATTAATTAATCAACTCATCGAAGACTCTTAAAGATTAATAAAGTTTGATATGATATTTATCAATAAAAAACCGATAAGGATAAGTAATAATGACAAGAGCAAAAATAGCGAGGTTTAAATCTTGATACATAATTTATATAGTCATCATGAGATTAACATGAAGATTTTCTAATGTCAGGCAATTTATTTGATAATGTTGTCGATTAGTGTACAGTAACCGCTAGTAAATCTTCCGCTCTTTTTCATGCGATTTTACCGGATCACTGTTATTCTGCGGTATAAAGCGCTAATGTCGCGTCGACTGTTATGATATATCGCGTCCGTAGCATTACGTAAAGTACAAAACATATGTTCGTGATATGCCTCGATTCTGCTTCTTGGATCTTTTTCCGATCGATTTGCGAAAGTAAACGGGACATAGATAGAAAGCCGAAACCAGAGTGTAAATACATTCCCGACTCCGATAGTTAGTGTAAACTTTATTGCGCGACCCGTCATACATCCGCATATAACTCAATACGCTACATAGATATGTGTTACGTTATTTTGCGATATATAAGCGCTATGTACGAAAAATACGGATATAGAGAGATGCACACGAGATACATTAGCCGCGAATGGCCTACGTCGTCTCTTCACTCTCTCGATACTTTTCCAAGCAACGATAAACGAGAAGGTATTTCAGGACCGCCCAGTCTCATGTACATATATAGGAAAAGTAGCTAGAAGTAGAGCAAATCCTCCGGGTTGTGTGATGCTTATATATATATATATGATAATAGGATTATTTTAGTCTTTTAATCTTAGTATGTGGGTGCACATAAAGAAAATGTACCATAACAAAAGGATTTCTCGTTATTTGCTAACGTGCGCATTTTGTATTTAAATTCAATTAATATAGGAAAAAATAAAACATTACACACATAGTTTGTTAAAATTAAGATTATTATCATTATGTATATCTAAAGTTGTGTATTAGAAATATAAATGTATTATGTAGTGACGCTTTTGTTCAATTTATTAAGTATTCCTGCATATATATAAATAAAATTTAAATTTTGTATGCATAAGACCAAGATTTATTCAAGAAAGTGACAGAGATGGATCTTGACTATCTGATAAACAACTCGTAATTGTGTGAATGTCATAATTTACAAAAATATAAAATACGACAAGAGAATAGATTGTTCTAAAAAGTACGTTTGCGTCAGTATCGTTCATTTGACAGTTTCTTATGTTTTATATATTATATATATATTTTATTCATTTTATATTCCCGGCATGTCACACAAATTCTCTCGGCAATTAATCTGCACGGACATTTTCCAGGTGTAATCTTCTCTCAAGGGGAAAGATCTCTCGCATTACTTAAGCAAACAGAGATGTCAAGAAAATGGATCGTAAAAATATTTTGATATTATTCGTGTCAATTCTATTTAAAAAAAAGTAATTTTATAAAAGTAATTTTATCCACATTTTCTGTCAATAAAGAACTATTTGAATTAATTTCTAATAATTTAATAACTCGTTATCGGTATTTCCAGCGTTCCACACATTTAGAAAAGTAGAAAAATATCATATAGGAATAAGTTGCCACTAAACATGTTATTTCTACGACAAGATCCTTTTAAAGAAACGAAAAAAAAACTATTACAACATATAGTAATGCGATTGAGCGCTTCTCGCGGAAATGTCACGAGCTCCGTAAATTTATAATCTGGACAGGGATAAAAACGAGATGCCATTAATCATGCAACGCGCATCCCAGCGATGCTTCTCGGGTTGCGATATTCGCTCACTTTAATTTGAAAAAATGGTGAAAATTTTAGCCAACGGCAGCGAACGACATATTTTATCATTACGCTTTTGTGTCGTAATCTATGCCTCGCAAAATGTCTTTCCTGACTAATCGTGGCTGGATATTCGAGTATCGTTACGCAGTCATGTGCGTAAAGGTTGGCGTCATAAATCATTGAAGATAAGAAATTATTTTGCAGAAGAAATGTCGAACGAAGAAAATGTTTAGCTATTTTTACAGTATAATAACATGCTTAATTTTAAGCGTTTTGACATTTATACATACAGTTTATTATTTACACATTTTGTCGCGTAATATATAAATAGAATATAGTTTTTAATTACATGCGTTAATTAATTGCTGTGCGAATAATTATAATATGTTTTTTATCGTTTCTATCACATTTCTACGAAATAAAATTTTGTAAAGTATTTCATGTTCAAAAACGGGTTTATTTTATTACTAAAGGCTTTATTTTATTACTAAAATTCAATTTTATTAATATCACTATTCATACACACACATGTTAAAAATCCAATACAATGCAATTAATTAGATATAATATTAAAAATATTAAATTTTTATTAAAATTTAAAAAAAGTGTCATTTAATAGTATGTACAGTATTGATTAGTAATTTTTCTTTTTGATAGAGTTTGTTTTTGCATCAAGAAAAACAATCGCGCGCGCAGATTAATGAAGTTTCACGGTGTTTACCCGGTTTTAATGACTTTCGAAAGTTTAAATAGTCGTCCCTTATCTAATAGGCTAAACCTATCAAACAACGACTAGTTTCCTAATTTCGTGGAAGCCACACATTTTCCAGTGATGTTTCAAAAATTGTTGTAATCTCTCTACAAATTACATCTATTGATTTTATTACACAAATTTATTATAAATATAATAAAATCTCATGACGAAAAATTAGATAAGATATTTATGGTCAACTGCGCTTTTCTTCAATTGTAAGTTTTTTGATGAATTTAAAATCAACTTGTACACAGTCAAGATTTATCAAATATAAAAAGAATCATATTTAAAAGGACTGTTTAAGGGAGGAGAGAACAAAAAACATTTAAAATTACATTTTTAGTTCTGAAGAATTATTCAAATATGTATGCTACATTTATGATATGTCTATTGTGAGAAATATATCTTTTATATAAAGTATAAAATTGTAATGTCAGCATGCCACTCAACTAAAATAGTATTTTGTACGGTCAGAAAAATGGCGGAAGTATATTTACAACATCTCGCGCTTGTCCCGCTGGTTATGTTATATATCATGAAGAAAGTTTCTTTGCAGAGTTACTTTGTAAAAAGTAACATCCGTTTTTTCCATAACATGTCAAACTTCTGTACTAATTTCACGACGAAAGTCTCGCATATAAACTTTCATTAGAATGAGCGTTGAAACAAGATGGATGAAACATTTTATTTGGCTGCCTTTTTCCAAATAAAGTTAAATAATAGAGATTTATGAAAATTGATGAAATTTAAAAAAATTTATTGACTTGACAGACAAGTATAATTACTCGTGTATTCATTCCTTCCTCATATCAAATTCGTATAAGGTCGCAGTTGCATTTATCAAAAATCTTTTTAATTTTATATCAAAAGTTAGCTGTATCAACCGTCAAGACGTATAAAGTTCATATCTCACGATCAATGTAATCTAATCTCTCCTGTTCTCCGTTTTATTTACCGTAAAATATATGATCAAGTTTACCCGTGAGATTTATGCAACCCCCACGCAACCTCGGGGCGCAATCCTTCTCATTTCTTGTTTTTTATTGAACGTTGTTTCTCATCTCCAGACAAATGAAAGGAAATAGCGTATGCATTTTTGTAGGTATTGACGAATGCCGCTTGAGCTTGAGTTACATACTTGCAGAAAATATTTGCGTATTTTATCAAGCGAATTGTCGTTTACATACATGCGAAATTATTCGCAGCATTTATTTAATATTTTAAATAATATTATAACACTTTACGAAATGTGTTGAAAATTCGGTCGTATAATCGTTCCGACTTTCGAGTTATTTTCAATTTGTCATAAAATGTGCACAAAATTCTTTTGTTTCGTACGCCAGAGACGATTTAGTAGACGATTCTTTTTGATTAAAATTTAAGATTATGGTTTTGATGTATTATATATAATTAATGAAAACAAAATAATTGAATATTACATGTGTCAATGCTACATACATTTGTGTATAAATACTCGGGTTTTCTGTTATGGATCACAGTTTATATTACAGTGTAATTTACGTAATTGCTTTTGTTTCGTGTTAGTCAGATACTTGAACTTCTAAAATAAAAAAAAACGCAATGTACAGCATTTTGCTTATATTTTTATTTTAATTACAAGATGACTTGTACACCGAAATAACTCGAATGTCGTATATACATTTGGCTTATGTATATTTCTCTCGCCCAATATAACGGTCTAATTTATCCTGTGAAAACTACATTTGAAAAAAATGACGTTCTATGTTATTTTGCCTAGATTATTTTTTCTGCTATGAAGATTTTTTCTTTTCATAAAGATTTTATGCTGCAATATTCGAATTAACTGTCAAAAATAATGCGCATATATCAAATATAAGGTTATTTGTTTTTTTCCATTGCAATAATTTTTTCCTTCGATCCCAGTTATTGCTGAGAGAACAGGATGTGCACCCCGAGATTGTGCAAAAAAATTACTTTCCAGGCAAAAGCACTATTCGCCATACAATCTCTCATCCCTCTTCCATAAAATATTTTTCGCCGTTGTCCGATATCTGCGTCGGAATCCCGTTCTGGCTCTTCCCTTTGGACGAAATAGGGTAATATTAATCGTCCAAAGAGTATCGCGCGCGCAACGACGCGATACGATACGCTCGTAGTGGCTCTAAGAGAGAAACGTGCTTTCAAGGCCGAAGAATAAAAAAACAGGTTGATAAGTTATATCTTGCGGAATCGATGTTCGCTAGGGAGGAGAGAGATAAGCTCACGAACTAAGGTAACTTATACTAGGTCAAGCGTGAAACCGCAACTCAGACTGGATATCGAGTGTTTCGGCATTCGAAGCGAAAATGATTTTTCACTTTATATAATTAATCTCGCATCATTACATAATATAATGTTAGCTCAAACACACATTTGTGCTTGTAGAATTTCGAAAACAAAAATCATATAAAATGTCTCGATGTCATCATGTTTTGCTCCAAATGATAGAATAGCTATCGTACTATTTTTATTTTTCTCAATTGTACTTTAACCATCGATCTGTTTAATGTAACATCATATAATGCCCTTTAATAGAAAAAAAATATATTACGGAAAGAAATTTGAACGAAAAACAAAGATTTGAATCAGCGACGATTCTATTACATTAAATATATGTATATTAATTGCGTAAGCAATTTATTTTTCCTCCATTTCAGCTCGATTTATCTAACTGAAAATTGAATTCGCGAAACTTTCACAGAAACCGTAACACAGTAAAACTGTTGAGCTTATCAGGCTCAATCTCCAGCTCGATATTTCTGCACAACTCCTTGTCGTTAAACGAGCAACACGATCGATGCTTTTTATTTTCAGTTTTATGTAACTAACAGCCGTGATCAAAAGTACTTAAGAAATAAATGTTCATTCTAATAATTTTATATAATTCCAAAATAAATTTCAAGTAAATCAGAGGGATTTAATTAAATTAAATGACAGCTAGTGTATATAAATGAACAATTCGGATAAAGAACCGTGTAAATTGAATTTTCATAATATAATTAAGAGCTTTTATTATTATTTTATTTTATTCGTTACTATTTTTGAAACATTACAGCTTTACATTTATGTTTAATGGAATGCACTGACTGTTTTAATGCGCTTTACGGTTCATTTAATGCTATATGTTAAATTTTGAAATTTTACATCGGGCCGGCTATTAATCTAATTTTTCGGAATTTTTAGTGAAGAATAAGGGAAATATATATATCATCAATACGAATTTATAGTTTTGTAAAAAGATAATATATTTTCGATTACAAAACTATAGATTTTCTTTGTAAATTTTGCTAGCTAGAAAATAAATTGCGAAGGAAAAGATATCGAGAAGCGATGAATTCAATACATCGACGGTTTTTAATTCCATTTCGACATTTGCAATATCGATGAGATCGTGTAAAAGAAACAATTTGCCAAATTCCTCGATCCATCATAATCGAAATTCTAATGGCTTACATCCAAAGGAATTTCCCATCAAGGAGATGGTTCAAATTTTGAATTAAAAGTTTTTAAGAACGGAGTTTCTTTTACATCAGTTTGTAAGAATGCAATTTAATGAAAATGTGCTTTTTCTTTTTCATGGTATCTGTAAAATGTCTTAAATAATAACGGAAGAAGAAAGATATCTTTGCGTCTCGTCGTCTGAAATTGAAAGAAGATGTAATTCTCGGATCGCGAGCGTTAGAATAGTTGAAGAGAGATATCGTCGTATAAAGTTTGAAAGTTTCTTTGAAATTGCCGGGACGGGGATTCTGCATAATTTTAAAATAAAAGAAGGCATACAAAAGGTAAAATATGTATCTACACTTACAATGATGTGATTTGTTACATTATGAATGTTACATTATGTTGGCAATTATTCTATTAGCGCGCATTCTATTAATTACGTATTTTAAATTTATATGTATTAAATAAATTGTTTACATAATATATTGCGACATATATTCTAACTATATTTTGATCGAGTTGCATCATTAATTAATTGTAATGATTATTTATTTAATTAATAAATATTATTATTTATAATTAGAGGGAGATGTATATCGCATCTCTCTGACCATAGCGAATATTATCACGAGTCGTTCTTTATACGAGCCAGAATCTACAATTTGCAGAGATGCAAATCTGCAAATGGCATGATAAAATGCAAAGACTTAAGGGAACAGCGAATAACGAACAGATGGATAACGGTGCAACTCGATGAGAGATAGTAGTAAATCCCCTTTATTTACAGGCAAGTAGTGTGCGAGCGTAAAAACGGCGCCGTGAACTCCACCGTCGTATAAGCTAAATATAGACGGCACATGGCACGCTTTTCCAACTTTCCCCGAGTGTCAAAGCTGCAAAGCTAGTAGCAAGTAAAACACGGTAACTGAACTCTATCTGTCGTTTGTCACAATCATCTCTCAGGATGAGGCGTTTCCTCTCGGCATATGCTCTTCCGGCCGATATATTTCACCTCGCCCCCATAAAATCTTACAATAAGATCCTACTACTTTTTCCGTCGTTTAATAGTTCTCATCTGTCTTTTCGTTCGTCGCGACGAATCTTCGTTTAACAAAAATCACACAACCATCGCGATTGTTTCTGAATCTTTACGCTCTTTTTATTAAAATGCTAAATTTAATGAATAATAAATTTGCTTTGACAGGAATCGCTAATCGATATAAAAAACAGTTTGAATAACTGATAGGATTGTGGCGGTTGAATTAATTCACAAATTATCGTCATCGATGCGCTGCATCGACGCGTGCCATGAATATTATATGAAAATTACAAATCCACAGGATTTGGCTCATTAGGTTGGACATAATATTTCACCTGACATGTTAAATAAAAGAAATAACATAACAATAACATAACGATAAATAAATAAAAATCTCTTCTTTCTTTAAAAAGAGAAAATTATAAACGATTTAATTGTCACTTTATACAAATGTTTAATCTGTCTGTAATGTAATAGAGCTATCCTATTCTCAATATTTGTGAAAAAGGCTACAAAAAATTTATATATATATATATATATATATATATATATATATACATAGAGAGAGAGAGAGAGAGAGCAATCAAAAGAAATCAATATAGCGAACAGATATACACTTTTCTTGCAAATAAGCTTGCTAATTTCGCACTCACTATGTATTACAGACGCTTTTAACAGCTTTTATTCTCGATATTTGTAAAAAGCTGGCGCGCAGGAAAGGAGGGAGCTTTTTCACCGATCTAATATACAATACACGTATTGACGGCAGGCATTGGTCACCACTCCCTCGCTCCACGAAACGTCGGTTTTGTATTGTGTTTATCGACAGGTAGCTGGTTTGACTAACGAGCGCGCGCAGAAGGGGAGGATAGGCAGTTCGAACCCTCTGCTCGAGGTCGTGTGTCGCAAGCGGATCATTTCACCCGGCTCTGATGATTTTCAATCACGATAATGCATCAAAGCGGTATAACGATAGAGCGGCATAGCGCACCTGTGCCGTCGTCGTCGATATTCGCTTTACTCGTCGTATTTGCGAGCGTGCCCGCGTAAATCGAAATCATCGGTTTTGTGTGTAATTTACTTCCGGGGCAGTGGCTCGTCGAAAATATGCACCGCCGCTATTGCCGTTAATAATTTGCTCTATCGAGTATCCGCCGTTGCGTTATTGTTGCACCGCGGCCGTAGCCAATGTTTGTTTGTAATACACCGTGACATCTCTCTGCTTCCGGGATAAAGATGTAAATATCTTCCCGTAATTGCTATCCCTTTCATTCGCATCCAGTCCGATACAAGCTTTTCCCTCGTATAAAATCGGATTCGTTTAATCGCGTTTTACCGCAACCAATTTGTCGATCGAATGGAATCGAAACGATAGTGATGCTACCATTTATTTTCAATAATTAAATGTATTTAAATAATTAAACAAAACACATAAGAAAATATTTAACAATTATAAGAATAACGTTCGTTAATGAAACCGTATGTTACATGTGTGTGTTAATAAATAATTATATACATACTTATATAGATATTAATTAATATATATAAAACGATTAACTATATAAATTATTGTTATAGTGTCAGAAAATATCACATTTTTTATATCGATATGTCACAATTGCCACACGAGCTAACTCGAAAATCGATAAACCTTTATCGAGTAATTCTTTCGAAAAAACCGATGGTGTGATGACTTTATACGCTATGCGAACCTAATCCTCGTTTATCTCGTCATGCAAAGCATTTTTCCAGGGGAACGTAGTCTGAATAAATCATTCTCATCCACGAAAAAAAAAGTGCCGTCAAAAGATCCACAAGTCAATGACACGAGATGGTATGACAGGAGGCACACTGACACACGTCATATCTGCGTGATGGTGTGTGCGCATCACCTGAGGGCAAAAGCCGATAGGATTTATTGTCTTTACGGAAAGAAATCATGGGAGAGATTTCGGTCTCCCATGTCGAAGAAAATTTAAGAGGTTCTGCGGATAAAAAGCGACAAAAAAAGCCACTCTCGAAACCTCGCGTAAACATGATAAACGTCGTCGTCAGAAGCGTAGAAGAGAATTTCTAAAAATTTCGCTGAAGACACACAACTTCGCATGTCACCCCCGTCTCACGATTGATAATGGATAAAAAGTCTCTTTCTCCTAATTCACAATACCATAATTCTCTTACAACTTTTACATTATTATATTAATGAGCGTAACTTTTCGTCGTGTTATTCCTGAAACCGCCTCGCCATTTAATTTAATATAATTTTGGGATGCACGCTCTTATAATTTTCTCATCGAATTTAACTCGACTTTAGATACATTACTTTATTAAGAGATTTAGTTTACTGTATTTTACGCTTATTACTTTCGCGCCAAACGAGAGAGAATGATATAAAATTATATTATATATAAAATTATTATAAAATTATATTACATAATATTATATCTTAGATTATGTTATATATAACTTTGTTAAATTTCTCTCTCTGGTGACAAAAAATCAAATTGTAAAGATAAAGTTATGACGTTACGTATAATTTATTACATTCATTCGATATTTTACCGGTGGGAACGATAAGAACAAAATTACAAACGCGACGAAATTTGAATGACCGTTGTTCCGAACTTTTAATTAACTCCAAGTTAAAACTTGGTCCGCAAAGATCCATCGACCGTTACTAAGGTAGCTTGAAATTTACTTGTACACGACGCGCGTTTTGAGCGCGTACCTAACACTTTCTTCTCCAGAAACGAGTAAGTCAATACATTACTCCAAGTCAATATACGTATAATCGAACAGATTCGCCTTCGTTTACGATCCGCTTGACTGCCGTTGCTATTTTTGAACGTATATGAATATAGAGAATTCCGACAGATTCCGGAAATTCGAGGCATTCCAATTAGGAAAATCGATATCAAATTACATGCTTGATTTAGCCCTTCCATAACTGCCAAAAGGTTTATTTATGATGCTTGAATCTGCAGTGCAGCAATATTTTTTATGAAATATTATACCATCGCGCACCAATAAAATCCGCGTAACAATAGCAAAATTATGATTGAGGGATTCGAGAATAATCGCGAAATAATGCGACATTATATAATAGGGATATTGATTTACGTAAAATTAATAATTTATGTCCTTAAATCTCCTAAATACGTATAATAATAATTTATGTCACTATGCGCATCTTATTGTCCCGAATACAATTAATTAATATTCTATCGTATCGATTGAGATTAGATCCATAATTTCTTATTGCTGAAAATAACAAAGTTTTCCACTTTTCCACTTCTGTCACTCTTATTGCGATCGTAAATTAAAAAGTTCTTGATGCCTACGATTTTCCGAAGCTTCAACTGTACAGAATATCTCACTTTTCCTTCATTATTCTTTGATAAAAACTCCTTATCAAATTTGGATTTTTTCTTAGCGAAAATGTCAGAAAGTTATCATTTATCGGAACTTTAATAATTTTTAGCGTATATCTTTGCAATTAAACTTGAAATGAAACTAAAATTCCATTAAACTCTATCTAAAATTTAGTTAAAGAATATCTTATTATTCGTTTGAGGCTCTCTTTGTTTCGTGAAAAGAGACTTTGTTTTTCAATCGCATATAATTCGAAAATTATTAATTAACGTCTCAACATTTTCGCTAAAGAAAAATCGACTAAAACAAGCCGAAGAATCTACATCATCTTTTTGAAAAATATATCTGCATGCTTTTCAAAATTTATGCAGACAAGATAATAAGACACAAGAGCAAAAACTTACGTTGACTGCTACTGCGTCGTATGATGTTCTCCAGGAACGTGTTTTGAGGGGCTACCAGGCCCCTGCGGCCCCCTGGCATCCTTTCTTCGTTGAATGGTCCCGGATCCTGGTCGCTGCGGTGGCTATCAGGATCTCGGCCAGCCTGTACCGGCTAGTATGATCTCAAGCCATCCGCGACACATGATGAAAATCTTTCGTATTTTCTTTTTCTCTTCTCGCAGCTTTTAGCTCGGTAATCTTACCTCGGATGAGTATCTCTCTCGATAACGTGTATAATAAAAGCGACGATACACCTCACGCACTCAAATTCGTTCGCGATGTCGCTCGAACGCGACGATTCATCATCGTGATTCATTTAGATCGATACCCGCGCGCGCGCGCGCACGCGAGAACTGTCCAGCACAAGCACTAGTCCGAGATAAGTACGAAACGCGTACGAGTTTCGATGTGATTTTGCATAACTGTATAATAACAAACAGCCCTCTTCGCAGAGCGAACGCTCAGTTTTCAAATAAATTTCACAATTTCGCAGCACTCTTGAGCGATGAAAAAAGCGCCCAATAGTTTCCCATCGTCACTTTCGGCAAATCAATCGAAGCACTCTTTATTGCTTGTGGCACTAGGGACAAATTTCAGATTCTTTTTTTTTTTGACATTTCGTTTTGGCGCAATTTCTAAATCAGCCAAAGCTTTCAGCGGACAAAGTAACGAAAAACAAAAGAGGCCTCGAATCCCTCGGGAGATTTCTCTTGTCGTAGACCCTCGTGTCGTTTATCACCACCTTTGCTATCCATTAAATAGCCGATCGAAGGATAGTCTTCCAGACAGTCGACAATTTTTCGATAAACGATGACGGGGATGGGATCGACGACTTTTTTCGTCACCTAAATGACGTCCTCCTTCTGCACGTCATCGCGGCAACTCGAAACGGGGCAGCTATGAGAATCAACGATTCCCTCGACGACGATGCGGAAGAGAAGCGAATCGTTTCGTGGGATTCGATCGTCTTAGGGATGGCTGGCTGGAAAAACTGATTTATCGATTCACTCAGAAGAATTGATACATGTCCGACACGTGTAATCGTTTGCTCGTTTGACAATCGATGAAAGAAGAGAATCGGTCGAGCGTTTATCAGAAATCGTTTCTCGAGATCAACGACGATTCCTGTCAATCGGTTTATCCAATTATTCTCCCAGATCGATTTTACGAATCGGATTGAATACGATCGAACGGGGAAGCCGGCGATGCTCGACGGGATTAGCGTGTCTATCGACCCAGAGGACCGCTCAGCGACCAACGTGCTGCTAGTCGACGGTCCACCTGGCTCTTCGAGGACCTTCGAGCGCGCTTCGAATTCACTTATCGATTCGCACGCTCGATGCTTGTTCGGAATTCCAACCGCACGTGCCTGCCGGCGGTGCACGTTCGATTCGACGAACTCGTTTACCGACTTTCTTGATTCCGCGTCAAAGATGACGACTGTCGTTGTCGATCTATCGAGTGGTTCAGACGTCAGTCGTTTGCGGGGACAAACGGACGATTCGCCGAATCCGCTCGAAATGAGTATCGGCCGGAAGTGCCCGACAATCGAGCCGTGGAGAAGGATGATCGATCGGACTGCGGCGCCGATCGATCCACCTGGTCGTCGTCCCTCGAGGACGATTACAACATACGTTGTTGGCGATCGCGGTGAGCGAGACAGACCCCTCTTCTTATCCGCGCGCCCGGGGCGTCGATGGGCGCGTGTCCTCGACGGTGCTCCCGGAAGTGTCGTCGGACGATGGCGGACGATGCACGACCGATGACCCATCTAACCGCAATCCTTCCAAGTGATCGCTCGCGCGGCGACGGTGACGAATTCGCGACAACGACGACGACGACGACGACAACGACAGGTAACGTGACGATTGCGCCGATGTACCCGTGACGTCGTTCTCCACATCCTCGGCGTCCTCCTCGGCGTCCGTGCAGGCGGTACCCGCGGAGGAGGACATCCCTCGGGAGAAATGAGCCGAATGCGGGACGTCGACTGCCGACAGTCACATGATCATTTCGGGTGAGCGTGCTATCTCACGGATGAGAGGCACCTCGAGACTTTTGACTCGGTCGCGCGATTTTTCGACAAGTCCCGATGTTTTCCAATGCGATGTCTCGCGCTGTTACTTATTCACGGGGATTTTTCTCGGGTGATTGATGGTGATTGAGAATGTTTAGACGACGATATCGGTGAAACGTTTTCTGTAAACAGAAAAATAATTGTTTGCGTAAGCGTAAAAAACACTAGCTTAATAATTTAATATATAAGTTCCCGAGAAAGAAATTAGATTTAATATTATTAATGAAATTTCATCTGTCACAATATTTCGGATAGATGATTTTTAAAATAGCGTATCGTATTATAATTTTATTGCGATTTTTCGATTCTCCGGAAGTTCAACGTTATTTCATAGAAATTCGATTCGCGCGAAAATCGACTTTATCTAGTTTCCGACTATTCCGAATAATGCACTTCTCGTCGTGTCGGAAGAAATACAGCGGTCCAACTTTTAATGTCATTCGAGAACTTCCTGATAACTTCCGACATTCGAACGCGAATCGTTGCCGCGACGCATTCAGCCTGTTGCCAAAAATACAGCGTCTTCGCTATGTCTAGCATCGGCTATCAACTCCAAAACGAGACGTTTACAAACACATGTATGTCGTTTTGCGCTACTCGTGAATTCTATTTTGAGCCGGGCGTGGTCGATCGCGTCGTAAATATCACATATAGATAGGATATGACACGTACATATATATGACATGTGTCCGCCTTGGCCTTTACATATGAAATGAGCATCTCCAATTAGTTTCATGTATATATTACCAAAATTCCATCGTTTATTATTAATTATTAAGAGAATAGAAAACTACTACGTTTTTAGTTTCATGAATTTCATGTATTTTTGTGTATATATTGTGTATACTCGAAATAAAACTTTGACGAGTTTAAATAAAAATTATACATTTATGATTTCATTGTGTAAAAGATGATCGAATTATGTAATATCGAGAGATCGATTTTTTATAATCATTTTGAACACTCTATTACAACTTTTCGCGAATAAACATTCATCGCACGCAAATAATGAATATCGTGCTAAGAAACACTTGAGGCTAACTGACCTCTAACTGCTTGAACATACACATCGAGATACCGTAATCTAGCAGTCATAGATATAGAGGTTAAAATAAAAGCGACAAACGGGATGCTCGATATACATAGATCTCGATTGTGATGTTATTTTAACTCGAGCGAGAAATATCCCGACCGTGTAATCTATCTTCCAAGTCTCGCGCATTTTCTTTCGAATTGTTTTGAAGAGCAAAACAAAACTGCAAGAATATAATTGAGAGTGTAGCGTGCGACACGTGTAGAGCGAGGCGCGACGTACCGTTAAGACATATCCGGCAAACTTCAATTGCAAACTTTGGACTATAGTCGCAATTATTGTTGTAGCACGACAAGGTTGCCACGATTACTTCCTCTCGCGCGTCTGTTGTACGCTACTCCTCTTCCATGTTTAATTTCAAATCGATTACGTACCGCTACTTGAATCGCTCTGATAATTTCTAGTCGCGACGCTTTATGAAACCACATCTTTACATAAGATGGATCTAAACTGTTTATAGAAGCATTAAACTAAATAATGGCAATCTATATATGGCATATAATATTGCGTTTAAATTGGTCTATTATTAATCTCGCAGGTTATCGATCGCTTTATAATTTAAACTATTATATATATGAAGCTATGAAATGAAACATAGAGAGAGAAATTATTAATTTTATAGATTTTTCTGAATTTTTAACTTTTTAAATCTTTATATATGTATAAACTAACTTTACGAGAAAACTGAATGGAACTATTATCCAAGACTGCCAAAATAAGAGCTTTATTGATGAATAATATCCCTATATGAACAATGGAATTAATGGAAGACCGATTATAATATTTTCGTATCTTTTTGCGCGTCCATCCTTGTCCATTTTCTCTCCTCTGGCTTTTGTTGTAATGGGCTATATCCTATTATGCTTCATTGACATACCACCGAGTATGTATGCAAACAAGGGCGTGCGTTGTTATGCTGTATTTCTTACAGAAAATTACCAAATATTATATTTTTATACATAAATCCAGTACATTTTTTTTGTAAAAGAAATATTTCCGATAAAAAATAAACGCAACGAAAATATTTTCATTTAATTTTAGTTATTTAAGTAACGTATTACTCGTTTAACAAGCATGGAAATGAAAATCCTGCTAGTTGGAAAATAAAATGTCTCTTAGATAAACAGAGATCACTAATATTGCGAGGAAATTGTTCAAAAAATAATCGAGAGTGCTGTTTTATCTGCTTTTATTTTCTTTGTGTTTGAATCGCTTTGGCCAATTCTCGTATAAAAAGAGAATCGATCTCCTTTTCAATCTGCCTCCTCGAAGTATCAGCAAGATGCAAGCGCCAATGACAATGTCAAATCTGCGTTTCCAACGGCTTTATTTTTTGCGAGCGTTGCCATTTCCGCGTATGTCGCTTGTCATCACAAATGCGAGCAAAACCTTCGTCAATGTTTTTCATTCCGCAACATGCTGTCGAACGATTGTTTCGTCATACTCGCGAAATTGCGAAATGGGTATCAAAAACGCGACCATGCATTATGTATTCGCCGATATTATCAGCTATAAAATATATATGAAATAATACCTTGATACTTCATATAAAGTGTGAAAAAGTGCGAACAATTCACAAACTTACTTATATAGTAAAGTATATATAATTATATAGGTAGACAGATAAAATATAAAGAGAAGTTATGAAAATTGAATTTAATTAATATACCATTGCATTACTGTAAATTAATATATTATCAGTTACGCGAATCATTACAGTTATATAGAGTTATTTCTTCATCGTTTATATAAATATATATTCGAGATATATCTGCTTAAAGTGAAAGCCGCAAAAGGCTGTTCTTAAAGTTCGCAAAGAGCAAAACTTTGCTTGATGCAAAACACGAAGTTTGCCCTCGCTACTTGATATTTGCGATAAGACGAGAGTGGTGGCGATGTATCGCGACGTTCATTAACTTATGAGCACAGCCATTGCGGGAAACCAACGGAGGAAGTCTCGAGCATATCTGTGAAAGTTGAGTGTCTCAAAGGAATAACTGTCTCTTTCATGTCGAATAACGAGAATTGGAGGAAAGTGATAATCCGATGATTTTTCCTGGGACGTCGTAAAGAAAACCAAACAAATGTGAATAAAATCTGTTGAATAAAAATACTCTCCTTCTGTTGAATAAAAATACTCTCCTTAATTATACCAGAATAAATTTCCAAGATATACAGTCGTTTATTTCTTTCCCTATCTTGGAGAAGCATTTATTCTTATAATTAAAGAAATCTATTTTTTATTATTTTACGTCGCTGCATATCGGTAATACGTAATATTTCGGGATGCCGAGTTGGAAAAACAAGATCAGAATATAACTTAATTCTCTATTTATTCGAAGAGATAAATGATGGATATGTATGAGCTGAGTTGTCATATTCACGCAAGCTGCGAAGCGTATTTGTATGAGTGAATGGATGAGAGTCGGTTGATAATTATCTAATGCGCAGATCAATTTTACTTAGGAAATTTATAGCAACATAAAATGAATTTTATGATACTATCTGAAAGCGATGCACTGCGAGAAGCTCTTAAGGCAGCGCTTTTCAATCTAGGTGACACTTAAAGTACCGCTAAGATAAAATGAGGAATACGAGTGGAACGCAAACCATTTAACGATCAGAAAGGCGATATTACCGCTTGCTCGAACTGGAATAATAATCATTCTCGATCATTTATCGACTCTTACTTCTCTTTTAATGCAATCTATGGATAACCTTGTCGGAAAATGTAGAATAAAGTGACGTAAACATTTAAAATGCAAACTTGTGCAAATTTATAAAAATTTAAAAATTAATTTTTGTCTTAATTTCCGCGAGATATGGCTCTCTTTCTTTGTCAAAAATAATTGTTCTACTTAAAAATGGGCTATCATACGCCCATCTATTTGCGTCAACATCATAAATCATTGCGCTACGGAATCGAAGTTAACAATCCAAATGAATAATTTATCCGAGAAAGACAAATCGTTCCTCGATATGTCATCGAGAGTTTCGACTGAAGACAATTGAACTTTTTCGCGACAAATATTTGCAAATCGTAAATCGTCAACTTCTGAAAATAATCGTTCGTTTCTTCAGGATTTAGATAGTCGCCGCATGTTTTTATTTCTCTGCAGAAGAATTACCTGAAGTGTCAAAGTGAAGGGCTTCAAGTACATACTTGGCTAGCCACACAGATTAGATAAATACCGAGGTATATATGATAATCCCCGAAGAAGGATTCGAGTAGCATTATCAATTAATTAAAGAAAAACCCTTCGAACGCCCTTAAACTTTATCACGATGCTTTCTATAACAAGCATATAATGATAAACTAAATTTATATATTGGATAACGAAATGAACAACGTCAAGAGTGATCTAAATGCATGACTGAAGGAGACAATTGTACCTCTGAATTCTTTTCGTTATCACGCGCAATGAAGAAATATGTAATCCTAATTATAATCCGGAAATAGAGATGAGAAAAAGATTAAAAATTTGGTGCAAATGTAGCCAAGATGAATGTAGACATTCGAGCATGTTAGAATCTGTAATAATCTATGTGAGCGTATTTCGCATTAAAAATTAAGCTTGTTTTTGCAAGTTGATGCGAAATCGACCGGAAAGAAAACGTTGACTCTTTCCAACCTCGACACCGTTGACTCGATATCATCGTCGGCGTCCTCGTCATTATGTGACATTTCCAATTTGTCCCAGTTTACAGGATAGGTGCACTCATGCTTCGCGTGCAGGTGAATGTTACCAATATTAGAAAAGAGAGGCCGAGTTCGCCCGGATTTACAAGAATTCTAATATCGCCCGAAGGTCGGCCTAAAGTGGAAAAGTAGTTCGCGTACAATCGATTAACTTAGTTTCGCGCTAAAAAAGCTTAAGCTCGCGTAAGGATGCAACGGCCGATCGAGATGTCTGCATCATGTTGCACTCAAATAATAATTGCAATACACATATTGGAGAGTCGATTCCATGATAAACGTCTAAGTCACTAAAGAAACTTTATGCTTTCATGCTCGCGTGTCAAATCTGTAAATATGTGATGATATTCGTGGAAAAAAATTTTGACGAATTACACATCAAATTTTAAATTTCTTGGATACTCAAGATTACACGATACTAGCAAAATATGAAATATATGATAGTAAAATTGTTCAATTTTTTCGGCGATAAATAAAATATAAACATAGTAAGGAAACGTAAAAAAATCTTTTATATAAGAAATTTTAATAGCAATAAATATATATTCAATATATTACAAGAAATTTTAATGTATTTAAAAAATTAGTTATTTTTATCATCATTATTTATACTAGGATAGAATAGGAAGTAAATTCTAAAGTATAAAGAAAAGAAGATATCACCTCTAATAGAATAATACTATGGAAGAAAAGGAATATCGTTTTTCTTTCGCATTCTTTCTTTCGTAGTTTCTTTTATATGGATATTCTCGCCAGAATAAATACGCGCTGTTATCTGTTTGCTACAAGACTGTAGACACAATTTCGTTACGATTCCAGTGAATTTAAAAATCGACCAACATATACCGTGTGCAAATTCTAATCTTGCACAAATTTCTTACTTCGATGATTGAACATCTATAATACCTACATTATTTTTATTCGCTTATAAGTCTAGGAACGTTTTGCGTTATAATATTAATATAAAAACGAAGAGAATATATAATCTCGGGGCGATTTAAATCGCGGATTTAAGTCCTTTAAAGCGTATATCACGCGCGGATTGTCTCGCCAGAGAAGATTTTATATATATATATAAAACATCGTTACATCGAGACGCGCGTTTTTGGCACGCTTTACTACCCTTTTTCATCTTCTCTGGAGATCGAACGATCCGTACTTTTCTCAGTCGGTGGTCCACGCCATTGTCTACGTAACCGCCAAATGACTCCGTTGAGACAAGCCGCGATCGTTGGACAGGAGCAGTTCTACCTACAAGCTTCACGGCAAAGTACAATGTAAGAAAATTCAGGGAGCGAACTCCCTCCTCTCCTTATGTACGTGCAGGGGTTGTTAAATTCAAGGACGCTTTGCTTGTCGCGGTCCCATACAATTTCCTACAACATTCTAAAGTGAAATGAAAATGCGAATGCAAAATACAAGATACCAGTCACCGCATCAACATTTTATTCCTCGGTCAATTTAGAATACACCTTCTTCTCTTCTTATACTCATGCACTTTAATTATGCGCTGCACACACCGGCTCCTGCGGTGGTGTAATCGACAAGATAATGTATGGAAAAGTACACGATTTCCACTATCTTAAAATCGAAAATATTTAAATAAATAATAGGTCGAGAAAAAATCTTGTCCATATAGCTCTAATCTATAAAAAGCTAACAAAGGAAGAACCTGTTTCCAGTGTCGGGCTAATAATTCTACCATTAATAGCTTGTTCAAACATCGAAAGCTGTCTCTTTCGCTCTATAACGAGATATCGGATCGTGCCACGATCGATAATCGAGAAGTTACATCGACCTACAGCAGCAAATATGTGGGTAATAACCTGCTCTGCTGTGCAAACTCTCGGAAAAAATCGATTGCCCGAGCATGACTTTTGGACGTGTCCCTTTTGCTTTTCGGTCCTCCTCGCTTTTTCTGACCTTCACATGGGAGATACGATACTTCATTTACCTTGTAAGTGGGGTTCGATTCACCATTAGCGTTACTTTAGCCGGACTATCTTGCTGATGTGCTCGAGGAAGCGGCTTCTTATTTCAAAAGGAGCATATATCGATCGACCTTTCTACGCTCCCTACACGAAGGTACATCCTTCCTGCGCGTTCATCTTACACCGACTGCCAGAAGGAATTTGTCCCGTCCTCGAATAATGCTACCGAGTCGCCTGTTGACATTCTATTCGATCTCCTGAATTCGGTGTAAGCAATGGAGGAATCTACCAGATCATGCAGAATTCTCGAAGAATGTATTTCGACGATCATGAATCGCCATCTGATCCATATTTTTTAACGAAAATTCGAAACTAAGATTCATCATAACGATGTGTAAAAGAAACATCTTATCAAAAATTCCCAAAGACGTACATATTATATTGAAAATTTTTCTTTTTATTACATAGGCATGTTTATTATACATAGACTTTCTCACAGTTTTCTTTTGCTGATATTTTGTAAATTATCTCGCCAAGGCCGCGCTTGAACTTGCGACAAAGCAATTTTGGTCGATCGCCTAAATCAGCGTCTCACAAGACTATTCTAGGACTGGACGGCCGTTGAAAAATTATAAAAACGGGAGATAATTTTCTTTTTTATTAGCTATACTTTCAGTCTAGCCTTTTATCTCTCGCATCACAGTTGATGTAATTTATACAAGAGAGAAATTCACAAAATTCTTTAAAGTTTAGTCCAGATGATTTTTCGATATTTCGTTGCTCGAAATATTTCAACAATTATGGCATGCAATTTACTCTCTTGAAAACGTATCAAAATCAAAGATCTTGTAAAATTTTGAGAAAAATATTTGTTATGATTGGACGCGATTTTAATAATTAATATTGTATAAATTAAATAAATAATAATTAAACGAATAAGAATCATTCTGTATTTCCATAGCATTTATAAATAAATTTGACAAGATTTTATCCTTTTTTATAATTTTATATTATATTTCAGTTAATAAGTAAAATGAAAAAATTATTGATGATAATTATCCAATTGTCCAATTCCTTGCCTCTGAATTTTCCTTGGAAAATATTTGAAGCGCATTCGCAACGTGTATCTTGTATGTGTCGCATCGATTACATCACGTACGATGTATCACCCAGTGTCAAGAGTAAAACGCATCGTAAAAGATTCTTTCAGCTGCGGAATGCAACGAGAACGATCTCGCCTCGCGTGTGAAGATGTCGGGATTAACGTCTTCGCGCAAGACCCAGAAGCTGGAGGCACCGCTATCTTTCCCGCGACGTCATTCGAGAATGAGTCGCTCGTAAATACCGTCGTCGGCGAGCGAAATAACGTCGTGCGTACGTGGTGGAGAGAAGATGAGAGAGTAAAAAGCCGAATTATAATTCCTTCCGACGTCCTTCGGAAGGATGCACGGCGTTGGGAGTATCGCCAGCGACTACTGAAAGGAGAACGCTTCTTATATCCCTGTGTCTTGCACAGAATAGCGCGAGCTTGGCTTGAGATTTAAAGTGTACGACGAATTTTCACCAATCGATCGTCACGAATTGTTGGGAAGAAATAGAAATATAAGACGTTACAATTATATAAATGTCATAACACGTTGGCATTTCTTCTCGACAGAGAAGAACTGAGAAAATACATATATAATAGATAAGAATAACACGCGCTGTTTGATTGAAACTTTTATCCGTAGATTTACGAGCTGTTGCATCTGCCTATCTAAAGAATAAGGAAAAAGAATAATGAAAGTTTACAGAATGCTAATATAAATGTAGTGTAAAAAATTTTTAATGTAAAAAATTAATACTTTGAGGCGAAAATTATGGTTTTATAAGCATTTACTACGATCACTTTATTATTTGATTAAAATGTTCCAAATTATAATGATTATATCAACTATTACTATTATATAATATAAAATAAATCAATAGGCAAAAAAAATAAAAAAAAGTTGCATCTTATTGTAGTAGATATCTTGCGCAATATCGTTGAGTTTATTTTAATGTAATATCATTAATAAAGGAAGTAAAATCTGTGCTTTGATATAAAGTGGAATGAATTGTATCATAGTCTTGTACTTGAAAACGCGAAAGCATTATGTTTATTGTATACATATATGTAACGCTGCATTAATGTTAATCTAACAGCTTATTCGTTGTTTCATAGAGGTTGATCCTATGGGATATTCACATGGAATTACACAATCGTTGTGCGCGGTAGAAATAGATAGCTGACTGAATCAAGTTAGTTACAATTCAAAGTCGAATCGCAAAAAGATAAAATGCAAAAACGGAATAATCAAAATGCAAAATGAAAAAAATATCCACTGAAAATTAACTGCTCACTACATTCCTACATTTTCTTCTTTTTATAATATGCTTGGCCTATTTTCAGACTATCTGATATTTAAATGACACAATGGATGTGCAAAAAATTGCAGCGACTTTGTACCGATCCAAAAAATTGACGTTTATATAAATACATATATTCTTCTATTTTTTTTTCATCCTTTTATAAACATAGTTTTTACAGTTGTCAATTTTGTTTTCCACGATATCGTTTTATAAAAATAAAAATTGATTGAAATAAATACGATAATAAATACGAAAAATAATAATTCTCTAAGCTGTAGCAATTATAAAATCATGTATAAATGCGGCAAATTAATGTATAAATCATATATTATATATATGTACATCGTTATAAATTCTTCAAAGACTTTCTGAACAAAATAAGTTTTGTTATTGTTAAAATTAAAAAATAAACCGCAAAATTGCAAAAAATAAAAATTAACTCAATCGTTATTTGAAATTATACGTGTAAAATTTATTTGTTAATTAAATTTGACACATTTTAAGACACTACGAATTAAAACGAGTTGAGCGCGCCAGAATTAATTCGACAATAAAACTAAAAGACGCATTGTCTTGCGCAAAGCACAATACGCGAAAGCAAAAGACAAATCGCATCGTAGCGATCGGTGACATGCAATGCAAATTGTAGTTAGTTTGTAAGGTAGTATGTGTATATACACGGCCCTCGATTTCCCTCGGGAAGCAAGCAAATTCATAACGCAATCTATTTGAGGAAGGATACAGAAAGTTGCCAAAAAAGTCATAGCAAATAAAAGACCAACGATCAAGCAATCATTGTTATGTATCAAATCTAGGTACACGATTTAAAAAAGTATACTCTCAGATTTCCACTACTATCTGACAAAAGGTACAGAAAAAGAATATATATATATATATATATATATATCTTCTTCAATATATTATATATATATATATATATATATATATATATATATATATATATATTGAAATTTTTATCTGGAATCACCAGCGGAGAGAATTAAGGTTTTTGTACAACTATACTTGCGAGGAGAATATTCAGAATGTGTGTCAGAGAGGAAACTCGCAGCAGGAAGTTTTTGGCATCCGGTCGATATGCTAGGACGAATTGGCGAAATGTTATGCGAAAACTCAAGGGAAGATATACTTCTTGAGAAAGGATCTTCTACGTCAAAAAAAATTTGTCTACTAAAAAAGAGCAACACATTACAAATGATAATGTGCACGCACATGTAAAACTTGCAATATAAAGATAAAATAACAATATACATATACAAGTGCAAGTAAAACTAGAAAAATTATTCATAAGACATTATGTAAAAAAATTAATTAAATTAATACATCAACGAAACGCAATGTAAAATTATATATTCGTAGACACATTTTGATGACGAGGAAAAAAGAAAAATTATATTTCAATTGAATACACTATATGTAAACTTAACGAATTTATAAAATCGAATCGATAGTGTATAACGGATGGATGATAAGCGAAAGATAAAATTGGAAATATTTCTTTGTATAAAAAAAGCTGGTGTGACAGTAAAGGGCAAACGAAAACGTCGAGCGGAAAAGCTTGTGAGGATTTTCCACGTTTGATCGATCGACGGAAACTGAATGAAAGTTCGGATTGTTCATCTACTTTTCTTCCTTTCCTTCTTTTTTTATTAATCTGATCAAATCAGCCCCACTTTCATCCGGTATTTGCAGATGAAAATTTTACAATAGATGCAATTATATCGACGGTTGTCTAACGCAATTTTTTGCTAGCTCTATACATATAAATATAAATATGCAAATGTTTGCATAAGTATTTTTATCCAGCATTGTAAATATTTATGTTGAAATAATAATATTTAAAGTTATTGAAAGGATTAAGTCAAATATTATTAGCGACAATTAATCAGTTATAAAAAAACAATTATAAAAATAATTGTTAAATTAATTTGACATTTTCGCTTTGCCAATCAAGAAATAATTTCATTAAAGAAAACTTATAAAAGAGAGAAAGCATAGTCTTAGCCAAAGAGGTTGAAGCGTAAAATAATTTTATCTGGTAGAATTATTAACGAGAAATTGGTTTAAGATTATAGCCAAGATAAGCCATTCTTTCTTTCATGGATACTGACCAATAAGCTATAATTTTTTGCTTCACGTAAAAAATTTTCTGGCTATGCGTTCGAGAGATATTTGAATAATCTTTTTTAAAACCACCGTTTTTCAAAAATGCTGGCAATCTTGACCGACCATAATTCAAATATACAATTTGTTACAAGTGTTTCACAAACGCAACCTGTTAGGATTGGCAACTCGCTCATCACAATTAAACTGACATTGGATAGAATTTATATTTTTTCGAATCAATACACAAATTTTGCGTCATTAATTCAGGTCATTGATTTCGCGTAATTCGGTTGAATTCTTCCAATTTCTTATTTAAGATACTTCACATCGGATGCTATTTATTTCTCTTTCCATCTGCTGTCGTAATTTATTTTTTGCGTTTTTTTTTATCGACTTATTATTGTCGATATGCAAGGAAGAAATAACGTCGGAAGCACTGTGGTCGCTCGAAAAAACTGTCGCCGGAAAAAGAAATTGAGTTCTATCTGCAATTTGTATAAAGTTCCGATTATTTTTACCAATCTTTAAAAGTCTACCGTCGTTCGTTTTTCGACCACCGCATATTTTACACAAATTCCTCATCACATGTACAATATACAAAGTATCTTCCACATACATTACATCATGCATTTTCAAGAGAAAGTATCCCCTTGACGAAAAAAGACAAGCGTTCAAATATTGTATCAAGAACTTTGTGAAAAAGCCAAAGACAAACAATAAGTCACCTTGATCTGTTAACGATCATCATGTACTTGTAAGCTTCAATGAAGCGTGAACCACCGCTGATCGATTAGAATGTTAAGCTATCAAGGTTCAACCTAGTAGCCTTAATTGATGAAACTTGACGGATACCATCGACTTCCGCGTCTCAGTCTTCTTGAGGGCAAGAGATTGAAAGACTATTCAGGTGCAATCGACTATGAGGCGTTCCGATCTCTCCTAAGCCGTCATGCTCGATAATCAAGGACGGGAATGTCATCGTGGCTTTCCACATCAGCACATGAGTGCATGCTACCAACAACAATGTAGCTATAATTTCCGTTAAAAGGTACATATACATCTTGATTCAATTATCGTGTCGAAATCCACTTGACATTACAAACGCGTTTCGATTGTCACTTAGGATTGTCAGTTCGATTATTTGTCACGAAATAGAAATTTTGTAATTATTGTCTAGCACAAAATAAAATCAACGCATCAAAATGAAATTAATTAACGAACACACAAACGAAATATCATAATCGTTATCATAATGGAATTGCGTGTATTATTTGATTCGACGTTACAAGCACGGACATACATAGAAGTATTTAATCGTGCGTTTAGCAGCGAATTAAATGAAATAATTGTTGCTGTGTAAGATACACATATATATACCCGAGCATTCTTTAAATCTTAAAAGAAGCTTTGATCGCGGGACAGGACATTAATGTGGCTCGCACAACTTTATAAGACCTGCGCCAACCTCGAGCTCTGTCGCATCTATATGACGCTGTCAGGTTTCCACGAGATAGAACCGAAGTGATTCAGTCGTTGAAGCCTACGGTTGACAAAACTCGATAGCTCCTTGCTCCTTTTATCGTTGCTATAAAATCCTGTCGACTAGAATGAAAGCTGCCACAAAATCCGATGCATCTAACCGTTTAAACGCATCGAATATATCGTACCTTCAAAAGCCAAAGTAGAAATCGATGAAAAATACTCCAAGATACGATTATCGTCGTCACGCGATTTTTATTGGAAAAAAATATATAATAATGAATGATCTTTGAATAACAGATAGAAATCGCTTTCTTTAGCTTCAAGTTACTAATTGCTATATTGCTTGCTATATTGCGCTCGTTTTAATCACTCCTAATGGAATTTCTAATTCACCCCAGTGATGCTAAAGTTCATCGAAAAGCACATGGCACATGGCACGATCATTATCTCGAGTAGGGAGTCATCGAACGATTAATGATCCTTCGTAAATCATAAAGTCTACTGCTGATAGAGCGTTTTGTGCTAAATTTATGCGTACTTTGATAACTATTAAAATAATATCATTGAATAATTTATCAAACTTTGCTCGATATAGTTCTCGAGTATCTTGAATATTTTTACCGACAATGTATGTATGCTAAAATTAGCTTAACTGAGAACGCTGTCTACGAAAGTGGGGGGCAAAAAATAAGATGTACATTAATATCATCGATTCTACGATTTTTCTCTCGCTACGATTCGACAGAATTTACTTGTAAATTTATCAAGAAAATGCCGAAACCTGGGAAACATATAGATTCTCAGTGCACACATACACATTCTATATATATATATATCTTCGTCGTCTCTCGAGATCGCAATTAAGAATTCATCTGCCCTCTCGTGCTTCTCTCTAGTTCTCTAATATATATATATACAAGTATATAATAAAAATGTATCGTTAAAAAATCATCGAATATCCATAAGTCCGTTGATTGGAGCACGAATTCCGGAGCTCATTTATATTTACGGTCTTCGAAATGACGATTGCGAAATTCCGATAAATTTTCGAGCATCGCGCAGCAGCCGAGGACCGAGCGAGAACGATCATTCCGGACTAGGTCGCACGCGGCTCGACCGCTATATACTCCCTCCTCGAGAAGCTTATATCGTTAAGCCGGCGCATTAAGCGAAGTCGAAGGCGCTTGGAGCGATCGCCTCGCCCGCATACGATCTTCCGTACCGATAAATAGTGTGGTCGTCCCTTATCCTCGAGTTCCTTATCTATCGTCCCGTAGGGGGATGGTTTCGTCCATCGCCTCTCTGGATCGTATCGTATCCCGAGTCGATCGATCGTCGCCTGGTGCACGCGCGCTGACCGGTTGCGGCACCACGTTCCCGCACACACGGATTCGCACAGATCGCGGATCCCTCGATACGCGTATCCCGACGACGGGGATACGGGGGGCACAGCGCGTCGCGAGTCCACGAGACACGAATCCCCTCTTCGAAGGTCGGAAAAAGCCCGCGTGCGATCGACGATACGATTCGCGAGAGAGCCAACGGGGGGAGATACGCGCGGTAGAGATAGATCGACTCCTCGCGCGGAACCCACCCGTATCAGCGGGGTGACCGAGTAGCGACTGAGACTCACCCTGCGTGGTGCCGCGGTGGCGGCGCTGACTACCCCTCCGAAAGAAGAAACATCATCCCCCCACTCGTACGGCGGCGCGGCGCGTCGCGGCGCGCAACCCCCCGCTGTGTGTCTCGCCCTTTTTCCCTAAAACATTCCGGCCCGCCGCGTCGCGGCGCGTCGTCACCCCTTCGGCCGCTCGACGCCGACGCCGGGCCCGATCAGCGCTGGCTGCACGAGTCGGGTCGAATCGGGTCGGGTCGTTCTTGTAATCCGACGACGAATCAACCACTGACCGGCTTGGTCAATGTAACCACCGGAATATCAGATAACTGCTGGCGATTTCCACACGCCTGATGTAACCCTTTCACTGCCAAGGGGACGCACGTGACCCGCTGACACATAAACGCGCGACACGAGATGCGGTGATTTGCGCGAAGACCGATTCGACCAAGAACTCTGGGGAGTCGCGAATGAAACTACGTTTATATAAGCTTACTTTGTACGTTTATGCTTTTTTCAATACAAGAACGTTAATAACTTTTTTCTTATGTAGTTTTTTCATCCTGACAAATAGATTCCGTGATAAAATTGGTCGTAACACTCGTTACGCTTTTGCGTGAAATAATATCTTGAGCGCGCTTTGGCAAATTTTACAATTCTATTACGCTATTAACGATCTCCCATTCTACCGTGACTATCCCAGCAAAAGTTGGCATGGTTTCAACGAGAAATCTTTATGACAAGAAGTTTTGAATGTTCGAAGATTTACCATGCTTAATCGTCCAAGTTATTTGCATTAACAACTGTTTTATACGACTACGTATGCACTTTGATTATGATATGGAAAGAACAATTGTGGATAAAACGAGAAAACGAAATTTTACAAAGTGCATATGCAAATATTTCAATTTATATATCTATGATTGATAATGTAATCTTAATCTTTGCAAAAATTAGTATTCCATATCTAGTATCTTGATATAATTGATAGAGTTCTGATTATTAAAGTAGACTAAAAATTTCAAAATTCTTAAAAATTTTAATTGTGAAAAAAATTGTTCTTTTTTCTTAGAAATATCAAGCATTTTCCTACAAATTCCAGATAATTCCAGGAAAGGTATTATAATTCAATGATGTAAATTGATTCTGATTGTCAAATATAAAAATAGTATTATCAATTTTTACATAAAATATGAAGCTAGCGCCCGACATATCTTCGTATCTCTATTTTTTACATTTAATCGAATAAAAATTTTTAAATTCTGTATAGTAAAACGACTCTATTAAGTGCATATGTGAACATTTTAAAGATAGAATGTAAAATACTATAGATTATATTTCCCTTGCAAGCAAACAAATTATTTCCGATACGCTCTATGAGTATCGTGCATTGTCATTAGGAAGACGTTATTAGGATCGCAATGCATTCCGCATTCGTGTATTTATTAGGATAATAGAGGAACTGTGCGGACTAAATGCCTCGCCACGACATGAAGTGCAAAGGATGGGATGGAATGTCGAACTGCGTCAGACAAAGAGCGAGAGAGACGGTGTACGATGCAAGAAGAAAGACAATAGGAAATGCAAAAGCGCTTCTCATCGTCTGGGTTAATGGAAACGTATAGGTCAAACGACAAGGCTTTTCGACACTAGACGAACTTTGTTTAGTCGCGTAAATCATTTATCAGTAAAGTTTGGACTCGAACATGGACATATTTATTAATACAATATCTAGTATACAATATGTATTATATTTAACAAATTTATAGTTAAATATTTACAAACCTACAAATCTAAAAAATGCACATCAGACGTATTATAAATGTCACTAAAGTATTATTATACTTGATGAACAGATTTTGTAATAATTATAAGATTAAAAAAGAAAATTAGCATGTATGAATGTCATAGTCTTATTGTAAAACAGAGAATTCACTTTCATTTATTCATATCCATAAAAACATATCAATGCTATTATCTTTTAAAGATAGAACGACACAATAATATATTGTAGAGAGATTCAATTACTATGTAAATCTTTATTAAAGTTTTTTAATTAAAACTTATAAGTACAAAAGAGAGAGAGAGACCAAATATAATAAAACTACATTATCAATATAAAATAATAATTTGAAAGTCTTATATTTATAAGGGACACTATTATAAATGAAAATATTGCTAATAAAACCAGCACGAAAAGAGAGCTTTCAAGAGACAGACAAATATAAAATTTAAATATTTATTTTCATTAAAGACGTTTTCGAGAAAAACGAATATTGTCAACAATATTGTAAACGGATTCAAAAGGTACTACAAACAAAAGAGACAAATGAAGAAGCAAAGTTACATTGCATTTTTTCTGAAAAATCGTACAATGACGTTGAAAAGATTTCTGGATTTTAAAAAAGATGATTTCAAAAAATAATCAGAAATCTCTATTCTCTACTTTCTAGTATTATAATATCAAATAGTACAAGAAAAATTGCGCAAAATTTAAAAATTTTGTATAAATAATATTCAGCTTAAAATTCTAAGAATTATTAAAAGAAAAACAATCCTTATATTTTTATATTTGTAATAAAATAAGAATAAGTAGTGTAAATCGCGCATACTTTAATGTATTTATAATATCGAAAATAAAAAAAAAATTCGCCAAAATAACATCAATTAAATTATTTTAGCACATACATATACAAATATTCTTTTCAAAAGAAAAAAAAAATCTAATTAAATAATCTAAATAATAAATATGAACGTAACCACGTAATAAACACTTATTTTTTTCTATATTCTCGTGCCGTCTCTAAATACGAAGGTAGAAGGGGCAAAATAGCCTGTTGGAATCCATGGACACCATGATAATGTTTCCGAAACACGAAGAAGTCGCGTGCTAGATAAAGAGGCATCGCCAATTCAACGAGGACGGAAGGGTTGCGATCGAAGGCGTCAAATAGAGGGCGCCACCTCGCCGGCAACCCCATTTCCATCGACTCTTCAGACGAACTGATTTCTAGCGATGGCTCTCATGCCAACACTTACTTGCGATTTTCCAACAAAAATGCTAGACGGTACAAATTTTAGTTCAATAACGACCGGCGCCATGATAATGTCTTGTTGATAAAATACGATGTATTTTAGTTAGTAATTGACATTTTTGTTAAAAATAAGACAATATTCTCTTTCTCTGTGAATTTCCAATAATAAAATAAATGGCTATAATTTTCCGACAATTTTGCAATAAAAAAATTAAATATTTCTTGCATGTTAAATTAATTCATAATAATTATTAATTCTTTGGCATTGTAAAAAATTTGTAATAATTTCAGTTCTATGTCCTATTCGATTTATAGAAATTTTTTTATACAATCTTTTTCTTATATAATAAATTTTTAATATCTTATTGTTTTTTTTTAAAAGTAAGACATTCGAGATTTGTGAAAAAAAAAAACTGATAAATCTCATTCGAAGTTGATCCGGCGGCTCATGTCCGAATGACAAGGTTAAAAGCTGTATATCCTTTAAAGTTAGACAGCAGCTATCTTCTTGCCAAAGATAGATGCCATCGCTATTGATATCATCCAACATTTACCACAACAAACTATAGATGAAAGTGATAAAAAGACAAATGGATGGAAACTTTGAGAGCGAAACACAAGGCGAGAAACTTTCGTCAACGACAAAGAATTGATATCACTTGATGATCAATACGAATGTGTCATCATAGTCATTCTAATACCAATAATTGGTCCTTGTCACATGACAATCTCTTCGTCACATGATTATATTTCTGTAGAGCGATTTATTTATATTTTATAATTATATCACATTCCCTTGTGTTATAAATTATTTTTTAAATTTATTATTCACACATAAAATTTATATCATGTTATATAAAATAATAAAAGCGTAGAAGAGTTAAATTTATTGAAGAATGGATTTTATTATTGTATTGTTTTTCTATGCAAGAAAAAAATTTTAAATACACAACTTTTAATTAGACAACTTTAAAAAAAAAATATCAACATAAGCTCATTGGATTTCTTTTGATCGTAATTTTGATGCTTGAATATTTTTCTCAAAAATTATCAACATTATCAAAGAATTATCAACGGTTCTATTTTCTTCTTATAAGAAGACTCCAATATAATAGTGGCCTAATTCGCCTCGTTAAGAACTTAAGAAAATTAGATATAGCTTTTTCGACATATAAGAAATATTTATTCAAATTTTAATAAAATTCGGTTAATTATTATTTTATCGAATTTTTCATTGATCTCGTTTTTACATACATGTAAGATGTAGCACATTCAGTTCCTGATAAAGGCGATTTAATCCTACTTAATCACTGTCTATGTATAATACAATCAGAACATTTGAAAGAAACATGTTAACGAGATCCATCATTCATTTCGCATGTATACACAATCGCACGCAGACATTCCCCATAGACTACACATCACGCACGTACACTGCGCGACAATGATCCTGTCCTACGCGGGACAAGGGGAGCGTAGAACTGGCCAATCAACTGGCAGCATAGCAGCGGCTGATTGGCCAGTTCTACACTCCCCTTGCCCCGCATAGAACAGAATCATTGACGCGCAGTGTACATACTAACTCTGGGAAACTTCGGTCTCCTCCAGAAGGCTCATTTGAAATGCAAATGCCGCATTTTCGTCGATCCCCATGCGACGATATAGCAATATATATTACCAGTTACTTGGCCGACTGTTAGCCCGCCCGATTATAATACTGCTCTGCTAAATCGAAAAATTTTTATATACATATACATTTCGCGTTTTTCTTTAAATATATATTATATTGAAGATATGTCACACATACATACAATACACACATACACACATGTTAAAATGATCGACAAGGAATCATTGTATAATATCATATTGTTTCATCAAATGTATAATTCTCTTCACTCGTCTTGCAGATATTATGCAAAAAATAATCTCTAATCACCTCTAATAAGATAATCTCTAATCATCTCTAATCATCCAATATCGTTCTATTATATATAAAAGTCATGAGATAATACAAAATATACAATATAAAATATACGATATATATGTGTATCATACTTGTATCATACCTACGTTGTAAAATATTACATACATCTTTTTCTACGTGTGTAAAACTGCGCATATTGCGATTATAAACGAAAAATTCATATGATCTTATTTTTCATTCGAGTTTATAAAATATCAGTTAGTTATACTGTAAAATTAATGATAGTGCAATACGTTTTTTACGATTTGATCAATTAAAATATCCAATAAAAAAAAACTTGATATAATTTGACCATATTAAAAAATCATACAAAAACTTCATGTGACTTAATTAAATGAAAGCGATATTAAATGAGATCATTTTATATTTTTGATAATTTAGATATTTTTATGACGCTGCTTAGACGTATATGGCGTCGTTTTAATTGTACTTTCTTTCTTTTGTATACATAGATATGCAAATATAATCTCCTTGATGATCCTTTACGTTTCCTCGTGTAAAACGCAATCGCGTAGAAAGCAACTTGGACAAATGCCAAACAAGCTCGCGCATAGCTTTCGCTCGAAAATCGCTCGTAATTAATTCCCTGTTAAAAGAAAAATAAAAAAAGTATATTCTTTCATCGAGTCTTTACGAGAATCATGTCACGATCATGACATACTTTCTCCGCCGCACCTGTTAAAATCAGTTATTTGTTAATCTCTAATCAAAAGAGAAATTGTCTTTTTTGAAAGTTGAACACTACATTGCATATTTTATAATCACTAGTTATTCTGCTTCAATATCATTCATGTGACAAAACGCTACCGTAAACATGTAGATATAATACAGAAAACACATTCAAAAATAAAATTTTCATAATTTTTTAAAGCACACGCGTGATAAAGTTTATCTCAAGTACATTATCGCTAAGTATCAATATTATGCGATAACTTTCTATTATTAGTTAAACAATGTTGGCAATAAAGTTTTGTATCTGTCATTTATTTATGTAATGAAGAATATATTATTATAGAATATTCAAAATACGCGATATCTCTCTACCAATATAAAGAAAATTTTTATGCGCATCATTTTCTTCAAAATATCCCTTGTGTCATTTTCTCTCTTTGAAAACTTTAAAATCTTTCGATATAAAATATATGATATATTCTCTCCGTATATAGAAACATATCTACTTGCGTATGATTACGAGACAGCTGGTATGATGTTGACGCGTTGCATTAATCTGAATATATCTCCTTACAAGAGAGAACACAACAAAGCCATTTTTTCTTGAAAAATAAACTTCGCTCTGAAAATATTGCTCCACAAATACAGCAACAAAACAGGCCGTAGCTGCGGTATCGCGCCGCGCAAACAAATAAAATCGTATCTGCTGTGCTATACATATATTGCATACGATACGCGGCATTTTTACGAGTATGCATATATGACGCAGATTCGAATATCTTACATTCTGATGATATTATATACATCACACGTCAGTCGATCAACTAAATGTAATATCTAAAATATTGATTAGACAAAAAAAAAGGAGGACCGATTCCGAGACGCCACGGCAAGGTCGAGGCTGCATAGCGAAGCAAATCAAGGGTGGCAGATTTGCGGGAGGGTGGCGAGGGGTAAGCCGCACGCGATTCGGCGATTTGCACATTCGCACGATCGTTCGGACGGAAATAAATTTACCTTTGTCTTGCCCCGCAGGAGTTTGCGCTTTTAAATGGGCATTCGATATATCCGGAGTTGCGTGCGCCACACGAAGGCAGCGTATTAACCCAGATTTTTCGCATTTTGTGTTTCTCGAAAAAATATGCGATTGGCTATGCTCGCTGAAAGGGAAACGGCGAGATTCAATCGGTATGATATATTGTCGGACAATGTATTTATAAAGAAATTTTTGAGTATTCTCAATTTGACAGATCGAAGTTTATGAGAATTTAAAAATTTCCTATTTTCCTTGCGATTATAAACGATACTTGTTTCAAAATAAAATTTGTCGCATAATTGCGTAAATATTATTCAATAAAATGAATATTATATTCTACTGATGATTATATAAATGATTAGAATTAAGTTAATAAATAAACGATTTCTCGATAGATAATAATGATTGACTGCTATCTATTTGAAAATATGCGATAAGATAAGATATTCTATCAATATGTATATACAAACAAATAAATTATGCTTTAGTAGCCGCTATCTGAAAACAATGGGACATTGATCAAATAAAATTCAGAGAGGTACATATTTATATAAAGTAAATTTCTCAATATTATCAATCAAATTGCCAAATAATTAACCTATAATAGCAAATTAATTTGTTGTACTGTTAAAATTTCGTTGTGTGCATCTCTCTCTTGTTGTCGATGTTTGTATATATAATTTGTTAATAATAATTTTTATATATTTTGCGCACGATTGCACGAATGCACCACATGTCGCGATTCAGAATACGCAGAATCGTTTGTCTTGACTGTACATTAAGGCTGTTATCTTGCATATGAATATTCTTCCTGTGACATAATATGCAAGCGCTCTCTTTCTCTCTCTAAGTGCTGCTTACATTTTATAAACTCATAGGTGTAGTAACTGCTTGGAACAACTCTATTACTAATGCAACATTCACACTCCACTAGCGTAATCTTGATTTACTTGACACTCAATTCTATGCATGTACGTATAATAAACACAATTTCTATACATCTACGCATAATAAACACAGACATTTCCTACTGCATATTGATATTTTTAAACTATTCAAGTCTACTTTTATGTTTGAAACATACATTGTATTTATTCTTTTCACTTCTTTGTATTCATTCTTTTACCATCAATTACATACAATATATAATACAAGTTAGTAATTTTTTATTTTGCATACAAATGACTGACCGCGATTCTGAACGCGTCGAAACACTTTGCCACAGTTTGCCACTGATTCTGCGTCATTTCCGTCTTACAAGGAGATTAATCAGTAAAGGGAATTTTCTTTTATACTTCGAGGCTAATAAACAGTGAGGCAAGTTTCAGTTTTCAACAAACTCCATTTCGATGTCAACTTTTAAGCGTGACTCGTAAGTCAATTGTGTAATTAGTTTCTGAGTCTGATGGTAGAGTATAGCACTGTACGCGTCTCGCAAAAGATAGTGGGGATATATCACACGAATAATATTTACAGAATCTTATATCTATGTACTAGCTTATTCGTAACTCTCGAGTGTTAAAGTCGCATACCTGTTTTAAGTTTCATGAAATGTCGATTCTACGATTGTCGATTTTCGCGCGGACATTCCTGAATCGGAGCATTGGAGAATATGCTCTTAATGCATCGCCAAAAATTCATTTCGGGAAATTGGTCGAACGTCGATGCTACGCGACCGCGATTAAATTAAAAGTGGATTCGCAAAATGTAGTGAGCAGCGGATTGCCTGACGTGAGCGGTTTTGAAAATATTTATTTACATGATTTTATCTGGGAGAAGATCGAGAGATGGTCGAATCGTACTGCTTTGGTACGTGATGCCCACATAAGTGTAATAATATAAAATTGTACAAAATATATGAAAGAAATATTGATTATATCTTTTTTAATATGATAGGAAATATATTGGAGAGTTTTATAATGAGAAATATATTTTTTAATATAAGTAAATTATAAAAATCTACTGTATATATTTTTCTGTCAAATGATGTAAATAGATATATAATGTTAAAAATTTTAAAGAAAATCTATCGACTATTACAACATTGATTATATAAAATATAAAATGATTTCTCTCTGAAAGAAGAAACTATATTTCATTTATACAAATCTATACTCTCTTACTGTTTCATATAAAATGCAATATTAAAGCTCTATCAAAGAATGATCTAAAATAACAAACAAGATCTCTATTAAGCTTAAAATTAGAGATTTCTCCTCTTTATAAATTCTGATATTGTAATATTAATGTATTATGATTATATTAAGTTACTGTACATGTATGTATAATGTCCGATTGTAATTTTAGATTTGTTTAGATACTGGTAAATCGTATACGTACAGTCAATTGAGAAAAGCATGCGGCAGACTAGCAACGAGTTTGAGAAAAAGCAAACTCCTGCCGGGGGATACTATCGCCATTATTTTGCCAAATATTCCAGAATTTGCCATCATATTACTAGCGGCAAACGAAGCCGGTTTACGCGTAAGATTAAATTATATTTGAAAACATTTCTATGCGCGCATATGACGGAAATCGCCCATAATAAGAAATAGCACATAATAAGAAATTATCTTCTTTTTGCCTCATTAAAATAAGGAAGCAAAACGATCACAACTTATCCACCAGAAAATGCGATATTATGTCGTATTTATCGAAAAAAAATTCAATAATATGATTTAGAAAGATGGGCAAAGCCACCTAAACTATTTCTATAATAAATTGTTTTTTTTTTTCAATTGCATAGTTTTCTCGAGAAAATCACTTTAAATATGAAAAAATATACGTCTATTTCGTTGTATATATTTATATAAATTCATTAAAAGCAAATATAGCTTTAGAATTTATTTCTGTATGACACTGCACATTTGCTCTATCATTAACTCGTACGATAGAGCACACGTAAATACATATAATTATCATACACACACATAAATACATATAATTATCATACAATGTACCTAGTATATTTCTCTAACTTTAGATGGCGATAACGTCTGACGATCGAGTAATACTTAATCAAATAGCTATTCTTTATTCATTTTCTTATGTAAAATTATTTTTTTACTGACTGTATTATCATTTATCGAGTAGCTTATACTTTAAAAGTTGATTAGAATATCCTTAAAAAAATTCAAAAAGTACAATTAACATGGTAGAGCATAATAATAAGACCGAGGGGTGTCTCACTTACCAAAAATTTGTACATGTATTACGAATTATTTTGATTTTTGTAAACTCAATTTATTTATTCATTAGAAAAAATATAAAGCAAAATTACAGAATATAATAATACTATTAAACCACCATTATCATCAATAAACATATTTTTTCTATTTTGCTCTGTAATTAACACTTGTAAATAACACTTATTTATAAAATTCTATTTGTAGTATAATTTAAAAAAATTTTTAAAAACTATAAAGTTTATATTGTAAAGTGAAAGAATATTTTAAAGTCAAAAATAATAAAATTAATTAAATATATTAAGAAAGTTACAGTCTTTTGTTGTACTTATTTGCAACAATACGATGATACAATGTTGCAAAATACGAACATGTGCAACAAGTCTGTATCTATCTTTAGAGTCTGTTTATCTTTATATTGTAGACAGCTTGTGTGCATGTCTATTAATACTTAATTTCAGAAAAAATACTAATTATTATTTAACAATGTTGTTTTGAAAATCTTGCTAAAAATATAAATTATGACTATAGTTACTGGAAGGAATGACACAAGCACACGAGCGAAAACGCGTACATACATGTGTGTTATTACCGAAACGTTAAGCATGTACATGGTTTAAAAGAATAAATTTTGATTTTCAACTTATTTTATTAAATTAAAAAAATTATCTTTTTGTAATCATTACCTATTTATCTGAAATATTAAATAATTATAAATTTAACTCTTAGAGAATTACTCACGCGCTTCTAAAAGATGTTACAAAACATAATTTTTATTTTTTAAGACGTTTTAAACTTGTCTGGGTTATTATTTTGTTATAGAATTTGTAAAAACTTGTCAAACAGTAATACGGATAATGCGAAATATGACGTAATGCGAAGTAATGCGTAAGTAATTCCAGAAAAAATGTACATGTATTGCGACAGTGAGACACCTCTTGAATAAAACACTTGAATCTGCTTAAGATAAAAAAGAAATATAGTAAAAAATTGCAATTAATGCTATTGTGTAGCAAATAAAAACTAACGTTACGTTAATTCACAATTTAATAAGATATTTATTGAAGAATATAATTTAGGAAATTTATTAAAACTTTATTATATTAAACTTATTATATAAAACTTATTATACTTATTACATAAAACTTTTAAAGTATTCATGGTGTTATGCAAACAGAATTGAAATTGTTATTTCAATTGTAATTTCTTTCATTTTTCTTTTCTTTTTTTAAGACAACGTTAATTAATCCTGCATATACAATGTACGAAATCAAAAAGCAAGTTGAGAATGCGGATGTTCAGGCGATTTTCACATTTCCGGCCAAATACGCTGATATCAATGCGAGTATAGACAACAATTCAAAAATAAAATTACCCATAGTTATCGTAAATGATGGCAGTGGCACCGCTTCGATCGCGGGAACCATCAAATTCGACGATCTCGTGCGCGATGACATCGAGGAATTTTCAGTCAGTCAGAAAACCGACGTCAATTACGAAGATACGGTAATCATGCCTTATTCCAGCGGTACGACTGGTCTGCCGAAAAGTATCGAAACAAGCCATAGGTGCGCAAACTCTGATATCATATTAAATATTTGAATTAAATTGAAAGAAACGCATAAATATGTACGAAAACGTGCGGAACATTGAAAAATGTACCCCTTGTATTATTATGTAAATGCGAACGCATCAATGTTATAGGAATATTGTAGTAAATGTTCTTCAATCCTTGTTTCCGGAAATCTGTCCCGCGGAGGAAACGACTGAACATCACCAAGATATTTTACCATTGATATTACCATTGTTTCACATTTACGGATTAGTAATTATTTTGTATTCTTATTTACGGTATGTGTTAACATGCATCAATTATATCATGATATTACCATTTATTTATTCACATAATAAAGTATTAATGTTCAAATATATTTATTCAATGTTAAATATAATTGTTTGATTTTAACTTTTTCCGATTGCGTTTTCTAAAAATTAATTTCTATTAATTTTTCTTTTGTATTTGATAATATTTGAAAAAATAAAATTTATTATAATATCATGCAACACAATATATAGGGTAGGTGCTAAGTTGGTGTGCATTCCGCAATTTTCCATGAATAAACTCGTAAAACTGCTGGAAGATCATCGATGCACGATCATGTATACGGTACCGCCGATCATACAGATGATGGCATATGACAAACGGATAACGTCGCGTCACGTTGCATCTATGAAGTTAATAATATCAGGAGCTGCACCTCTCGGAGAAGAATCTATCGCCAAGTTCCAAAGTCGCGTCAATCGTGTAAATTTCGTTCAAGGGTAAGGGATCACAGTTATAAAAAAATAGGTCTGTACAACAATAATAAGATTTGTAACTTGCATGCAGATACGGTGCGTCAGAATTATCGCCGCTCGCTACGATAAGTTTGGATGCACCATCGACATCGTCCGGTTATTTGATTCCAAATACACAGTTGAAAATTGTAGGCACGCGACAAGATAATTTCGGCAAAAATTTACCGTTGCATGAATTGGGAGAGATATACATACGAGGTCCGCAAGTAATGAAAGGATATTATAAAAATCCCCAGGCCACGGCGGATACTATGGACGGAGATTGGTACAAGACTGGCGATTCAGGATATTACACCGAACACGGTAAGTAAGAACCGAAAACTTTGAAAACGTAAGATGTGGCATTTACATTTTAAAACTTAACAATTGAATATCGTATGTCGCAGGTCTGTACGTGCGAGCACGATTGAAGGAGTTGATAAAAGTAAAAGGATTTCAAGTCGCGCCCTCCGAACTAGAAGAAGTAATTCGCGGTAACGACAAGATACAAGACGTCGCCGTCATTGGTGTCGCACACGACAAATACGGCGAAATTCCAAAAGCCTTTATAGTTCCTAAGCCTGGAGTAAAAATTAATGAAAATGAACTCAAAGAATACGTAGCTGAACGTGTAGCCAAATTTAAGCACTTGGGATATGTACAAGTTTTAGAAAGTATACCAAAAACTGCTTCTGGAAAGATTCTTCGCAAAGAACTTGAAAAGTTGTAGCACACTTTTCAAATGTCGAGTTTTGTACATGCAAATTAATATCAAGGAATTTATCGAAAAACATTTAATAAACATCGATTTATATATCTATTTACATTAAGATTAATATTAACAAAAAAAATGTTTCTTACAACAAAAAGCGATCATTGATTCAAAGATCGAAAGATTCAATTATTTACTTATACGCTAATTAAGTTAAATTTATTCTTTAGATTTGTTTATCCCTCCTTGAGAGGATTCTTCTTTTTCCAAAAGAGTACTTGTAATTCCAACTTTTTTTAACTCTTCAATAAGCTCACCATTTTTGTGCATTTCTAACAGTATGTCACAGCCACCCACAAAGTCACCATTTATATATACCTGAGGTATTGTGGGCCAATTGGAAAAGTCTTTTACACCTAATTAATATGAATATATATTTAAAAGTGATATTATTAATAATACTAAAAGAATATTATTATTAGTAATATTAAAGGACATAGAGAATAATATTAAAAGAAAACATTTAATTTATGTAAATATTTATAAAGATTTATAAAGATTGAACAAATTTTTTTATATATTACAAACTATTTAAAAAAAAATTTTTCATAACATTTATATTTTTTATAAAGTAAAAAATTGTATACATTTTTCTTTTGAAACATTATTATGGATATATACTTGATATAATAATAAATAATTATAACAATTTACCTTGTCTAAGAGCTTCATCTTTAAGAACATCATGAGCATCATAAGTAACACCATGCATTCGCAATATTTGAACCACAGCACTGCTAAATCCACATCTTGGTTCTTCCGGTACGCCTTTCATGAAGACAACTACTTTATTTTTCTGCAAAAAACAATCCACGTATAGTAGTAATAGTGCACATAAGTAATATTATATTTATCGATCAAAATAGAAAGTCCTTTTTTTACAACAAGCTTGTATAATGTTGTATTTTTTTTTGCTATAAATTTAAATTATAAAAAAATTTTATATAGAAATATAGGCTGACCTAGTGAAATGCATTTAATTCTTCTTGCATGAAATATCATACATTTTGAGCCAGAAATATCTTACATAATGAATAAAAAATCACAAAAACGTATCAATCATATTTACTTTAACAAGATTGCCGATTTCATCGAGCTTTGTGCTAAAATTTCTGACGATGAAGGAACATCTCGCTCCAAAACGAAACATATTTAATTTATGTCGCTAAAAGAAACGCACTTTACCAATTAACTTAAATTTTTCGTTAGACAACCTAAAGAGGTTATGTACTCTATCAGCTATCTCGTATTTACACGCGATTCTAAATCGATTGTCGTGGCGCCATCGTGCGTTATAATCGTAAAATTCGTATCCAGGGTGTATAAATTCCGTTATTCAACTCCGAGAATCTCGATAATTTATGGGACAAGAAATAATTTATGAGATCTATAACATATTGTCGCAAAGAAATATGTAAACAATTTACGAAAAAATGCTGAGAGAGATTACTATACAAATGAATCACTCACCAACAGCTTTTCTGCTGCCGCTTAGAAAGACACACACACACTCGCGAACACGATTGCAAAAAATGCCTACATCAACGCAAATTACGACTACCACGTATTCGCTAACACGCGATACACGATGAATTAGAATTTCGTTGTACGTACGACACTCGCGAAAACACAAACGCACCGCGACTCATATTCAGCCGACGAATAATCGGGAGCAAAACGAACGCGCGTCACGTCATTATCGCGGATGCTCGTCGACTGCAAAGATATGTAAAGTGTACAATTCGCGCGCGATCGAATCAGCCAATCACGGTCGAGCGCTGCTTTACGATTACGCGCGTCGACCAATCAGGACCAAGCATTTTCTTTACGATTATCGCGTCACCCTCGACCAATCACAGCGTACGTTTTATAATCTTGAGATATTCAAACTTTGCAAGTTCAGTAAATTACGTGCTTTAACCGTCCTCGGATCCGCGAAAGTATCGGTAGTTTGGATTAAGTGAATTTGGCGAGCGATTCGGTACCTCCCTCGGATTAGATAGTGTTATTTGTGATACAAATCGAGAAAACACAGTAGGTGTTAAATTCCAAGCGATGATGACCGATTCTTGCTCCAAAACGTATCATAAATTCGACGCATAACGCGAGGGCCGAGAGTATGTCGGAGATGTCGTATCGAGTGATTAGTGTTTTTTTTCGGTTTACAGTGGAATAGATCCACAAGTGTCTACAATCGAGCAGTGTTGGTGAAAAGAAAATTTATTTTGTGATAATATGGCTGGTATTACCCCAGCTGAGTGCGTGTAATAAATCGAAAGTGCCGGAAGTGTTGGCTACGGCGTATCGCCTTAATCACAGAAGAATGTCAGGAGCATTTTTTGGATCGATTCGCAATCAATTGGACCTCTAAGGATCTAGAATAATGGAGTAGCTGGCGAAAAAATAATGATCCTCCTTCCTCCCTCCGCCTCTTTGTTTCTCGATCCACAGATCGGTGAGTGTATTCGTTTATTTATTACATTCTCCTTATCAATTATTTTGTTTTATCCGCTTGCGAGAATTTAATCACGCTTTCCCCATCGCTCTCGATATTTCACGAAAGAATTTAATTGAATTCTTCGTATTTCGTTGAAAAAGTAACGCAGAAAAAATATACCGGCTGAAGACGTGAAAAATGAGAAAGTATGCGACAGTCGGTAATCATTGAGTTATCTTCCGGTATCGTCAGGCCGATTACTTGGAGCAAGTGTCAGATGTCACTGACGTGCAGTCTATTTTCTCCGCGACCGCGACTTGTGCACGATTCCCACAACGCGCATGTATTCGTAGACGCACTTTACGGCGATTGCCGTCGATATATCTCGGTGTGACAAGTATCGCGGAACTACAAGAGAGATTACACTACGGGGATAGACGGATAGAGTACTCTTCGTACAAGTCGTTTACTCGGGCAAGATGGCGTGTGCGCGAAAAGCCAAGTTCCGTCGAAGCGTTCGTTTCTCTCCGAATTTGACCTCCATCGATGACCTAGGTACATACGTTCGCGAATAAACGCATCGTTGCGGAGATACGGTTGCGTACATGAATCGGAATTACGCCATAAGAGACGAGATGACGTTTTCTTAGAGATATTAAAATTAATCACTCACAAAATATGCTGTATATATTTCAATGAATATATTACTTCTCTCAATGAATATTTATGTTATTATGAAACGAGATGGCATTTCCTTAGAGAATAAAAATTAATCATTTAAAAGAAAAAAAAAATATATATTAGAGAGAAAATAATATAAATATTCTAAATTGCTCTAAATGATTGAAAAATTTCTATACCATTTTCTTCGGTGAGAGAGCATCCACGGTGAATCTCCAAGTAATTCGATATTGAGTCAATACTAGTTCAGTCTACCAGTTAGGAAACACATATTAGTTCCATCAAATTAACGGGAAATGTTTCCTCTCCTCTCCCGTTTCTCGCGACCTTCCATGCTTCTCGTGACGTTGCGTGAATATACAATCTACGAGCTCGGAGAGAAAGAGAGAATATTTTATCTTATCTATATCTTTATATTTAACGGCGTTAGCCATATTAGAAACGCGATAAGAATTAAAGATCTAGCCTATATCTCTTGGCAAAATATTTATTTTCCTCTCTTGAGAGCAGGCAGAAATATGTGACAGTTTACTATGCAAAGATGTTTATCTATTTTTTTTATCGAAGATATAAATCTCGTCTTTTATCTAAATTTAAATGAATTTTGGCTCAAGAAAATAGATTCTTAAATATACATTTGAAAGAGATTTAAAAGTTATCGAAATATTTAACGCGGAAAGTTAAACACAAATAAAGGGACGACAAAACGCATTTTTCCCAGATACACTAAACACTGAAATGAATAAAATCTACGATAAGAATTATTAAACAAATGATATCTCGTTTGTATATACCCATTTAATAGAAAGGCAGCGTCGGATCGATTCGACGTCGGTAACGTCCACGAAATATACCAACTTGGGCTTTATGGAATACATTTCGGCTCGTAAAATTTCGGTCGCCGACTGATTTTGGACGCATAGCAGGCTGTTCGGTATCATAAAATGCCGTGATACGTCGTAAAACGCTTTGCGCCACCGACTGTTGCGGCGTGGCACGTGCTGCCATTCGCTTATGACGTCACATCAGAAAAGCCTGCAACAGTTACTAGATGTTAATCCTTGTTTGTTTTTGCTACGTTATTTATAACGTCGATCGTTATTTAATACTATTACAAGAGTCGCAACAGATTATTAACATTAATAATTAAGTCGGAATTAATTCTTTTCAATAATCGATTTTTTTTATTCGCAAATATATACATCGCATCGTCCCGACAGATTACTTAGCCGATATCGAGCCGCGTGGTATGCGGTACGATGCATGGCAAGTGACGTCATGTCGGAAACGTCGGAGCACCTCGATGACGTTATGGAGACGCATACCTCGGACGCGTTCATCGGTTGCGCGTGTGCGGCGATGACGCAATATTGAAAAATTACTAATCTGGGAAAACTCGCGTGGGCGCCGCTCGCGCCACGTGTTTGCCTCGTAATTCGTGACGTCACGGGGTAAAATCATGGTCACCATGGCGACTCTCGGGCGGTCTCTCCTCGTCCCTACGGATCTCGCCCACGAGATTTAAACTTCCGTTGCCGGTGCGAACGTCACGCCCTGTTTGACGGGTAAAGGTGGATAGAGGTAGGTGTGTTGCGGTAGGTCTGGGATAAAAGTCCGAAAATAGCAACAGGTACACGTTACAAAATCAAAAACATAGCGAACGCGACGATTTTTTTTTATTAAAAAAATACAGCAACATACCCGCCCAATAATTGACTTGAGTGAGACTCGAAGATCTCGAAGATCTCGAAGAGATGTATGATATTTCAGGCAACACCACGCAATAGAGTGTCGTTCACAATATGTTATAATTTTACGCAAATAATATGTGCTTCTTTACACACTTTCTATTAATTATGAATTTATTAATTATTTTATAAATTAATTTTTCAACATAAAGTTTCACAAAATATGCGCAAAATTAAACACGTTATGTAAGAATTAATTGAATACTAAATTTATATTAATAGTTAATTTATTAGTACTCGGTAATTTAGCGGATATTTATATCATATTTTTTTTCTTTTATATAATATTGATTTGTGAAACATGTTGAAATTAAAGAAATAGAAGAAATTTACTCTTAAAATTATGTTGCAGCAGATTATTTCGATCGATAAATTTTAATTCGCATAATTACCACACATGTAGCTTCTTGGTCTGTTTTTATTTTTCTATCCTAATTTAACACAGGATGCTTGGAAAAAGTCGACTGGGGGACTACTATTAGGTCTATTAAGTGAGAAAGGCCCGAAGAGAACTTGCGAAGGCCAACGATTTTAAAGGGAGAATAAAGGGACGAGAAGCGGAAAGGAATATTACCGACATTATGATGTTGAAGCGACAATTGTTGCGATAGTTTACGGTAAACGCTTTAATGCGACTACCGTGACGTGGAGTATTATATTGTCACAATGTCGTGCTCCGCATTTCTAAGGTAAAGTTATGCTTTTACATCCGTGAGACAGCAAGGGAAACAAAGTCGGGGCGCACTCTCTTATATTTCTCAAATCTAAGATATAAATCATACTAAATAGAATGATTGTCTTTTAACATGTAAAAAATAATTTAAAAAATCAAGAAAAGTAAATGGGAAGAAGACGCGTATCTGTTATTTTAGGCTTACATCTGTTTATCAAGTCGTATGTATTTCGCAAGGCAAAATTTAAATAAAAATTTAAGTAAAAAACCTGCACGACAATGTATTGAATTTAACGGAACTTTGAGGAACTACAGTTCTTTTTCGATAACCTATTTACCGGTTATTGCAGCCCGCGTGATCCTTTTCTAATTCGTTATTTCCTTTACAATCGGAATTAGATATTCTCCGCGAGCGACGTAGACTCGTCTGACAAGTTTCGCTAGTATATCCAAGTGTATCTTTAGGAGGTATCGGTTCGGATCCGGTATTCGCGCGCAAAGTGATAATTTCAGAAGTGGAACGAAACGTATTCTCAAGTCGCGAGAAGATGACATTTTAATCGTGATGAAATACGTATCGTCAATAAATAAAAAAATCCTGATGTTTCGCAATATATATCGAGATGTCAAAGATAACAAGTTGAAGGTTTCAATCAATAATTTGATTGCATTTTAAAGTGAAAAGAAAAACAAATGTGCAATAAAATTGCATTAAATAAATTAAATATATTTTTACGAATTATTGTCATTAATCATTAATCAGTTGAAATCACTACTAGATTAGCCTCCGACATGTGCAGAGTAGAGAAAATCAAGAAACATTTTCGAACATGGTAGCTCATTGCGATGTAACGAACGAATTTTACCGTTACACGACGCACACACGCGCGGCAGGTAGAGCCTTTGTGTTATCGCGCTCGGGATAATCAAGTTTGCGTAACATTTGTTACTTCTCTTTTGTGCAACCCAAACGCTGCAAATAGCAAGTCGAGTGGCAAAAAATAATCCAGAAAGATACGATGCAGGTGATGCTTATGCAAAATGTACGTACGTAAATGTTGCTTCGAAATGATATTGAAGCTCTTTTTCCTACATGGCAAAGGTAGTCCTAGACGAAGAATTTAACATTAAAAAAATTTTTATTAATTGCATACACACATTATAATAATCAAGGCTTTAAATTATCACTCGTTCCTTTCGAAGTTTTTATTATGATTATTACTTTTGAAGAATATATACTATATTGAATTTTTTCAAGCTCTTACAAACTCGTTACAAATTTAACATTTAAAAACTCTTGATTAATTATACATACCATTGTAATAACCACCTAATCAAAGGTTTAAATTAATATTTGTCCTTTTTGGAGTATATATTATTATTTTTTAAAAACATATCCTGGTTATTATGCATATTATTATCATTATTTTAAAAACATACATTTTTGAAGTTTTTTGAAGTTTTTTGAAGTCGTTACAAATTCGTTACAAATTTAACATTTAAAAACTATTAATTACACATAATTATTGTAATGACAGCTTCAATTAGCACACTCGTTCTTTTCAATTATCATTATCATATTTTTTTAAACATACTTATTATTGATTATGAACATTATTATTATCTTTTTTAAAAACGTGTGTGTTTTTCGAAGCTCTTGCAAATTCGTGGCCGTATATCGGGGGCCTCGCGGGACCCGAACGCACCTCGCCAATATCGTCGTGCGTCACGTCGCGTGGCGCGCCACTGTCACATGTACGTACGTACGATGACGTCACGCAAAATACCGGCAAACGAAAGGAGAAGCGTGCACGTCGCACGCTCGTGCAGCATCACGGTCGTCACGCCGCCGCCTCCACCCCCCTCCCCCCTGTCCCCCCCTATCCCAGCCAGTCTCTCCCCCGTCGATCTTTCCATCGTGCGTTCCCTTCGTCGACACCATCGCCGAACGAGTCTGCCCGCCCAGCATTTACGGGCGAGGAGTTGGTGATTTTACACGAGTACGGCGCGCGATACTCGAGTAACCGTGCAGCGAACACACGGCAGCGTGCACACCGCAATCGATACCACTCGATATCTACCTATCCTCTGTCGTTGTATCCCGCGGCTAATCGAATGATATCGACGCGGTAACGGGATTCCAACGTAATTTGGATCTCGTCCAGCGTATGGAATGTTAATATACCGTATAGGCCGCCAAGATCTGGCCGCCATCGAATATGTCTAGGCGATTTTTAATCCGTTGTTTAAAAATAAATAAGCGAAATAAATGTACCCTCCTGTTTCACGCGTACGTGTTGGATCGAGAGATCCAAAGTCGTAAGCTTTAAAGTGTCTCGTTATCAGCTCTAGTCGATATTCACGAACGAATGACCCAGGCACGACCGATTACGGTCTATTACCTTCACCTTAACATACGAGATAACGCGACCTCATCGTTCTTGCTTTACTCAAAAAAACAATCGTTTTCGTGAAGAGAAACGACCGCTTAATCCTCAAGGGAATCCGATAAGAACGATGACGGTCATATTTTCTCTAAATATTTAACATTAAGGATCGCCGTAAAATCCATCAGTTTCTGTCGCGAATGTATTCTCGAATGTCCCGATACCGAAGATATTTCACCGGGCTAATGAAATTTAGAAATAGACGCGCGTGTCGGGAATGCGGACTTATATGGGTCGATTCGTTGCTCAAAATCGCGCGGTGAAAATAGCGCAAGTATGATTCCGATCCTGGAATAATGCGGCGAAACGAGCTTTATTTACGAACGATAGTAAAATGATTTTGGCAGCCACAGGCGGGAGAGACGAAGGGAGCGCGATAGTTTAGTCGGCCTGCGTCTCGATTATGTATGCCGGGGCATCGTGGGTGGGGAAGGTTGTCGGCACTGCCGAGCATCTGGAATGGAGTGCGCGCGCTTCGCGCGAGCGTGAGGGGGAGGCGAGGGCAGGAAAGAGGTTGCGCAGCTGGAAAGACAAAGACGGAAATGTAACGAGAGGGAGAAAGAGAGAAAGGGAGATGGACGGAGATGGAGATAGAGGGAAACCTTACCGCTGATTCTCGAGGCTAATCGAAGTGGAGAGAAGGACAGACTCGCCACTGTGTATTATTCGAGGCTGAAAACGCGCAAAGATACGAGGCCAGCGAGAGAGAAGGAAGGGGAGGAAAAAAATTCATATCGGAGGATCATTTCTGTGTTTACAAAGACACGACCCGAACGCGCTTTCTCATCGTATATCGTATTACATACGGATCGTCGCGTCGAGAAGCCGCTTGTTATACTAGGTTTCGCCTACCGTTCTCGGGCCCGTTCGAGGATTTAATCGCCAACCGACGATGGATTCGCGGATAATATCATACGCGCGCGCGCGCGCGCGCGGGGTCGTTTACCTCGTAAACCGAATTGATCGCGAACAAATCCATTAATCACGCTTCTCTTCTCATTCGATCGTTATCCGGATACATTGGAATACTCGGATATCTATCTACCTACTTAGTTAACGATCGTGATCGACGCGTGCCCGCGTATCGGTCGAAAGTTTGCGCCGCGTATGCGAAAGAAGCGCGCACAAGCAGAACCGGAATCCCATGAGCGGAACAGAGAGAGACGGAGAGAGAAACAGGTGGCGATGGGAGAAAGAGAGAGAGCTAGAGAGCGCGTCGAGAGCGGAAGGGAGAGAGTGCCACGCGACGACGGAATGGACGAAGAGAGACGGAAGCAACCGAGCCGGTCGACGATGACGACGACGGCGGGGAAAGGGAATCGTTCGCGGAGGAGCGCGGAGGCCGAGGGACGTGAGGACAAATGACGACGCGCGCGAGCCGGCAGGGCCGGAGCACGCGACACGCGTTCCGGGAGTCGGGAGTCGCTCGCGCTACTCGCGAGCTTCCTCGGGAAGGTCGCCGCGCGTCCGTCTCTCCTCCTCCCGTCTCACCTTTCTCTCGCGAGACCCGGCTCGCGCCTCGCTTCGACGATATGTACGAACGGGCTGCGTCAAACGTCGTTTCGCGATACGTCGCGACGAGATAAATCGAGAAAGCCGTACCAAACTGAGACTTTATCCCAAACGGAATACATATGTATATTGTTGGCATCGTCTCATTTGGAAGATTACGCAGCGAAGGATTACTTTGCGCGCGAACAGCGCGCCGATATCGATATCTACCAAGGAGAATGTTCAATGACGTTCCGCGCGACATTCGGCCTTGCGCGTATCATGTCCTTCTGTCTCCAAGCCACGGGATGACGCGACGTAATACGTTTTATAAATACGCAGTAGAGATTTTTGCCGCGATATATCGTATTTGACAGTACTTTGAGCGGGCGTATCAAAGCTCGATACGCAAACAAGTTGTATCGATAAATTTTAATTCGATTAAATCAGGAATGTAACGTAACGTTATTCATTTTTTTCATTTATACTTTTTTCTGTTTATCTCATAGTTTTACTTTTTACAAAACGCGCGTTAGTTTTTCGAATCTACCACTAATCGACAAATGTCGCGATACATTTATCAAGAAACAATTTGTGGATAAACCTTTCATCGTCGTACCCTCCTGGTTTCTCCGATGTCTTAAATACATGCTCGCTAATGCGAAGAGAAAGAGAGAGAGAGAAGAGTTTATGGAGCAGATGGGGATCCTCTCGCAGCTGTAGTTTGTTCGCTGCCTTTCCCGCTCCGCGACCAATCTCTTGCTCGCTTCGCTCCCTTTGCACCACCCTCGCCGCGCTTTTAGGGACAGCCCCGGCCCTCGCTCACTTTGTAACACGGGTGAACCCCGAGGACTACTGATAAATGAAGTTACGCGTTTTCGGGCTTAAACCGCGCGCTACGCAACTTTTGAATAAAACACGGATACGAGAATATATGCGGCGCGTAAAACGCTGTATGAAAACAAACGCGCGCGGCGAATGGAGTAACAAAAATACCGCGCCAATCAATGCGATACGTAGAGGTCCTTTTTTTTCGCCGACGATTACAGATTCATGATTTTATTAAACTGCGAATACTCTGGCGTTCGATGGCAACGTTTAATTGTTTAGAAAGACGCTACTTTCTTACGCTCGCGTTTCGTACTTTCTACGTGTATGTAGGTTGCGAGATCGCGGATGCTCGTCTACGTCGAGAATGCAAAATTTCACTAATAGAGCTAAACATTGTGGAAAGTTACAACCTTAATATATTTGTTTACGCTTACGATCGCGCGGTAAGACGATGAACGATAAAATTTGTTGACAAATAATCGGCATAATTTTCGTGTATTTAAATTTAGATGTTATTAATTGTATAATTAATAACGTGTGACAATTTTTTAATCAAAACTCAAAATTGTAGCGCATTCTTGTTTTATATCATTTCTCTCAAAGAAGATGATATATACATACTCTCTAAAAGTGAATCAGTGAAAATATCACTAATTTAAACAGTAAAATAAGATTTCACTGAGAATCAGTGAGTATTTTACTGATCTTCAGTGGAAACGCTTACTTTTTTGTTATTTTATCTTATATCTCACTGATTATGGTCAGTTAAAATAAAATTCACTGTAAACCCAGTAAATTTTACTGTAAAACCAGTAATCGCTAGTTCGTTCGTTTACCGTTACGATCGCTATCTCTCTCGTATTTAATTTTAGTCATAAGAATTATATAAAGTTTGCAAAGAGCGACATTTAAAATTAGAAGTATTACTTCGATTTAATTTTTGATACAATCTCAATAGAGAGGCTTCAGATATTAAATCGATCTTTATAAGTCGGACAAATAAATGTCTGGCGACTTAATGAAAATTATTCGTTCGTTATCTATTTAAAATAACAAGTTCAATATGCATGTAATATATAAATAAAATAAAATTTTTAATATAATAAATATTTAGTAAATATAAATAAAAGTTTTAAGTTTATATGAAACAGATAGAGAGATGAATTGTAGTTTAATATTACTGACAATAACGAAAGAAATATTACTAATATTGAGAAATATTACTGATTGAAACAGTCAAAATTATTAACTGATTCTTTCAATAAAATATCACTGATTTACAGTGCTGTACTTATAACTGCTGTAATAAGTGACTATTTACTGTTTTTCAGTGATAATACGCTGATTCACTTTTAGAGAGTATATGATGTTTACAAAATGACGCGTCACAAAATATTTAATTATTGGCTCTTTAAAGTACCGAGTCTTCAATTATGAGGGAAAAAAACGCAATAAAAATATATATTTTATTTTTTAAACATTTTATGTGTGCTATATGCTAGTTTTGAGAACCGATTTATAATACATTCGTTTATCTCGTCTCATCATTTATCTAACTCGTCCATATCCGTGGAAAGAAATGCTTTTTTAGTGTACCGTCCCTTGTAATCTCGACAAAAGGTGATCCTCCGCATAAGGTGGCCGTGTAATAAGCTCTCGCGTTTACTGCTTGTCGGTTTTACGTTCGAACCGTGCGGCCAGGACGAAAAGGGGATCCGGCGCAACGAAGGAGCGAGGAAGCACGGAGATAAAACGAGAAAAGTCGCGGGTGCGCCTTCTTACGTTCGAGGAGAAGAAAGATGGTGCGAAATACAATGGAAGAGAGAGGATTCACGGATACTCCTCGCCGAGTTCTCTCTACATTAACGGCCGTGGACCACGCTGGAGGTTGGAGAAACTAGTAGGACGAAGAGGAGGCCGGGAATGACAAAGGGGGCGAACGAAGGGCAGCTAGGGGTAGGGGGAGGAAACGGTAGGAGGTGTGCGGTGTACGCTGCCACGAGTGAGACACACTTCGTCCACCAAAGTGGTTATACGGACGGTGGAGAGAGGCGAGAGCACGCGTCGAGGAAGAAGGGTAGAAGCGAGCGCAGGGGGCGCGAAGGGGTGGGCGACGGGGGGCTAGAGAGGGTCAGACGTTCTATCGTTGCTCCGAGCAAGATGGGCGGACGGGCGGTCGAGGGGTGCGAGGGTGATGGCGCGAGCGAGAAGCGCTGCCGCGCGGGGGAGAGAGGGACGCCCGGCATCGGTAGAGCAGGTGGCGCGGGGTAGGAGGATCGTGGGTGGCAGCTGAGTACGGAGTGATAGGGGAAATCAGTCGCGGTTCGAGTACCGCCGCGAATGCACGTAAGCGACGTCTGTCGTCGCGTTACCCGTCTTTCTCTCTCTCTCTCTCTTTCTGTCTCTCCCACGACCCATTCTCCGTCACTCGAGGATACTCCGTCTCGCGGATACCGCGCCTCTCTTTCTCTTCCCCTTTGCCTTTATTCTCTCCTCGGCCCTTGCTCTCTTTCTCTCTGTCTTTCTTCCTGGCTGCTCTCTCTGTTCTTTGGCCATATGTAAACGCACTTATGGGCGTCTTTCACGAGCTGCTCTGGATAGCGTCGACGAGCAAACGCGTCGTAAGCGCGTAAACGGAAGCGAGCGAGTTTTCCAAAGATCTCGACGCTAGTTGACCTTTTCTACGACAAGTCGACTCGAGAAAAAGTATAAAGATACCGATAAATGCCGGCGTATAGCACGGGGTGGGGAACCAGCTGAGAAGCGATAAGAAAAACTAGTATAAACAGACGAGGATCGAGAGAGAAAGAGAGACAGAGACGGTAAACGAGAGGAGGAAACACGCGATCGAGTAGCGACTCGACTCTCTCGCGCCAAGAGATCCACTCTCGCGCAGTTTTAACCTCTCTCGTAAGGGAAAGTCACCTCTGGTCGCGTTATCGGCTCTCCTCGAGATTTTTCCTCCGCCGATCTTGGGCGTCCCGCGCGACGATCGACGAGTTCGACGACTCGACGCGACCGGATAAGTATCGGATAAGTGAGCAGAGATAAAAAAGAAAAGGTGGAGAAGCGAGTGGACAGGGGGCGCCGTGTGAAGCTCAACGGGACGACGGTATCGGCGAGCCGGAACAGCGGAGGAGAGGAGAGGCGAGGAGAGCGAAGAAGGAGGCCAGCGGGATGCTCGACTTGGAACAACAGGCCAATCAGGCACCGGCGCTGGCCTCGCACGACGACGACTGGCACCTGCTCGAGGGTGAGCGCACGACCTTCGCAATTTTCCTTCTCCCTTTCGCGCGCCTTCTTTCGAAGGCGCGCGGGAGACCCTGGCAGGGCGATGCCACGCCGCTCGAAATTCAAATCCGACAGGGAGGGGAGGGGTGGAATCCTCGGAGTGGTATTTGGAGGCCCTTACTTTCGAGCGACAAGTTCGAAGAAACCGCGCCGCCATCGATCCGTACGACACTGAAAGCGATGAGAAATTTTATTTATATTTAAATAACATTAATATAGATTTTATTAATATTAATATTAATTAACGAGATATTAAGACACAGATACAAGTCGAATTTTATTATCTTTATTAATTTTTATAATTTATGAAATTAATTAAGTTTTATTATCTTTATTAATTTTGCGTATCGTGAAATAATGAGTTAAAGAATTATTTATTACATCGGCATTATTATTCCAAGTCCTTGATATCGTCAATATAATTTTAACGAGAGCGTGATTGCATTCGTTTTACCTTTCAAACAAGATGCAGTATTTGTGTTACGTATTTGATAAGGAAGCAATTGGACGAGTGAAATTTATTATCGCGATGTTTATTAATTGACGCGCGATGGACGTGCGCGATGGACACGGTCGATGACGTTGAGAAGAGTAGGTCAAAATTCGCGCTCACGAGAATCGCACGTTATTCCCGGGGCGATGTCATCGACGCGCGACGAAAAACTGATTTATTGCAGTCGAGATAGTTGCGTATTAATGATGTCGAAAACAAGATGTATGACGCGGGTTTAATAGACTCGCTCGACGAAACGATTTCTAACGACATCGTCGTCGAGGACGTCCCTTGCATATTTTTCCCCGAGAAAACTTGTATTATCGAACGTCCTTTCAATCGCGATATTCCTCGCTACGATTTTCGCTAGCGAAATCAATCCGGGTTAAAATATTTTTGCGGGAAGCGAAAATCTTCTTGCAGATACCTTGAGAATAATCGAAGCAGATCTTTTATCTTTACGTTCTATCACTAACGATATCCTCCGCCCGCCACGCTGTTGATATAACTTAGTCAAACCAAAAGGTACTTAACTCCTCGGGGACCCTTCGTTGAGCTAGATTTAAACTCACTCTCCGGTCGACCGAGTTACACACGATACATACAGTGGCATGGGCGCAGCTGCGATCTCGCCTCGTGCCTGCACTCCAGAGTTCGTCTTTTCTTTTCAGAGTGCATCCGCATCTGGAACGCGTGCGTGCACAGCCGTCCGTCGTGATTCCTCCCCCTGCCCCTTTCGTGAATACCATCGCGATGGTCAAACGAATGCTGTTTGGACCTTAATCGGCGTGACGCGTCGTATTCTTGTTCCTTTACAAAGTGCGTAACCCTTGTTCGAGGCGAGAAACAATGGCATCGTGAATTTATGAATTCGTTCATTCTATACACGATAATCTGCCGCGCTTTTAATCCTTTCTCTGCGGCAAACATCCCTCACATACCGTCGTCTTTAATCTCCTTTCGTTCTTGCGTGCGTGTATATTATAATTAAAATCAAGTATTTGGAATATTTTAGAGTACATGCTTCTTAGAGTACATGCTTTCTCGTTTCTAAACGCAGGGATTATGATTATTACTACGTTTCGATTATATAGTCATTTAAAACGCTTTTATACATATATTTGATCGAGTTAATTTGATGTGTCTTGCATTTGATTTAACTCGTAATACATTCTATTGGAGAGATAATCGCGCAACAGATGGAGGAAAATGGAAGGTTAACCATTGCGCTATTAAACCGCGCGCAAACGTCAATTTACGGACTCGTAAATGCTTATTCGGTAACAATCTCCAATTTTACGTACGTATTTTAGCGTTATCGATTTAATGGCGATCAAAATGGGTCAATTTATTCCGAGTGAGACGCGTTGTCGCGTGCGATCAATATGGCTTTAAGCATTTTCATCGTCGTATGCTTTATTTTTATTTCTGCAAAAACTTTATCGGCAACGATAGTTTGCTTCTCACTCGTCTCGTCGCTCCTACCGTATTCACCTAAGGCATATCGATAAATATATTCCGCAAAAATCTTTACTTAAAATTACTTTCCTGAAAATTATACAAGACTCGGAGCTCGATAATTTCGTAAAATACACAAATAGCGCATAATTGCGAGAGTAGAAATCTTTGCTGGAGCATCGAACCAAAGTTATACTTCGGCAACCGTGAACATACCGCGTGGAGCTCTAAAAATAAATAGCTAAGCTTGTGGCGAACCATGGTTTATTTTTAGCCGGACGAATGAAGATACCGTGGAGAACCGGTATTCACACATGTACTAACGCGACATTAAGTCCGCACAATTGACGATAATCGTTCAAAAAACTAAACTAAATCGAATCAAATCGCGAAGCGATTCCTAGCAAGATTCCATCCAACAGAATCTCATCGCTAACATTAGAGTACGACCTACATCGGAGTGAAGTTTTCAACGGATACCTGCCGTGTGCGTTACGATGTAACGCACGCGACTGCGTTGAAAGGAGAGGAGAGGACTATGCACTTTCGAAATTGCGACGATCGCGTCAGAGGACTCGCGATGGAGTATAATAATAATCATCGAGAAAGTCGCGCGCGCGATTCTTTTGTTCCAGCGGCTGTGCGCGCGGATATTTTTTTCTCTCTCCCTGTCTCTCTCTCCTCTTCCTCTCTCCTCGTCGTCGACTCGTGCACGTGGCACACGTCCGTTATTCTCGTTGCGAGCGCGCGCGACACGTCGGTCGGTGCGCACATTGCGCCACCGACACCATGATTCACAACACCTGTCCGTCCGTCCGGCGGAGCATAAATGTCCGCGAGAAGAACGATATCGTGGTGCTCGGCTTTGGACCACCTGGCCGACGGAGCCGCCCGTCCGGCTGCAGGGCCGTATCCCTTCCTGCCTTTCAAGCCTTTCAAATTCGCGCGACGAATTCCGGCTGGCCAAGAAGCGCGGTCAAGTAGCGAGTTGCCTGGTTACCTTCTTCGAAGGAGACGAGAGAGCTCGATAACTGTTTCCCGGTAAATACACCTTCCGCCTACCTGCTTTTGTCGAAATAAGCAAGCACTCGAGTCGAGTCGACTATCCATGCTGCTGCTGCTGCTGCCTTTCCTCGTCGTTACCTAAACCATTTCGGTCATCCCAAGTGGCGTTACATGTTATTTAAACCCGCGAATTTCTTCCCGTGGAGGTTTTAGACCCTGGTACTTTTAAATGTATTTATTTCAATTTTAAACGGGGATTTAAACTATTGGCGAGACGCGAGGTCTTTTGTATTTTCACTCACGACACCATTATCCGCACGGTCGGTCATTTTGTTTTCTTCGTCCTGCTTGTAAAATTGCTACGTGAGTGAGAAAAGAAAGCCTCGGACTTTAGTGCGATGGGAAAAGTAAAAACATGCGCGACGATGGAAATACGGATATATAAATCGAAATCTACCACACTATCCGTGCTATATAAATGTATACGTAAAAAATGTGTATTATATAATGGAGTTTTTTTAACGATAACCGTCATACATCGTCAAGTAATATCGATGAAAATTCAAAAGAATTTTATTAAACGAGATAAAAACGTCGCATTTTTAACTTTACAATTTATTTGATATTGTTTCTATCCTGTCTAATTTAATCCCATATAATCTCCCATATAAACGTGCTTTTAATCATTTTCCAGTAAATAATGCGATACCATTCCTCGCCGGATATAATAAAATCGTTGTTTATCCGGCCAGAATAATCCGCGGTTTATAAAATTATGTTTGAAATAATAGGTCACATACGCAAAACCAATGAAAATGTAAATAATTATAAGTTACGTTTGTCAATACGCACACGGTTATGCGATTGCAATTACGAGAAATAGCAAATTATTGTTGTCTCGCCGAAATAACGCGGACATCATTTGCATCACGAGCAATTTTAAAAAGCAATGCTTTCGTACGCTTTGCGCGTAATTTGACAAAAGCAAAATTCTCTCCGACAACGTTTCGATAACGAAATAGGGTTTTCAAAAAGAGATACGCGCGTTTATCATTCGACTTTATTTAATGGCAAATGGCGAAATTTAATCTGTATAATAGAATTAAAATGCACACGTCTTATCGACAAATGTGATGGAATTGACAAAACAATTTAATAATTGATTCGCGTAAAGTGTGTCGCCAGTTTTTCTCTCAAACTTTTTGTTTCTTCGAGTTTCTTTGTTTTTACGAAATAAATATTGAATTATACTGGATTTCGAGTCATTGCGAAAGAAGGATGAAAAGTAAGAGCCTAGTATTTCGGCCGCTTATGTATAAAAAATAAAGCATCGAGAAAGCTTGGCTGCTTAGAAACAAGTCGGTAACTGTAATAAAAAGTTTATTCCGTGTAGATATAAACGTTCGCGTAGCACGGGCGAGGAACCGCACGTATATACGTACACATAATCACACACAATCTCGCGAGAATGCACCGTGTTACATATAGATATACGGCTGATGCGCGTATCGATTTTGGCCAGACTGCATTACCATTGCATCGTGTCAAATTATACGAAGGGGGGGAAGAAAAGGGGGGCAAGAAATCGCGCTATTAAATTTAACAATAAAATTCACCGAACCGTTAAAACCGTCCACGTTATTATATATTTCATCGTGAAAATTCGATCGATAAAATTAATTTAAGGAAAAACTTGTACAAACTATCAATTTTTCATCATTTCGATCTGCATCGCAACTACATTCGACAATGTTTATCATCAAGCGCGATAAAAGATTAAAGCGCCTACAGAAAAATGCGAATAAAATATCTATGCTCGAAATAATCTAATAAATATCCGAAAGCGTGCATAATTATATCTCTGTAAACTTGTTTAGGTTGCCTCGAAAAAAAATCCTGCACACTTTTATATAATTTATTATATGTAAACGTCAACTGCTAACGCATTTACTTGTCACATAATTTTTCCATGTTATTACATTACGAAGAATTGAAAAGGGATCTCTATATATCGCCTAGTGAGACAAATTTGCGCAGTCGCGACTTTGTCAAAAGGCGCACGCGTGCCTTTTGTGCAAAAGTCACGTCTCTCTCTCCTCCGGGGAACCGGGTCTCTCGCGCGGCACGTACGCACCTGCACTTTCACGGCGCCAGGCTCGCAAATGCATATTGCATATACCTGCTCGCTTCAAAGGTGAACTTACCTGCACCGGTATATGAACCATGCGCGCATACACCACACACATATGCGTGCAATCTCGCGGCCATAACGGGCACAAAGAGAGAGAGAGAGAGAGAGAGATGCGTGCGTGTGCGCGACGCATCTCAACGATTGCGTCGCTGATGCGACTACCGAGAGCGAGAGAGCGTGCGTAGGAGATTCGCGCGACGATTAAAAGGCATTCATTTTTCAAACACTCGTGACGAGCCGCGAGAAAGCGACGACGCTTCTCGTCCTTTTGCTCCCCGCGAATTCGAATAACACGTTTACGACGTAACGAATCGACGACGCGCTTGTCTGTTCAACGAAAACCCCATCGTTTGCTCCGTATGCCTTATTAAGCTCGCGTACATGCGAATAATTAATCGACTGGTCGTCGCTGGTTTCGTCAACTCGTCGCGTAAAAGTCGCGTAACGAATATATATGATTACAATGGATACAAATAGTTTCTATAAACTTATAAATATGCTTTATTAAATATATTTGACTTGTTTCTTCATATTTTTTTCATGATATTATAATGAAAAACACTTTTTCATACATCGCATTGACAAATGATCGTTTGAAACATCGGACCTTGATCCTTGCCTCTGCAAATTTATAACGTTTGTCATTGCCTGTAATTAATTTATATTACTCTGACAAATTTATAAGCATTCGTTCATTTCATTTATCACTCTTGATGGCCAAGGTCGGTATCAATGTTAATTTTATACTTGGATAAGATAAGATTATATCTCTTTCTCGTTTCCAGAAAACATTTTTGATAGTCTTTCAATAATTTCATTTAAAATACAATTTAAATTACATACAAAATGTCTCACAATTTCTATACAATATTTTAATAGCGTATTCTAGAGAAAAGTAAAATAAAATAAAAAATCCTAATATACATATATGAAAATATCGAAGCTACAATAGTTTTATAAGTGATCAAAATTTGCCAATAATATTGCGTAGAATTCGCGCTCATAACTACATTGAAAAAAAATTATAATTGCATAGTAAAAAAATTATAATTCAGACTTCTACTTTTATAGTTATTACTATTATAATGTTCATAATAATAACCTTGTGCGTAGTGATAACAACTTTAAATATAGTTGCCTCTGAAAATAAGTACTTATTTATGATCAGCACTATTTTTTTAACTATTTTTTTCAGTGTACATTTATATACATACCGATCTCTGTCATCTGTTATTAATTTTTTACAAGACAGCTAATAAATCGATTTCTACGAATACTTTTCCGATCGAAACAAATTTCGTTTCTTAAATGTATGAAAATATTAGGTTTGTAATTGTATTTAAATAATTGTAATAATTAATCAGGTATCAAATTATTATTTAAATATTAAAAAAGAATTAAATATTTTATATATAATATTTATATAAGTCATTAATATTAGTTGACCATACGTACCTATAAAAAACAATAAGATCTATTATGCAATAAAAGTCAATATTACTTGATTTATAAAAATCAATAACAGATGACAGATTGGTACGCGCGTATGTCTAGTTATAGATCTGCAAATCTATCTATTGATCTATCTATTAATAAACTTTGATCGCTTATAACTCAAAAACTAATGCATCAAAATTTTTATATTTTATTTTTTTAGAATTTTAACTCTATTTAACCTCTAGAATACACTATTAAAATATTGTAGAAAGGTTGTGACAGACACTCTGTATATTTGTATGTATATTTATTTATTTCTCTTTGTAAATATTTATACATTTTTGCGTATAGTTTGCGTATGCAAAAAATATATGCTCGACGATGAATGCGTTAAACCGTCTCTTATAAATTTCCGCATAACCATAACAAGTCTCATGATATGAGAACAGTCTTGCTATTTCTTCCGAGATTTCATCGAGGCCGTCGACTTTATACGTGACTCGCGGTGTTTCGCATAATCCTCCCACGCGGACGGAATATTTATTTCCCGAGCTACTTTCACGTTACTTCGCTTTTGACCGAACGTTACGTAAAAAAAAGAAGATGCTACGCAGACGATGTCGCGCGAGCAACCATAGAAAAAAAAAAAGAAAGAGGGGTAAAAAACAAGAAGGGCACCCTGATAAATGGTTCTAGAACTTTCAACAGCCGGATTGCCGAAGTTCGTATCAAAAGAATAGTTTAAAATGAAAAAAGGACAGCGTGGAAAATCACAGAAAAAGTACACACGCGCACAGACTGCGTTTTCCTGTGGAAAATGATATTTTCCTCGTGATTTTAACGACGCGCGAAGCACTGGATGATAATACTGCACAAACGAGCGAAAAATGTATCCGACTGTACAGGTCAAATCGATAGAATTTTCATAAAAATTGTTGGATATATGTTTGAATTCTTTTCGTAAATTCCTGGGACGATTCTTTGAAAATTGATTGTTACTCGTAGCTAAAGTTATTTATAACTTTTAAATATAATTAATCATTGAAAACAAGAAACTTTCAATTTTCAGAAAATAAAATTGTATTTTAAGTTTAATTTTAAATATATATATAAAATTTTTATATTTATTATTTTGTCTGAAAAAATCTCGTGAGAAAATTTTTGAAATTGAAAAGACGTAACAAAAATAATATATTCATTAAAACAAACATTATTTCGTGAAATTGCAATTACAAGGACATTTTGGAATCCTACATTTAGCTTATCGTGCAAATGAAACCGTTGGACATCGTAAAAGAAGAATTCTCGCTTGTGGTTTATTTTTAAAATAGAGGAATGCAAATCGTTTAGTCGTTCATATATAATATTAATAAAGATAGTAGATCTCTTGTTTAGCAGCGAACCAATCGGTGCTTTAAGTGCTCGACAAAAAACCTACAAAAGAATTCACTTACTCACGGCGAGAATGATAAAGCGCTATCGCGCAATATTGCGAGTCAACCAAGCACTCGTAAGAAATAGAGGAAATGCTAATGGCTCTTGTTAGTGGACATTATCCGGCTCTTCGTCGAATGTTTGAAAGGCTCGTATTCAAAATCCATAATGTCCGTATAATTATTATCCTTGAATTTATTATAATCCTAACAAGCTTCATGTTTTTTACAGCAGCCACTTCCTAACATCTTTTATTTAATTTATGCATCAAATTAGACATGTTTCGATCTAATTCAGAATTTCTACATTATGATCATTGTTTAATAACAAGCGATACTTTTGGTATTATATTTTTTCTAAAAGCATTTATATTCTATAGGAGGAATTATAGAGAAATCTTTTTTAACAATCGGCGAATAAATATCAATGTCAAAATGGTTGATGTTTTTCTAAAAATGCGCAAATATCCCGTAATTATCTTTCGTATGAGAGAGAGAAATTAGTGTTTTCATCAATCTTACTATTAAATAAAGAGCTTGTTTTCAAATCTAGTTAAACTCTTAAAAAAGGATAATGAAATAATTTGAAAAAATAAGCTGTAAATGAGAATAATACTCGTACAGTATAAGAGATAATAATTTAATATTGATGTCGGTATTTTGATTACATAAAAATATCCCTAATTATTATTGATTGGTCAAAAACGATAAACGGATAAAAGAATTTCGCGCCCACGACACGATCATTTTACGACGAGATCATTTTGACCGCGCCTGGCCAATCGACCAAGGGTCAAGCAACCGCGTGCAAAACGAATTGAATATTCGTCGAAGAGGAGCAGCGATTCTCTTGGATCGCGAACGCGTCGATACGTAACGAGGCATTGGCCTAATTGAGATGAATCAAGGACGCGCTCGCTCTATAACGCCACATCGTTTCGACTCGCTCTCGTCCCAAGGATCATCTCCCGTCCCGTTCATTCACGCCGGTTTCGCCTCAGAAATCGTCGCGTATCACTGCGCAAACGAGGATATCGCAAATCTTGCTTACGCGATCTGTCGCAAGCTCGATATAATGAGCGTCGGATGAAATCATCGACGAAAACATCGCTATAAATGCAACGAAAAAACATTTTTTTTATTCCACGTATACATACATATTTCAGGGTCCGGTGGATCGGCCGGCCTTCTTCAACGAGAATAGAGGAATGTTTCATAATACGTACAATTGAAACGAGTCGCGTGACTGCTTCATGCTCGGTTAGTGTGTCAATTTAACTGTACTAAAATGACGCAATGTATCAATCTTTCGCGGATTTCCGCTCGAGTTGTCTCGATCCAATCGCGGTCCATTGTAAGAATCAATCACGTTAATAAATGCGATGCCTCTGTGTAAAAATACGCATCGACGCTTTATGTCGAATGCATGTAATATACTCAATGTTACATTAACGTTCATTCGCAAAGGGATTCGGATTACTAGGAAATGATTTGCTCAAATATCGCGCTAGTGCACGTCGCGTTAGCGTTTCTTTGTGCGCTATTATTATCAATCATCATCAAATTTCCGTCGTATAATCTGATGACACACCGAAATATAGAGAATACGTGCGGGAATCCTGTATTTAATAGATATCGGAGTAGCGCGAAGGGATTTTGTGGCACGCGTACCACAACGGCCGTGAGAACTGTATATGTATTTATTTCATCGCTACGAATAAACTATCTCATCAATAATGCGGTTTCGCAATCACCGAGTCTCGTATAACCTTCCTGCTTTCCCCTCTCTCACTCTCTCACTCTCTCTCTCTCTCTCTCTCTCTCTCGCGCGCGGCACGAGAGCACGATTGTCCAATCGTTAATTTCAACTTGGAATAAATCGCTCCGAACGACGCGCGACAACGTTAATTAAAAGCGACGTAACCGATAGTCGAAGAGTATCTACCGCAGCGCGGGGAAAGAGGAGAGTGAAGGGGGGAGGGGGGAGAAAAGAAGGAGGACTGGACAAGGGAAAGATGCGCGGACGAGCGAGAGGAGGAAACGGAGGAGAGAGAGACGGACGGTGGCAAAAGATAAAAGAGCGAAAAGAACCATAATGGAAATATTTATATAAGTCTACGCGATGAATTTTCATCGTTGCCGCGGGGATGTAAAATGCGCCGGCCGCTCCGCATAAAAGCCGCGCACAGCGCACTCTCTCGCTCTCTCTCTCTCTCTCTAGCTAGCGAAAACGTTTTTGATGAAAAAAATGCAAAAGCGAACGACGAGGTGGACGAGGGACAGAGGAGGAAAGGGAGGGGAAGGGAAGGGCGAGGGAAATGAGGCGAGGGAAGGGCATCGACGGCCGCGGAACAGGTTCAGGTGCCGAGACCGCGATACCTCTAGAGCGCGATTCTCGCTCGAATATTCGCGCATAGAGATTTCTCGATTCGCGTTCGCGTACGTAAAAAGCGTCGTTAAAGTAGTAACGTGTGTCGATTATGATTAGATGTTTCCTCGGCTAGATTTACAACATTGCGAAACAAAGGTCGCCGTGGGAGCGGCGTCATAAAATTTATTCTCTCGGTTAGAAAGAAATTAATTTATAAAATTTATGTGTATGTGCATCATCTATCCATCTGTCCAACTAATTTCTCTGATATTCCCTTCAATGCGGTTAAAAGCGTCGGGTAGAGAGAAATTTTTTAGAATATAAACTTGTGACTAAGAGAAAGGAGCGATAAAAAAGAGATGATGGAGATAAAGAAAATGGCAAAAATTTAAACCATCCATCTATGATGTACACATTTTCTCTTTCGCAGGAGCACTATTTAAAATTAAACTGAAACTTTATCTAATCCTGCGTCTTTTACTCGATTAACTTTAAGAATATTTATGTAGAGGCTTATGCTAAACCGTTACACTTGGAAACTATATAATTATTTAACGTACCGGCAACGCGACTCCAAAACGACGAAGCGAGGAGCGGTTGCTTAAACTGCAGTTTCATCTCGTGCGTTACTCCAAGAAATTTGCCCGCCGCTATCATACACATGTCGACACCGGGCGCCTCTGAAAGAGTTAATCTCGACGATTACGTTGGAATCCTTTCCCTTAAAACGGCTGCTCTCTTATCTCGTCTCTCGCCTCGTCTCGCCTCGCCTCGTCCGATTGTGAGAAAAATAATGCGCAGCAGAAGCGAAACGCGTCAAAATGTGCCGGCATGCGAAGGCCTCATCCTTCTACGTGACGCAATAGAAAGTAGAGCCGCAAGGCTGTTTCCACTGCCGTTCGTTCCGCGTAAGGAATACGCAATACGCTCATTGTGAGTGCGATACTCGGTTATTAGATCATTAAACTACTGCGTACTACTCGATATCGTTGTCGCCTTTAGCACGATCGAGACAAACATCTCGCGGAAATGAACAAACATATCTGTGAAAAGAGAGAACAATCGTCTAATCATCATCCTCGATAAAAAAGGAACCCTGACATATTTTAATTCCGTGATTTCCTAAGCTCTTAATCGTCAGAAATTATTACTTCTCTTTGATTTAAAATACCACGAGAGAGTCTAATAATATCTCGGCGTTTATTCTCGTCACGAGACGATCGCCTTCGAATCGAGTCGAGTGATCTGCGAATGAAAGGAGCGGCGCGACGATATTTCCGCGGCGCGATTAACTTTCACGTTTTCGCGGCCGCTTGCCTTTCCAACTGGAAGCGATGCCAAAGTTTCACAGCGCGTGTAACTTAATTGCTAATATTACAAGTGTACTTTTGCGCACACGTGTATCCTTTGATGCGACAAACGCCGTATCGTTTCCTACTCGCGGATGCGATCGAGTTACGACATTTATTTAGGAGGGCGTGCAAATTTTTATACCCATTTCTCGCGATGGGCCTCGACCGTCGACGATATTAGTGCCAGTCGATGTTTCTCGTTCATATCGACGTGTGTACATTCCGAATATATATATATATCGTGCATTACTCGATTGCCTAACGTCTTTGTGTTATGCAATTCGCGTCATAATATTTACCGGAAGTAAATATACCCACAAAGACCGTGGCATATGCAAACGCAGAAATCGACCCTCGTACCGATTAATCCAAACTGTCTGCGTGTCATGTAATACTTTTAAAATATAGATGATTACAATGTCAATCATAAAATTTATTAAAGTAAAATGATCGAGATATGGTCGAACGCTATATTAAAAGGTTATAGGAAATTATCAAAATTTCTATATTATTATTTAATTATTCTATTTATATTATATAATATTATAATAATATTTTATGTATGCTGTGATCCGTTTCTTTTATTAGAAAATTATTATATAAAAATTTTAAACGTGAAGATAATAGCTAAATTAAACTTAAAGGTAATAGCATTTATATGTATAGCATTTGGGGCAATTTCTCTCCCATGCACGAATATAACCGTAAAGTAAACACCATCGATTTGCTGTATTATCGAAAGATTCTATTTCACGCGATCGTTGGTTCCGACAAACAATGCGAGGATTATGTGGAATCGAATAGCCATGAATTAAGTATTCGCTCTAATTGTGCCGCGCATAATCTCGGTCCTATTTTCGAAATAGAGGGAAGTGATTTGAAAGGAGATTTGCGAAGCGGTAGAAGCGCGCTCCTCGTTTCGCAAAACTGGTTTATACCGTGCGTTCCTATCTCACTGCGGGATAATTGCGTTAAACGGGGAAAGAATATGAAAGAATAAAGAATGCCGCGAGAGAGATGCCCTGGCGCTCCGTCGGATAAACGAGACTCGGTGTCAACGTTTCCCGGCGACGTCAAGAGCGACCCCGAAGACGTCAAGGCCGACCGTACGCGAAGAAAGGCCGTACGTTCCGTCTGCCTCTCGATCGATCGATCCGGACTTCTTTTTTTCGTCCGCGAGAATCGCTCTCTCTCCTCTCCCTGCCGAGATTTCAAACAGAATTTACACCATGACGACGGCATATACAAGGTGGTTTATTATGGCCGCGTTATGCGCCGGCATGCGGAGGCGGAGTCGCGAATCAATAACTCGTGTTATAAGGTATTTCGGTATGGCGATATCGATTATGTACATCGGTTATGCCGGGCCGAAGGTGTCCGAAGACGATGACGTGAGTACGATGGCGGTGGTTCGCGTAACGTTGCAATGTGACACGATGAAAATTACGATTACACGCGCGACGAGCCGAGAACCCGCTTTTTCGTGCCCGCTCGTAGATTTACACGCGGATGAGCGAAAAAAAGCGCCGCCTTTATCTCACCGGGAATAAAGACGCCCGGTATAATGCGTGCACGTGCGAGAAAAAATCTATAAATTAAAAATTTCACGTAACGAGGAAACCACGTAACCGTATTACGCGAGTACGTTGCCTCGCAACAGAATTTAGCCGAAGAAAAAAAGAATTAGTTGCGCCGGTAGATTAGATATTATAGTAAATATTAATGAGGTATTTTCAACGACGTTGAAAAATAAACCTCTAACGCGTTTCGCTTCCGGCAGATCGACGCGACGTCGACTTAACGCGAAGCGTTAATCGCTCTTTATTCGGAACCCCCGACATGTTCTTCCGCGGAGATATCCGTGGCCGACGAAATCACGTAATGCGACGTGACTCGATGAAATCGTGATTACACGCGAGCGTGCTCCGCCCGAATGCACTCGCGAGAAAGGGAACAGCGCAAAGGAAATCGCGTCGAGAGCCTTACAAATCGATAATCACGTGTAAATACGAGAAATGACACAATTAACGATCTAAAAATATATATATTATAATTTAATAAATAAATTCTTTTAATTTAACAATTAAAATTTTTTAAATAACGAGAAATGATATATACGTACATATCATTATTTAAAAAATTTTAATCATTAAATAAAGACGATTCGTGGGCGAAATCCATTTTGCATCTGTGAGATATAAAATTTCTCGAGCTCGTCCACGTCGCGAGTAAACGGCGCTTCTTGAAGCGGCATAGTCCGGCTAAGCAACGCGTCGGCTGCATAGGAAGGAGACCTCAATAAGAAACGGAGGGCGGCACTTTCATCCGCGCGAACGCTTTCTCGGGGAATCCTTTTTCACGCCGCCGCGCGGCTCTGGCTCTGGCGAACAAAAGAAAGAGTCGTGAAATATTTCGTCGTATCGCGGACGGAGCGGTACTTTACGGTATTTCGCTGATTTCGCGCGTTCGTGGAGTAGAAAATGTCGGGCCTCGGATTACAAAGTGTCGATCGTTCGAAAGAAATTTTTTTTTTTCAAAAAGGCTCTCTTTACTCTTTAGATCATAATGAGAGCGATAAATCTAGAGATTCGCCATTTAATCACGCTGTAATTAATTTGCATCCTTACTAAAAAAAAAAGATAATTTTTCGCAATTTCACCGTATACAGAAAGATACACTGTAATACGTTTAATTAAACGCCAGCGTCATTTGGTTAATTAGAATTTCATTAGTTATCGATGTAAGCCTGTAAAAAGTTGGCGTGTCACAAGAGTATTCCTATTTATACGTTGCTCGGTATCGAATCGATCGGCAAATAGGCTGTCTATACGGGATTCTGGAGAGAGAGCGAGACGGGACGAGAAAACGTCGCCGAGAAAGGACTAATGAAAAGGAGGGTTCTTCCAAAGTTGGGTCAATGACGTCAACCCCGGAGGCGTGTAACTTTGTCGAGATTCAGCAACGTAGATACACATCGACGATCCCTGCTCTCCAGAGCGGGTATCCTTTTTTAAGCGCGGTGATATGGATTTATTCTCTTGTGTCCCGTGATACTGGAAATAAAAGACTCGAATAATTATCGGACCTTTTATGCGCAACGCGGCAAAAGCGACAGCAGCCCGACACAGCGGCCATTAAAATTATACGAATTTCAATTGTAATCCCGACAAACGATACGTCTAATTTAGATATAATATTGTGAAACGTGTGCGCGAAACGCATTGTTTGCGCGAATTATACGGGCATGTTACGGAAATGTTGACGCGCGATCGTAAAAGAAAAGCACGCGTCGCTAATTTACTCGGTTCAGTTCGGACGATCGGTTCACTTTTCTTTTTGTCCCCTATCTCTGGACATGTGACATGTTGGAATTTCACGTATATCGCGTCTTAAAACAAGCCTCCCGTCCAGGATAAAGCGTTCAATGTCATCGCGTTTAACTGTCTCCGCGCTGATAACCGACACTCGCGGTCGAATCGAGTAGCTGGAACCGTCCGTATTAAATATCTTTGAATCTGCACAAAGCACTGAATCTCGTCAGTCGACTTTCCGCAACGTCAAAGTAAAATTGCACGCGTTTACGCTTGCGCAACCGCACCAGGTAATGCATCCTTAGATTATAAGTTGTCTAGAATATAAACGGGACTCTTGGAAAATATTCTCCGGACTGTTTCGAGAGAATAAATTCCAACAAATTTATCCGGGATTCGAAAAAAAATATCGCCTCTAAAAAATCACTGTGTCAAGTATACAAAATATTGATGCACATTTTGTTTGAGATAAATAGCGATTTTGTAAATATGCGTAACGCGAAAAATAATTGCGCACGAAAACGTCTAATGATGGTAAAAGGGGGAACGAGAGAGTTTTGTATTTTCAAATTTAATTCTCATTTCGGGTATTGGGAAAACGGTATCACGAATAGTCACATCGTATTACTCGCGATCCCGTTACAGCATTGGCCGTGATTCCGATAAAGGCACGATATTCGTGCAACGTGAAAAGCGTATCGGTGTTTTCGCGCGTGTACAGTGGTGAAAAACAAGGATTTTTTTATGAAAAAAGAGAGGACTCGCGCGCGCGCTCGCGGGGTTAATTCGTCTACTCTGGAGGATGTATTAGCTTTCGCGGATTGAATAAAAACGGGGATACAAACGGGATCAGAAAACAGCGACGTTACATGTCTATCGATAATCCCCGTGATCCGCTCGAATTAATGTAATAAATTTCCACGCGACTGTAAATTACCGTACGCTCGACATAAAAAACGACCCCGCGCGATTATTATGCCAATCGAGCGTCATCGTAAAAGCTGACATTATGACTTTGTCCGCGATCGAAACAGTTTATTAAAATATCAGAAGAAAATGCCGATATTACAGCTGATGTACGAATATGAAAAGATATAACTGAACTCTGAATTAAAAATTGATGCTCGAAGAAGGTATTAGAAAAGTTGACGTGTACTAAATAATAATTTGGAAAAAATACAAGAAACAAAAAAAGAGTGAATATGGCTAATAGGTATTTTAAGATCATCGAATTCTTTTAAAAGTTGTCATTCTTAATAAATTTCCAGTTTTTTCCCGTTAAACATCTTTGTAATTAAGCTTCAAAGTATTCTATTAAAATACATTTTACCCAAAATAACTGATTTTGACTCTGCAGTTAATTTGAAAATCTTTTCTCTCTCAATCATTTACAACTCGAATCGATATCTTTGACATATTCCCTCGATAGAAACATCATCTCTTAATTGTGACCAATCAAAAAGTGTTTAATCTGTTATTAGAAGTACATCGGGTTGGTTTCGAAACATCCTTGTATAACTGAATCAACATAAGAATTAAGTTATAGACTCGGAAGAATCAAGGAGTGCATGTATTCCTATGTATATTATATCGGATATACACATAATTACGATAATACGGAATAAATGTCGATATATCGCAAAAAATTATAGGTGTAAAATACTTGATAAATATCGCGAAGGGTATGATACGCGCGATGTCGAGTGGTTTTATAATTACTATTATTATTTTGTCCGAAGAACGCGCGGGATGTGTACAATATTGATCGGCGCGCGTCGTGTAAAGCGATCCCTTGCGGAGAAAGCCGTGCGAGTTTCATCGGATTTTATTGCCACGGAGCGTAAACATATCCTTATCACCAGCGGCGCTCGCGACGCGGTGATTAAGAAAACTGCGAATGCGCTACCGCGCACGTCGACGTAATCGGGATGTAATTGCACGTCTTGCGATACGAAACGCCCGAGATCTCGTCCGAAGATACGTCGCTCTTTTAGGCAAGTGTTAGTTGGGCCTTCGTGGCTGCGAGATAGCGATTGTTTGTACAGCTTTATATCGCGTGCGTCCTAGGATTAACTAGATTCAACTAGATTCAAAATTATCCCCTTACTTGAATTTACCTCAGGTTAAACTTGATTAATCGAAAAGGTTAATCTTGATTTATTCAATCGCTTCTCAATGTATTTCACAAATTTGTAAATTGTTTTAAAGAAACACATACATAGAGTACATTTTTTTATTTAGAAAAAATAGAATTAATCCTTTATGGAGGAAATTATTTTACTGTTTTTATTATTCTTTTTTAGCAAAAATATTTTTCCAAAAACAATATTAATTTCAAAACTAAAAAACGAGACATTTCTGCATTGTTCGCGTGAAAGTATCGAGTAAGAAATTCGCAAAAATCAGGCGCTATATTAATATTCAGACACTGAGAGAAGGTTGGACGTTGTTAAAATACCTGCGGCAACTCAGAGTCTGCAAACGCTTATCGATACCTTTTGTACAAACGGCCGGATACCGGGTGCACATGAAAATTGCAAGTAGATATTGATTCAAGAGCCGTCACTCGCGAGCCTACCTCACGCGATGCGCGTACAAGCCATTCTCGACGGATCCTCTCCGATTATTTACGTCGATTACGTCGCATGACATCTTCTCCTTTTCAAAAAAAGCGTCTTCTCTCTCTTATCGCGTCCATCCTTCGCAGACGGAATCCATTCACGACGAGCGATTAAACACTCGGCTTGGAATTTAATCGGCGAGATCACGCACGTTCATATGCGTTTGACGCAGGCCCCACAAAAGCTGTTGATATGTCATTTTCCCGAAAACATTCCACAACGAAATAATAAACTGCAACTGTACGTTATTATTATTTTTTTGTACGATAAAAAGCTCAGTTTTAAACGCACCAAATTAAAATGCAGCGTGCATTCGACTCGGCTACAACTGTACAATTCACTTTTTTATATTCACTGAATATTATGGTATATTATTATTATCGTTTTTTCCTATATCACATATATTAAAATGTAATGTATATTGTAACGATGATAGTTTGGCCGAAATAATTGGAATTGCAATAATTTTTGATTATTGGGACATCAAATACGAGAATTGATTGAAAATTAAGAGATGTTGGTGACATTTTTATTACATATTTTTCATTAATCTGATATTCATGTATGTATATGTATTCGCCAATCTCATCAGCACGCATCAATCTCGGAAAGATTTACGTCACTGCTAAACAGGAATCTCTCTCGCGAGCTCGAATTAAGCAAACTTGGGCTTTAAACAGAAACAGATCAAGCCCAATCGATACGAGTTATGAAGATTAGATCGAGAGATTCCGCTGTATTATTTTATCCGAGACTATTCCACGATTATATGCCGTATAAAGTGAAAACGTCTCGCGCGAAAGATAATTTCGATAAGCGCGATAAGCCTGACGGAGTCGGAGACGTTACTCCAAGAGCGAAGTGGTTAAGCTCCTCCGTTTAACAGGCTCGACCGATCGATCGGAGAGAGAAGCGACTCGGAGAGAGCGAGAGAGAAACGGCGCGCATACGTTTCTTCTCTCCGGGGCCCTTAACCCCTCGACGAAGGACAAAAGCTTCGCTCGTAAACACGTGCGCGCACGCATCGCACGGCTCGAGCGACGAACGATGACGGCATCGAAAAGAGTCGGCAAAGTGTATAGACCGGATTAAACGCCCCCGATAATCGGAGACATGGTTATGGGGCGTCAGGGGGAGGGGTAGGTTGCTGGCCTCTCCCTTTACGCCCTTTACTCTCGCTCTTCTTTATTTCGCTCCCCCTGCTCCTCGTTTGGTGCGATATGGTCGTCGCAATCTCTCTCTCTTTCTCTTTCTCTCTCTCTCTTTCTGAGTATCGATCGAACGCCGGCCGTTTTGATTCGCGCGATTTTAATTGCGTCGATTTACTATGTTGAGAAAGAACAGTGTAGTTAACCTCTTAAATATCGTATTCTCTCTCTACGGCATTGTTTTTCTAACAATGACTCTCCGCTCTACGGATACGGGACCCACAATTCTTTTATTTGATATTCATAGCAATGTTTCTTTAAAGGTCGAGTGGGGGGAGAGGAGCGCTAAAGAGAAAACGCGCATTACATATTGTATATATATACGCAGTGCTTTTTATTAAATTGTTTTATTTATTTTATTTACATTTATTTTAAAGTTTTTTTTTTAATGTGTAAATCACGTTTCAAACGCCGAAATGTCACGAGCTGGGTGGAAAAGTAAATTGAAATATTACATAAAATATATTATTAATATAGCATGCTTATTTTTGGAAACGCGGTAGGCATCGAAACTTTGGCGAGGCTGTCGTTACCCGGGCTTTTAGTATCCCATCGATTATGCTCTCTCGTGAAACGTCGTAAAACTTCGGGGGGAACGGTGTTAGTCAATTTTGTTCCTTGCAGGTACGCGAAACAGGGTCAAAAGGAAGGGAGAGGGATGGGACGGGAGAAGAGAAGAAGAGAGCGCACTCGTTTCAATGTAATTCACGGGATATGGTCCCTTTGAATCTAATCTGCCAATTGATTGGCTCGACACCGCAATCTGTTACAATTCGTCGGTCCGCCAGATACTCGAATACTCTTATGTGTATCGAGATATCCTACGTAATGTAACATTCTTCTCTCATTTTGAGAGAAGCAAAACAGTTATACAAAAGTATTCGAACGCGCTTTGGGCGTCTAAAGGACTTCTAAAGGACGTCTCGAAGATTTACAACGTTCTTTAAACACACTGGCGTTGTCTAGACTGGCTATTTTATGACGGTAGTAAAATTTTATATCATATCTAAAAATAGATAGGCGCGAGAAAACTGGTACATGTATATCAACATTTTTTTTCCTTTTTATTAACTTCTTTACCATTTTGAAAACAGACAGCTGTAACCGATGCGCGTATGTGTATTCGTTTGACAACAAAATCGATTCTCGATACCGATACTCGTCTCGAGTCGACTTTTCGCACGAGCGTCCAAGTCGCTAAAATCTCTCTCTCTCTCTCTCTTTTTTCTCTCCTTTCTCTTGCGACGATAAGTTAAGCAATAACCGAGTCCTCGTAGCCTGACTTATTTAGCGTGACAGCGCTGCACATTGCGGATTTTTAGTCACAGTTATGCGCCTTTCACCCGGAGCGCGGGCTCCGAGAGCTTCCGTTATTATAATTATACGGAGTTTGTCGTTATCGTCATCATTGTCATCGTCATCGTCTCGCGCGCGCCAACAATTAGCACCGTGTCGATTCAGTGTATTTCATCGTTTCGAATCGAAAAGACGTCGCTCTATCGCCAACCGGAAATGACGCGCTGCCAAGTGTCACGCTTTCTGCCGCGAGGTTTAACGACTCCTGACATTACAAAAACGTCGATATATATGTATACATTTTTTGTGCGTGTATATATATATATACGTCGATAAAATTTTCTCGACAAATATTGCGCGGTACTTTGCAATCGCGCTAGACTAACGTCGCAATCCCGCTAGTCTCTTCTTTTAACCTACTTCTCACGAGAACGATTACTCTACTTAAAGTCTACGGGACGGTATTAAGAGCGCGATAAAAGTGTCGGCGTAATTAGGACCGGACGAGCTCCTCCTCGGATTATTCGTGGCCGATGGTTTTTGTGATCGATAAGGGTATCGCGTCTTGTTCGTCCTACGTCCTCGCCCACGACCCGTCGTTGCTTGGACACACCGGTCATTCGCGAAGATCCTGCAAATGTCGCGCACAGGCACGTTATCGAATTAATTCGATCACGCTAACTACAGCTCCGCACGGCTCATTCGATCGTAATGTAATCATCTTAAGTTTGTAATCAAATCAAGTGTCTATATATTGATATAGCTGCGCCAAGTTTCATTCAAGAGCACAGCGTATTTAAGTGTATACAAGTATAATTAATTATAGTGCTTTAATCAAAAGTAAACTGTTTGCCGATAAGCTCTTTCCCCATTTTATAATCTTTTGCTTTCGATATATTTTGTCATTATTACGTATTTTCCTATCTATTATCATTATTATATTTTCTTTTATATTAATATAAATTCGTACATTAGACAATACGCTTATTAGACAGAAATATTCGACAAAAAAACAACATAATTTCTATTTGTGTACAAATATAAAAGATACGTCCTTTAATCTGATTCTGAAAATAAAACGTCTCGCTTTTTCGCGCGCTTCATCGGCCGCATCTCGGCTCGAGTCGACTCGGATAATTCGCCGAGCCCGGCGGCTAAAAACGGCCGATTATTCGGTCGAGTGCTAGGCTATCTGCCCCGCCGATGTATATATATATATATATATACACACATATATACGCCGTGTCACGCTACCCTCGTTCACCTCTCTCGGGCTCTCACCCCATCGACCGGGCCGTCGCTCTCCGGTGCGCGGCGGAGATCCTAAGAACAACAGACGAAAGGAGTCAAGGTTGTCGTCTCGGCCGTTTTCGCGTCGCGCGCCCTCCGTGCGTTTGACCTCCGGCGCGTCGTACGCCGTCGGCAGGCTTCGGCGTTCTTCGATATTTTCCCCTCCCCTACACGCACGCGGCTCCTTTTCGCTCTTCTCGACGCTGCGTACAGTACTCTTCCCGTCGCCTCCCCCCGCTCCTCCCAAGCTCGTATAATAGCGAGCGAAACCGAGTCGATTCCGAAAGGGGAGCTCCGCGCGGCGAAAAGGTACGTTCAGAAAACTCCATTACATTCTACCGTATCCTCGCGGTGGTATTACGGCGGTCTCTTAAGCTGCTTGCCGTTCGAGCGGCAAACGCGGCGCCCGTTTTGTCGGCAAGTCCGTATTAGGAGAGGAGATGAGAGATAACTGCAACAAGCAGCGATAATGTATCAGATGACTTCCTTAATCGTGCCCATGATGTGTGTATTTTATTCGTAAAAACTGCAGGATTAACATATATATACTCCTGGACAAAATTAACGCATAATTTTTTTTCACTTTTTCTTTAAAATTTAAATATCAGCTTTTAAAGAAAAAGTGAAAAAAAAAATTATGCGTTAATTTTGTCCAAAAGTATATATATATATATGTTTGTATAAAATAAAATCTAAATATTATATACATATATAAATATATATAATATTATATATAAAAGTTGAAAGATATTAATATATATTGCTTTTAAAAAATGTAATATATATATGTACTATATAAAATATAACATGCGTATATAAAAGTAGTTTCTCCTCCTTTCACGATTATTCGTCTTCCAACAAAGCTCGCTAATATCTGTTTTTCCGATAAAAATACCCATCGATCTCTCTCCCTCTTTCGCTGGGTTTTCTTGTAATTATTAAAATTCCCGCGAGTATCGCAATTAGTCAATTTCCACGAATCTTCCCACGCAGCTTTCCGCTCGATAGAAAACTTCCATGAAGGTGCGCCGCTATTCGCGCTTAAACGAACGGTAACATCGTAGTCACGAAAATAAAGTTCTAATTAATTGGAACAGCTTGCTTAGCGGAACTGCAAGTTCGGCATAATTACTGCGCCACTGGATGCAGTTTCGGAGTATTATTTCTTAATAAACAAGAATGGAGTAACTTTTCGCTCACGGTATATATTTTAATATCACGCGTAAAAGTATGATCTTATCTAGAAAATAATGTCCGACTTTGCTATTTTTAAGAAATCGTTGTTTCGTTGCACGTTGCTAATATAATTTCAATAAAAATTTGGTATATTTAAAGTAAAATCACTTTATCGCCTAATTTCGAGGTAATCGCGACATATCGCGCTTTGTACATGGCGTAGATGCTATCTACGCTTATCTGCACCGAACCCTCCGTTCCTACTCGCCTCGTGATTTCGCTTTTAATTCGGCACGAAAGTAGGTTTCTGGGTCATAGCACGATGATACGTCGAATAGAGACAGTCGATTCGCGCTGCCCTCTACATCTCGGAGCTCTCTCTAAGAATGTAATCCTCTCGAAAAAGATTTTCTTCTACGCATCTTCTATACATCTCAAGAGCTGCGGAAAATTTCGGCGAGTTTAATACTTTACACAATTTAACATGTATCAAATTAAATTGCGATGAAAAAATGAAAATAAATACGCGTATCTCGTATTTATCATTATTTATCAAATGGGGTCAAGTTTATTTTTTCTTGAATTCTGATACGAGACAGCTCCAAAATTTTTTACGGGTTATTTTCTAATCCGGAGCAATATATTTTATATACATATTTCTTATAAACGTCGATTATATTTTACATGTGTGTAAACATTTATACGCACAATATTTGCTTAAATATTTTAATTTGTATCTTTTTAACTTTATTGGAGTTGGCGATAACTACAATTCGACCGATATTTACGGTTTTTATCGTGACTATGACAACGCGTTGAGCGTCTCAAATAAAGTATGTCAACTCGAAGCTTAGACTTTCGATTTTCATCGCTCGCACGCGAGGACGTATAAAGCGTAGCGGTAAATCGTGTGCGTATAGTAGCTTTACGTGTAACGTTCGCCATGAAATTTATTATCCTCTCTGCACCGAGACTTTATACTTTATTTAAAAGGATTTTTAACCTATTTTATTTACGAATCGAATATATGCAATGAACATAAAAAAAGAATAAGTACGGATTAAAAGAAATAATATTATGGTTCGGAACTCGAGCGGAACGTGTAATTGTTGATATATATATGTGTAGCACACAAATTTTTCCAAGTTGACACACGTTTTTTGACGAAAGCTTTGTAATTTATTATTTCGCCGCCATGTGTTAAACGTTACGTCGACTCTTGTAAACAGCCGGTGCCTCATGTATTTCGGGATCGGCCGTAAGCCGACCGACGTGCGCATTCCTAGATGGAGAATGTAAAAGTTAACATGGCCCCCTTGAAACCTACGACTTTCACTTTCAGCAAAAGCGTCCGCTACGCCTTCACCGAGAACATCGGATCATTGCAGTCGTAGAAACGCCGAGTATGTCGATCTCGATTATTTTACAAACGGTTTAAAATATGTCTCTATCCGCATTCCTTCTCCGTACGATCGAAATAAATGTTACATTTCACAGACACGCAAACGAGAAATGACGACAACAGCTATAGACAAATATTTAATAAATGACCAATTTTTTACGACGCTAAACGTGCGGAGAATGAAGAATACTCGTCTTTCATCATATTTAAACGTTTCATCATGCATTAACAACAGACTCGAAAACGTCTACCACGCGTGCTTTCGCGCAAGGATACTCGGCGATACACGACACGATTGTTAATCCTTAACTAGAGCACCTCAATTTATGTTACGTAACTCGAGCCGTTAGATATCCCAGGGACCCATGGGTACATATCCCATTATGTCGAAGGCCACGGAGAAATATATTATTAAAAGGATATTCTACGCGTGTAACTTTTTTCTTTCTTCGCTATACGCCCACATTTCCAGAACATTGCCACCTCGTGCGAAAGTTGCTGCCATGTTGAAATCAATCTACGTGACGTCCCTGAAGAAAGTAGCGCTCGAAACTGCGTAAAACTATGTGTTTAAGCAACCGCGATATTTTTTTATCAGTTATACGCAGCTATATATCCACGCGTGTTCGTTGGCCAACATTCCTTTCGTATTATCGAATCCAAGGTCGCTTTAAAGCCGTCGACTGTACAGGTCCAACTCTGTATTTAAATTTCGCATCGACAAAAATCGATTCGGAATTAAACGAGGCATGAAACCCAGCTATCTGCATGCATCTCCAAAGCGAAGAATCTTTATGCTCATCGTCACTCTTGCGATATAAAAATTATTTATATTTTATTTTCCTGCAGAGAAAATTTCAAATTTAAAAAAGCTTAATTATTACGAGAAATCCTTTATGTTCGTCCATCTTCGGACCACCAGCGTCGCACACATTGCCGTGTTAAAAAACCGCGACAAACAGCGGACAACCTAAAGAGAAAGAAGCAATGTAGACAAGAGGGAAAGAGAGAGAGAGAGAGAGAGAGGGATCTCTAACTGTACATGCGAGCGGACGTTCATCGCGGCGAGGAGCGACGAGGAGAGAGAGAGAAAGGCAGGCAGGTAGGATAAGAATGTCGGGCAGCACGCGCGAGCGCGCCGCACCGCACCGCGCCGCATCGGTTGGGAAATGAATTGTGACGCGGCCTGGCATTGAGAAGAAGAGAGAGAGATACGCGCGCGTGCGGCGTTCTCTAATTTCTCACACGGCCCGATTTCACGCGGATAGTCGTAGCGAGTGAAAAGCCCGCGACAATGCTTTTGCATCGCACCTCACCTCACCTCTCGCGATCTACATCTAATTTCTGCGTAGATTTTTCAAGAACCGCCAATTTCGTCGCGCGCCTTTTTGGATTCGATTATCGATCCGTCATCGAATTTGACACGATCGATGACGCGAGATGACAGAAAAACGATTGTTCGTTCCCGACGACGCTCGCCAAAGTCGCAAGTTATTAATCTGAATGCCAAGGACGACATTACTAATTGTCACTTATTTCGCGACTCTTAAAAGTGGAATTTAAACACGTTTATAAATCACGTTCTCAGCTCGTGTATATTCGTGCGTATCATTATAAATTTAAATTACAAGAACAAAAGAGACGCTATCGCGCGTGCACGAAAATTACTAAAAGAACGACCAGAAACAGACGTTAGCGAGTGTATTTTCCAGCAGATATTCCCTACCCGATCGTAGCGACCACCGGGTGTCGCGTTTAACGCTTTCCCGTCTCTCTCGGAAATAACAATGGACCCGAAAACGCGCGCAGTTCGCTGCGACAATGGTCCTGGTATGCTAATGCGACGACGGCGCTTAGAGCGAAAGACGTGGGAAGAAAAATTTGCGCGCAAGATTTATGAGCTCGAGGAGACAAGTACAGTTACGTGCTGATTCCGTCGTTCGATTTGCCGTCGTTAGGAAGCAACAGTCAACGGAATCGACAAGCGACGTCAAGTATCGCGACAAAGAGAAGCACTCGAGTGGCCTTGTAAATTGCAGGTAACCGAGGAAATTTGGAGATCTTTAGGATAATCCTACGGTGTTATGATTTACTCGAATGCCTTTTAGCTGCGAAGTGCGCGGAAAATGGCAGGTTTAAGAACGAAAGGAATAAAGGTTATCTCATAATTCCTCGAGAGATTGCGAATCTTGTATTTATAAAAAGACAGCTCGCGTCACGTGTACAGTAATTTTTCTTGCAGAATCTCTCTCGTGAGAAGCAATATTTTTCATTATTTCGTAAATTGATTTCTCTTTTTGATGTACGGCAATATGTAAATCAATTTTTATACTTTTTACATAAAAAGATAATTTAAAAAATTCTGAAAAGGTGAATTATATGAATATTTGCTTATCAATCGATGTATTAAATATTAATATAGTAATTGAGTTTCTGCTTGTCGATTTTCATTGTTTTTAGTGTATCGAAATATCATATGCGTAAAACTAACAATAAGTTATCGTACTAATCGTCTTTAAATGACGGATGTAAATTGCTTTAATCAATTTAACGCGTATCGTGCTTTCCGAGAGGCTTTATATGCGACACAAATATTTCTTTAAAATTAATAGTTGCACAAGATGGCTCATTTCCACTATCAATGACATATAATTAATCGTCGATGTAGATCTGCCTTTAAATTTGATGCACGACAAAGTCGGAAATCCATTCGCTGGTTAAACGGTAATCCGTTGCAGTCACGAAGGCTGGTATGTAATTAAATAGCAGAGAGCAATTCCATTAAATATTTTCTTTCGACGCTTCGATCGTTACCAGCAGCCACACGCACCGACTTTTATTTAACGCGCATAACTTTTATTTAAAGTGCAATAACTTTGACGTATTATTTGCTAAATTTTACATATATATTATACCGTTTGCATTACATAACGCGCGTCGTGTATATCATTGATAACGCATCAGAGCTTTCTACGTTATTTTTGTCCAAATTGTATTTCTTTTTCTAGATTTATTCGATTGAAAATATAACAAAGATTATGAGATTATAATAAACTAATTTTTGTGAAAATAAACTTTCACATGCGTGCGTTATAAACATTTATTTTTTGTATTTTACATATATTTACACATCGTCCTTATATATTTATATCGTAAATACATTCTTATTTAATATAAAATCGGAGAAATAGATTTCGGAGATTAAAACACTGGTGCATCAAGTCGGAGTCCATTGTCATCAAACGTAAACTGTGAGTGACAACAGGCTGCAAAAAATGTTTTAAAAACCCGATGCGAAAGAAAGAAACATTCGCAATATGCAAGAAGGCGACTTATTCAGCAGCGATTGTTTACGACGGATTTCACTCAAGGTCTCTCTGTACGTCGACTTTTATCAACATCGCGGGCGCATTAGTTCGATTAATCCGCGAGCGTCGTCAACGTTCGTCATGAGCTTGGATAAAATATTGAATGAGTGATGATTTTTTCTTTTTGTGTGCCTCCTCTCTCTCTCTCTCTCTCTTTCATCATTTGTATGATGAGACTGTGGAATCATGGCATGTCTTATCTCTGACCGACTCGAACAGAGACAAGCGTTCCGAAACGTTTAGGGTCAACGTCAGCGCGTTTTACAAATTAATAACGCCTCGGGCTCTCGCTCTCTCTCTCTCTCTCTTCAGGGTCTTTCGGTAAGGTCTCGTGTCAGTTAAAACGCCTCATTTTCCAGCGGTTAGAGATACCGTGCTTCGCCGTAGCCGGAGAGTCGCACTTATTTATACTCGGTTACTAACGAGCACATCCTATAAAACGGGCTACCCATCCACCGCGATATTAGCCGCCGTGCGACACAACGTGCTTCGTCCACGTTACTCCGGGATAATAAACCTTGGTTGGGAGGGGGCAGAGGGGACGGGGGGAGGATGCCCTCCCGTAGACGCTCGTCCGTTATACAGCCTGACAGTGCCTAACTGTGTACTCTCCCACGAATCAATTTAATAAAAACACAGCAACAGTGGAACAAAGTTCAAATTGGATCCTGCTCGAAATAATTATTCGGTCGACGTCGACGATGGCGCAATACGAACTTCGTTATTCGGCGCCAACGCGAGCGAACGCTACGCGGCTTTTGAGGAGCGATCTTTTTTTTCTCCTTTTCGTCCCGAATAATGGATCGACGCCGTCGTCCCTCCTTTCCGTCCCTCGCCCCTCTTCCGCGCGCGATACCTGATAAAATTGAATCGGCACGATATTTCGAAAACCCGTCGTTAAATAAAAATTGAAACACCGCGCGAGATAATACATTCGTGTCTCGAGAGATGTATCGGTATTTTTTTCTTCGTGTGCTATAATGTACGGCTTTATAGAAATATTCCAATGTTAATCATTCGATATCTCGCGAGTTTGCTTTCAATGGAGCTTGAAAAGAATAAATACAGAGGCACGCACGGTACAAGCTAGTAATTTAATATTAAAGCTTGGCGGAGATATTTACGGAGAAAAAAAAAGATTTACAAGATGAAAAAGCGTAAAATGAAATACGGAGCAAGTGTTTATTGTGTATATATTGAGTGGAAAAAAATACGTGTAGGTTTAAGAGATACAGTGACGATTTCCCCCAAATATATTTCAGAGAAATGCCACGTTGTGTAAATCCTTTTCGTACACATAAAGCGAGAGAAAAAGAGAGATGATAATACAAAATTTTGAAAAGATAATTAACATGATCGACAAAAGGTGAAAATTTCTTTCGTCTTATTTTCTACCTGACGGCTTTACCAAAAAAAAATCGAAAGAAACCGAGGAAAATACATTTTACAAGCACAGCGGGGGTTGTATGGAAGGCAAAAACCATTGATACAGTCGGAATTCTCATTGTGTGGAAAGAAAATAGAAATGATTTCGGAAATTCTAAGTTCTTTTATGTGATTTTATCTTCATTACATCAAGAGCTAATTTATAGTCCACGAGTAAACGTAGAAAATATATCGAGAACAGTTATTATACGACTCAACATATATATATCACAAAGTCGGTATCGTAATGTGACAAAGTCCTTGAAGTAAATATTGAATGCGCAGCAAAAATCGCGGCTTGGTAAAAGAAATTTCCGTGTTTTATTGCACGAGCCACATGTGTTTCTCGAGCAAGCGCGCGAGCGAGCACGACGAATGGTATAAATAACCCGAGTACGGATGTTTCGCCTAAAAAGTGGATTTATTTCGAGCAAAGAGAGGAGAGTAACGGTAACGTTGTCGAGCCACCGAGAAATATACTCCGCGACTAATAATTACTTATCTAAACGTTACCTGTCTCGCCGCGCAACTAAAACTGGTGAATCAGACTGTCCAATTTACGGTGTAAATTACGACTATTAACGGTTCGTGTCTCCCGTTTATATGTGTATCGCGTCTTCTTGGTCTCCCGCCTCTTTCCCAGGTGCTTCCTATCCTTTTCTCATGGTAATCCCTCTCCCCTAAATAAACATGCTGCTATTTCCGGCGCGTTTAGGACAAGAAGCAACGTTTGCTGTCGGCAATCCATATATCCGTAGTAATATTAATCAGCAAGAATTATGATATCGACTTAACGAGCAATGGCCCCTCTTCATCGCAAATTATATCGCTCGCGAAACCAGAAACGCGTTTAATATACGTTTTTGCATACATTTCGTGACGCGACCCAAGCTGCAAATATTTCCATGTCGCAATATTGCCCAAGGTAGAATAGACCCAATATTGACTATCGGGAATGAGTCGATAATTATCTCTCGACACTGTCATCTTACAGATATATGTCCGGAAAACACTGATTATGGATTATATTTATCATCGGGAAGACGATGTTATCAGCGATATCATTGCTTATTTCGCGTGAATCACGTTAATAGATTCAAAATACACCACATGTATTCTTTTAAAGTACAATACTTTTACTTTAAAATATATATTTTTCATAAAATTCGTAGAGATATTTCAGCTACATTTTAATTTCAAAGATAGCGTATCTCAAATCTATTTATTGAATTTGAGGAACACCGCTGGTGTAAAGTGGGAAATATATATCTTTTACGTACGTCGACGAGAGAATGTAAAAACTTACATAACTGGAACATAAGTTTCATATCAGGAGCAACGCGCGGAAGAAAGTCTCGGAGCGAAAATTCGCGAGGAAAATTTTCGGCGAGAAAATTTAGCAGGAAAATTCGAGCGTCACGTCGCATCCTACAGATGCAACTCGATGGTCCGAGTTTCCGCAACGCGCGAATAAATTCGGTTATGCGCAACAGGAACACCTCGATAAATATATATGTATACGCATACACACATGCATATGTTATACTCTTTTGAACATCTGTCGCTACAAAGAGGCAATGGATTTATGACCGTGCACTCGATTCGACACGAAAAGAAATCGCTCTTTCACGTACATCGCACATGGCTACGTCTCAATTACCGATGCGAAGGTTATTACGAGGCGAAAGAAAAGCCGATTAATTAAACAAACAATCAGGAAGCGTACAGTCGAAAGTTGTTGTAATCTAGTTGATTTTTATGTGAAATTATTTGGTTCAAGTATACGTCTATTGTAAAAATCGAAAATGATGTTTGCCCGCAAAAGAAAACTTGAAAAATAAAAATAAAACAACTCTAACTATAATCCTCCGATAATATATCTTAGATTTTAGATAATATAAATAGAAATGTGGATAGAGGTGATATCTGACGTAGATGATGTTTTATCGCTCTTGCAATTATATTTTTAGATTCCGTAAAAATGTTCGAATCGTAACAAACACGATCATTGGTTCTTTCTTTATTCATGTCCGCAACGACACGACAACTGATTAGCATTCGAGCATCGATCGTACAAATTATCATTCATCGAGCATCGCGTATTACCGGCTATCGGGCTGCACACGTCACGCTGAGAGAATTGGAAAAAATCAATTCCCGTCTCCGCGACGACGCGATCCTCGCAGTTTCGTTTAATTAACCTGGTAGTAGAGGAAGGCAGATGTGGATTGCGGGAGCGTATTTTACAACGAACAGGCAGGTAAAACCCACCTGCGCGTCGCTCAACAACAACGCTTTACGTATGTCTTGGCCGACACGCGATCCGCCGCTATTCTCCCTTAGGTAAACTCAAGTTCGCCCTACATGCACAACTCTGGTCTATATGACGGGATGACACACATACTCTTTCTCTCTCTCTTTCTCCTTCTTCTTCGCTTTTTTCGCCGTGTGCACATCTGCCGCATCGTTATCGTAACTTCGATTATAAAGTGATAAAGATCTGCCGAAATAATGCGTTATTTCTTCTATCCGCGACGAAGGAACGGAATTGTTTACCCATAAAAATTTTCTGACAGAGATATCGCGATGTGATTTTTTTTTAACATTATTGTCTAAAAGTCAGAGTTGAGCGATATAAAATTTTTCTGTTATATTAATACCATAAAAAAACATGAGTTACACTTTGGTCAGCCTTTGGTGAAAAGGATGGTTAATATTAAACTAGTCGCTGCCACATTTACCATTTGGCTTCAAAAGCTGAGAATAAAGTGTACGATATCCCCTAAAGGGACAAATGTACAAAATCCATATTTACGGTATTATATTATAATACTATTAATAACTGAATCCATTGCGCATGATTCAACCACCCACGCGCTCGAAGTTCCTTCGGCTAGGTTGTCGACATCGCCCCGTTCTTTGTTCATGGACTTTGAGTGTCTTATGGCGTATTATACTCGTACGTAAACGTACTTGAGAGTCGCTCGAGCATTGCGACGTAATCTGTTTAAACAGTGGGAAACACTGAAAACACACACCGGCGCTCTTGCCGACTGCTCATGCGGAAAGCGTTGCACAATTGCTGAAAACATACACAGGTTGTATCGAAAAATCACGCCCACGCGCTCCTTTTGCGGCGATCCTTCCGCGATTGATTAATTTGGAAAAATCAAAGCTCTATCGAGAGTTTATATTTGAATATTTTTTTCTTGCTTTCACATTTATTTTCACGTGTTTAGAATTTTTTTTACATTTACTTGTATATAATAAAAATTTGGACTATTACTTTACACGTTATATACAAAGTAGTTAACTTTATTTTGATGCGTTCTTTCACCAGCGCTGCGACGAATGATTTCCGCTCGTCGTCATGTCCGTTATATAATGAAGGATGATGGCAAAAAATGCAGTAATATGCAGCATAATGTACAGTTTTTACGAACGGCCGGTACTTTTGCACAAGATATATGTGAATTATCTAATACCACGCACTGATTCCATACCGTGTTTCTACGTAGAATATTACCTCTGACGGACTGCAGCAGCGCGTTTAAACGAAATGCATTTTATAAAGAGCATGAGACTACGCGACTAAAACTGCAACTAATACTTAAACTTGTTGTAGGTTTCGTAGCGTTGAATCGCGCTACTTTTATTCTTTGATATATCAAAAATACAATTATTTAAAAAGAAAATGAAATAATCGCGCGTAGCATCTCCGGGATAAAACGGATGACACGAGAGCGATTTCTTATCGTGATTCGACGAAACAATCGGCGCGTGTGTCGCGCGATGCAACGTTACGCGTTCGCATCCAGAGCGCGCGCATTTAACTGTAATTTTAACGTATAGAGTTGCTCTCCTCTCAGGAAATGCCGTAGCGCTTTGTCCCTCGACGACCAAGTCGCTCGCGCGAGCAGCCAGCGTATTCGCCTGTGTTCGGTGCTACTCGTATACACACACATACACATATGGATCGCGTCATCCGTGTATGCGTGTCTCCCGTTCGACCGTATACGGCGCGGTGTTATTGGTGTCGGTGCAGATGCACTCAACACACTCCCCCCATAGGTCGTCGTACCCTACTATCGAGACATAGGCGCCGCTGGGAATTTTTGACAAGATTTTCTAAATAGATACCTCTTAGGAATCTACTGAAATCGAGAGTTTCTTTCTTTCTCTTAGTTCGTTATTTTATTATATTCTTTATTATATTTATTATTATATTCTATTTATTATATTATATTATATTATATTATTATATTTTATTATATATCTAGTTATTTTATTATATTCCGAATTATAAAGTGAAATTTACAGTCGACGGTAACATATAATAATAAATATTGCGTTATAACAAGTATTCGATAAAGTAATACTCGATTCATGTTACATAATAATAATGATCGAATTTATAGATTGAGTTCAATTATCGAGTTTTAATATTTCATAATCTTTTGATTTGTAATTTTTTTTTAGTAAGTAATATTCCGAATACGCGTTGCATCGTACATCGCGCTATGGAAAGAACGATCCACTTTACCAAACTTATTTTCGCCCGGAACAAACCGTTAATCTTGTACGATTCGCGCGCGCGAGTTTCCACTTCTTTACACATTAAATCACGATATTAATTTCATGAAATTCAGCAGTTTCTTTGATCAAGTATCGTGGACTTTGCGATCGCTTCGCGCCGACTCGCTCCGATGCTCCGGGCGTGTTTGCCGCGACGAAGGCCGATTACCTGAAGATACCAAAGGTCGGCGAATGCGACACACGTTTGCGTGGAATGTGCAAACGGTATGTGTGCGCTTTCGTTCGTATCAATTCGGAGTAGAGAGTTAATCGGAGTAATTATATGCAAGACGGAAAAAGGTGTGCAAAATAAAATAAAAATATACTCGTCTTCTTGTCTATTAATTTAGTTTTCTTCGTCTATTAATATATTATATATTTTTAGAATATCGTTTCTTAGTATTGATCGATGTCTTCCAACTGTGTGATTGATAATCGGCGGTCCTGACAAATATCACGATATCCATTTTCGATATACCGATGTATATGTAAAATTCCAAAAGATACGATAAATAATTTTACCGATATATCCATGTCTCTACTCGGAACGTTTCTGTTTAGAAGCGCTTAGGGTCTGCGAGGTTTTTAACCGGCCCTGCGCCGAGGGAATAAACCTTCGACTTGCGCGAAAGAGAGAGAGAGATGGTTGGACGAACGAGGAAAAAGGGGAGAAATACCGCTCGACGTGGGTCGAAAGGTGCGCAGGAGGAACGAGTCGGAAACGAGAGTGAGAAGGAGAACGAGACACGGACACAATAAACCGAAGAGTCCCTCCGCAGTGGTGAACACGTGGAAAAAGAGAGGCGAGCACGCGCGCGAGGAAGACGGGAGAGCACCGGACGACAGCGAGAGAGAGGGAGAAAGGCGGGGAACGCGTCACGAGAGTGTAAACGAGAAGGCGAAACGGAAGGCAGGGAGATGAGAGTGACGCGAGCAAAACCGAGAAGAGAATCAACGAGGTAGCGAGTAAAAGAGAGACGGAGAGGAAAGACGGGGAGCGCGATTTGGAGTAAGCGAGAGAAAGAGTAGCGAAAATGGAGGAGCAACGCGAACGAGATGGGCGGGGAAGCGCGAGGGGGAGAGAGGGTAGGACGTTAGGATAAAGAAGGAGAGGTGGCTCGTGAGCGAGAGAATGAAAGTAGCGAGCAAAACAGATGTAATGCGCGAGAACGAGAGAAAGAGAGACAAAGAGAAGGAGGGGAATGAAGGACGAGAGCCGCCGACGAACGAAGATGAACCGAATGAATAACATGTGGCACATTTCTAAGATAAGCTCGCGTTACTCGCGACTTTTATATCGGATACGCAGAGGAGGAGACGCTTTGCCTGTCTCTTTTGGAAATTGCGACTGGCAAAAATCTAACTTGTCGACCGCGTTTTCGTGTCGCGGTATCGATAATTTCCTCAAATAAGCAGAGAAGGGAGGAATAATTTGAAATGTATTAAAAATTTCGCAAGTAGACTGTCTGAGAAAATAATCAATAAGAAATGAATTATTCGTTTATATTATTTTATCTCGTCTGATAAAAACTCCTTCTCACCGTGAAACAAGATATGAACGATACTTGGTATAACGATTAGCGCAACGATATATTTGATATTCACGATTATAATTTTCTCACTTGTGTTTATTAAAATCTACATGAAAATTCAATATTCGCCGGAATATTTATAGTAGCGATTCTACGCTCGCGCGCAATAATAGTAATAACGAAGAATCTCTTTGTGTGTGTATCACCGCGCCGTGCAATTATCGTAAAAGCGTTGTATTGTTTTTTTCTCGGCCGCGACGCGGATCGACCAAGTGTCTCGATGGGGAAAAAAAGCGCGACGTTACGCGATGGTCTCTACAATAGGAGTCCGCGTAGACGAGAACTACGAGCGCTCGACCAGGCGGGGTAATCATGCAGTGGGAAATCCTTTGCGCCGAAATCCTTTTTATTGAGCCACTTCCATTGTATTCCTCTCCCTTTGCGCCGTTCCTTGACTACTCGGTTTGTCGCTAGTTTAGCAGCGAGCGAGGGGAATTTTCGTGTAACGTAGCACTCGTGAGACATCGCGAATCTACCCTCACGGATACACGATTCCATTTTTATCGTCTTGTCAAAAAGTGGCGCTTAGATTATAATTAATATTTTATTTTTTTTTTAATTAAAAAACACGACAAATCAACGTCTTGGAAAATTCGTATTTTATTACTTTCTTAAAATGTAAAAAGGATTACATGTTTTAAATTACTAATTAAATTGATTAAATTAAAACGCACCAGAGATTTAAAATGAATAATAACTGTTGTCTTAGTCGAGTTTCAATGAATTCAATTAATAATTCTTGTAATAGCGCTTAAATAGCCTTGATACTTTTGTAAAATTTAGTGCTTCGCGAAAAAGTGAAATGTTAAGTCGTCGTTCTGTTTATATGACGGTGATTTCTTATTTATCTTGCGCGGTGCACGAAAGAATTGGCTTTTTATTCGTTATACGTTACGTTCTTTACCGATCGTTTCTCCCGCGGAGCTCATTTTAATCTCATTCTACGATAAAAATACAGGTCGGGACGTTTGAAGAAATCGCGCCGATTTTTCTCACCGCGGAACAGGTCCTGTCGGTATAACGGTCGATTATTCGCGAATAGCGTCGCCTGGGAATTACCTTTTCGCACGTAGAACGTAAAATCGCCTCCGCAATATTCATAATAATAAGGTTTTTGCGGAGCGTCGCTCCAGACTTTCCGTATCTTCCATCATATGTATGCGATTCGATAAAATGGAAAACATCGTCTTTTCCGAGGAATATACGAATGCATGTATGCTACAGATTCAGTTTAATCCACACAGTAAGATTATATGAATATAGCAAATTTTATTGAATCAAACGCAGAAATAAAATTTATAATATTTAAACAAATCGCATTTTTGCGATTTTTTTTAATAATCGATCGTGTCAAAGTTTTGGCGATGGTGGAAATATAACAAAGTTCCTCTCGCTAATCCGCCGAGAGACGCGAACATACTTTCTCGCGCCGGTAGTACATAAGTTTGCGTAGGAAAACTTAAGAAAACTCACACACAACGCGCAACTCTAAGTGAGAATGCCAATGTGTGCGCAGGGATACAAAGTGTTCTCTTTTCCCAGGATTGTCCGGTATGCATAAGAAACTTCTCGTAAGAATATATTTTACAAAGAAAATGATTACATATAATTAACAAGTAATTATGATAAAATAAATCTCTCTCTTTTCTTTATTTTTAACATACTTTTTCTTATCTAGTAAGTAGGTTATCAATTTGAAAAAATATCGAAAGATAAAAAAGCACTTACAACTTTGCCCTTGTACCGAAGGAAGAATTGAATAATGCCATCAAATAGAAAATCGCTCAAAGCCTATAGATAACATGTTGATTTACGAGTTTCTTTTGTCATTACTAGCTTCGTATTTTCTAATAGAGTCTCAAAGGTAAGGCAGGTTTAAAAGACCCGACACGGGCTCTGGAATTTATAGCGTAGAATTTCAAGCCGAAAAATTCTTCAATGATGACTGTGACAACCAGTGCTGTAACTCTTTCGTTTTCTACGGTTACAAGATCTTGACCGCAAAAGTTCACGTGCCCGTTATAAACCAGATTTTTTGTCTCTTTTTTTCTTATTAAATATGGACATTTTATCTCAAGTCTAGAATCTTAACATGGAATGCGACAAATTATACATAAAAGAGATGCAAAGATTTTATCGTAAACATAATTGAATGTTATAATAAATTTAATCGATAATATAATAATAACAATCGTAGCGAGAAATAGCTCAGAAAGGATAATCGGTCATCTGAGAAACATTCCGCGGGAAATTCTTTACGTATTTTCGGAGAAGGTACCATCGAGATCGAATATACATCGCGCGGAACAAAGGAGATCACTCGTCGCGTACGCTGTTGAAATTCGGGGGAATCGTAGCGTCGCATACATTATCGAGGGTGGCCCGAAAACCTGCTCGACACAGGTCCTGGAACGCGCAGCATCTTCTCTGTCGTTATCTCTTTCTTTCGCGTTTGCCCATTTTTATTTACGACGAGACGCACGCACGCACACACGTGCACGAGCGAGGCCTGCTTACCCTGCACGCAGGAGAACACGAGCATTCTTGTGCACGTGTCGAGACAAACCAGACACAATGGCTATCGGGAGACCCGAAACACCGGGTTTAAGACCCGCGCGAGGGCACCCAGGTATGGACGAGTCGACGATATCAAACTTTGGCCGAGAGACATTGGCCAATTATCGAACTTTAAACAGCTATAATACCCGACAGACAACGATGGATGCTTTATACATCGCGTAGTTATACACGTGATGTAAAAGGAAAGATGTTCTCATGATGTAGAAATGCGCAGCAGTCATTCAATCAAGAATTTTTTCACAATATATAAAAAGTTATAAATTATAAAAATCCTAAATTAGTATTGCAAATAATTAATTTTTTATTTGAGTTTTGCGCCTGCAAAAAATACATGATGGAACGATTTCCATAATTTTTTATATAATACATCATACATACAACATATTAAAATTGATACTTGTATCATCTGAAAGCTTTGGACAACCTGGTTAGGTTAGCTATATTATTTCTTGCACTTGTAGCCAACAGTTGATTGGTGATTGCTGTCATTATGCGCATGCAGTCATCTATATTTTTACATGGTTACACAGGTGATCAAACAGGTGGTCAAATAGAAGAGACGAAGTAAGAAAGGTGATTTTCGCTGAAAAGCGAAAAAGAAGAATATGCGCGTACCTTTCTTTCTCGACAATTGCATTTTCCACGATTGCTAATCTAAAATTTATTAATAAATAAGATAATCTTATTAAAAATTTATTTTTTATAATGCTCTTATATCGCTTTACGTATCTAACCATTACTTCAAATTAAAGGTTTTCGCAAACTATCCATTCGCGAATTTAATACAGAAATACATTACATTTTTATATGCATTATTTATTTTTGCATAAAGAGTCTGGAAATTTTATGTCAAAACAACGTGATCTCTCGGAACGCTTGGAAGACTACTTGGTGGGATTAACAGGTCGCATTTCAGTCAAACATTAAGGAGACGACTCGTATGATCCTTACGGTTCAGCGAGCACAGCGCGAATCTTGCAACGAAAAAAAAGTCGAGTTATGCAAAGCCGGCCGTCTCGATTCCCGGCTTCGATGATGACAGCGACAATTACTATCGTCGTCGCGAATCGAGCAGAACGAACGGACCTGCTCGCGGATCGTTCGTTCTCTTCCGACAAGGGATCCCTCCGCGCGCGTGGATAGCGTAACGACATAAAACCACCGCTTCTTGTGCTGCTCGTGGCATGCGACCGGTTTAAAGACCGACCGTTCGCGAGCCGAGAGACGCGGACGCAGAGGTTAAAGGGGCTACGACTTTGGATGAGAAGCCGCGGTGGAATAGCGGCGAAAGGAGTCTCCCAGGGAAGGATAAAGTGAAAAGGAGAAAAAAAGAAGAGAGAACGAGCTGTGTGAGGGATCGTCGGCTAGAAAGGTATACCTTATTTCGTTCACCGTGCTGAAATCAGCTAAAGAGTGCCTTGCTGGTCGATAACGAATACGACGACCGAGTCTTACGATTCGAGTTTAAACGTCGACGATAAACGCATCGAAGAAAATAAGGAAAACGAAAAATGCACGACGGGACGGGATACACGAGTGGCGAGAGTGAGGTCAAGCAAACGTATGCTGAAATGTATGTGAAAACGATGTGAAAGATCTCCGACGCACATATACATGTAGAAAGAAAAAGAAACGTATACACAGATTTATACCGGAGAGAAGGACGCGTTAAGAGGATATAAAAGTAACACAAATCACTAAGAGATTGCAGAAAAATTTAATACGTAGTAATACTTTGCGATTTCAAAGGATTAAAGTTGACTTAGATAATATCAAAGTTTTTATCAAAGTTCATCTTAAATGCACATGTATGTCTTGAATCCATAAAAAATATACAAATTTATAAATTCTTTACTTGTAAATTTGTACATACAACCCATAATCATAGATGCAACTGTGATATTTAAATTAAATCAAAATTTTTACATTCAAGAACGAATGCAAAATATTATACATCTCATTCAAAATTATGCAAGTTTATAATTTGATAATCTAAAATCCTTCCGCTTAAATTGGTTAAATGAAATAGAGATTACATTAGACTTATTAAAAATCATTTTGGAAAAAAAAGTAGTTGCACATTAGATTTAAGGAAAAGAAGGTAGCGAGAGAGGGAAATGAAAGAAGGAGAGGAAACTCGCGGAGGGAGAGCGAGCGAGAGAGAGCTTCCCTCTCACGAAATGTAAGAGTGGCCCGACAGCAAAGCAGGCAAGACAGGAGCGACCAGCTGTTTCCTCGCGTGACGTCACGCAGGTGCCCGCAGGAGGAGCCGAGGGGGTTGGTGGACAATGCTCCTAGCGCTCTCGCGATCGTGTCTCGATCCTGTTCTCTCAGCACTCTGTGCGCTCCTTGAGCGGCCATACTTTTTTCTCTTTCTTTTCTTCCGTCGCGTCGTGTATTGCACACGCATACACGCAACACAGGCTCGCTTACGAGTTTGTGGACGAATTTGTGTGTCACAGACCTTTCTGGGGCCCTTGACGTTTTCCTCTCTCCGGATCATGATCGTTGGAGTCTACCTTTTGCTTCTGTTTTCGAACGACCTACCAGCCGAGTTTCAATATTTTTGAAACGAATAACTCGAGTACCTGTGTTTATACTTGAATATTACATATTCAGGCATCTAAAGTCTCCCCGCGATTTTCTTGTAGATTTTCTGTACTTTTATAGACCGAATAATTTGGAATCGAAATTTCTTTACTCGATATTCGCGAAATTAATTGGCTTAGTTATAGTTTCGTAGCTTATGACATGTACATACATTTTATTATAATTATCTTTTTTGTTTGACTTAAATACATTAAAAATCGATATATAACATTGTAATTATTGTATTATATAAACGCACATAAGGAAATTAATTTTTTATATTAAAACATTCAAGCACACACACACAAGAATATTCTATATTAGATGAGCAATCTAAATAAATGCATAAATCTAAATGAATTTAATCTTCCCAAGTTGTATATATTAAAAAGAATCACGATAAATATATATTGATTTTATTTATAGGAAAAAAATGATGATAATATTATTTAGTCTCGAAAACTCTCTCTCTCTTATCGATGAAAGTTTTACTTTCTTTAAAAAAATGTGTGTATGTGTGTGGTACTCTTTTCCTACGTATACGGCGATTATCGCATAGCTATCTGATTATTCATCGTAGAAGCGATTAGAACGTAAAGTATTTCGTGACTAACACGAAAGACTTGCATTCGTCGCAACCTCGCTCGCTCTTTGATCTTCCGGCGAGCCCTATTAGCCGCGTCGTGTATCAATTAAATTTGCATCCCGTCGCGCAAGCGAGGAATCGCGAGTAGGTAATAATCCGGATTTCTGGCTTACCCAATCGTTACTTAATCCCTGAATATTCATCCGCGCTCGCGCGGCGTGCGTTTCCATTGTTTTCTAAACAGATTGTCCGATATCGCGCGGCCCGGCCGACGTGCCACGGACACGCTTTGCTCCTCGGTCGATTCTCTCTCCCGGACACACATGTGACGTGTTGCGCGCGCGTATACGTACATATGTAAGTACATGTATGCGTCTGTATGATCGCAATGGACTCGGATATACGTGTGCGTCCGGCGATACGCATGCGTATAACCATCGGAAGAGCCGGCGTCGGGTCATTGTGTCCCTCCACGCGTTCTCCCGCAGGATTAAGAATCGTATACATGTATACGCACACCCCCGCCTTGCCTTTCCTCGCCTAATCGGACCGATAAATCCCGCAAACGTCGTCGCGTTTTGTCGACGTCTCCGTCTTTCTCGCACGCGTGACCCATATCTTTATTCGTGTCTTAGTCATCATCTCTCGCGTCGCATCTCGATCGCGGAGACTGAAGAGACTGCTCCTATCCTGATCGGATAGGAGATTCTTCACCGACCGTTCAGACATCGATTTCCGGCCCGACACGCGACAGTGTCATGGTTAATTCTCCGTCGACAGAATCTATTTAGCCAATTAGGAACGATGACGTAACGAAACGTATAAGTGTAAGAGAAAATGGCGATAACGAGGGAGAAATATCTCTTATATTTTATTTGTATATTGCATATTTTTTAAGCATATTTTTTCCTATCTCTGCGCGCTTTATCGCGAATAAATTGTACTTTTGCAATTTCTTTTTGAAGAAAAATAATACGAAAAGAAGAAACTATCGGTATTATTGTATTTGCATTGTATCGATGAGATTCTCTATCGAAATACATGGAATGCCGTGCGTTATTAAATAGACTACGTTTCCGAAGAAGGTCACAGATTAGTCGGCGATGATGATTAATCGTGACCATTATCTTATCGTGAGTTGAATATTCCTATCGTTCGCACGTCATCGTCGGCTTCTCTCAACGACGAGCAAGCGACGAGCACGAATCACATTATTTGCCAAGTATTTCAATTAATATAAATACCTCTCAACGAATTATGTTTGACGAAGGAATCGTTTAGTGTGAAATCGGCGAATATTACTCGTTTTCTCATTAATGTTTTTATAATTATCCACTTACTCTTATTCGAACGTAATATTTCATCTTGTGGAACGCTAGAGACTGACAGATAAAGATAAACGATGATGAATCCCTCTTTTTAGCGAGAGACATAACAATAATTTTAGAATATTCGGGAGAAAGTGGCGATTATTTTTACCATCGAGGCAACGTTTGAATTTTAAATAGATTTAAATTACGGTATTTCGGCGAGTCAATTTTAAAACTGATTACTTTTAAAAATAAAAAAGGGATTAATTATTTATTTAATTGATTAGCGTTTTCACGTACGTTTTTCACTCTTCGCGTCACCTTCTACTACGAATCGACGAAATATATCGCAATAGGGACATTGCGCATTTATTACCAAGCCCTTAATTCTCGATCTAGATGCGAGCGATCGGCAGGTAGGCATGTCACGGACACGGAATGTTAAAAACCGCAACGTCCTTACCTATTAATCCTCCCCCCTTTCTCCACCTCCTCACCTGCCTCTTCCTTTTTACCTTCAAGTCCATCGATGGCATCACGAGTCTCCGGACAATGAAAACAATATGCCCGGATGAGTAATCCTCCGAGTACCTCGAAGCTAATTGCAAGATATCGCAAAAGTGAGAGACGGAGAAAGAGAGAGCGAGCGAGAGGGAGATACGCCGAGAGAGCGTAGGAAGAACGAGGACGGAACGAATGGATGGGTGACTCGTTCGTTTGGCAATATACTGTTAGTCATATACGCGTGCACACTTGTCTACTTGGGATATTCAAATCCGAGTATGGCAACGGAACCTTGCGTTATCGGCGAAATCGCGACGGTGAGCGCGGCCATAGAGGAATAGGCGCCGTACATACCGGGCGTCCCGATGCGATTCTCTACCCGGGAATAACGGCATTTCACGGCGAAACGACCGACTACGTATCCACCGCTCTCTCGGATCGCTGCTTCGGGAATCTCTCTGTAATCCTTTACGTTCCTCGCGAGGTTCGCGGAATTGAGAAAAAACGTTGCATATGATTACAAACGTCTCTCTATGCGAATGAAATATTCTTACGTCAAAAATATTACAATAATAAAATATGATCATAAATAAAATATGATTATCACAAGTTTTCACAAGTAAGATGTAAGTTTCATAAACTATAATTTTCATAACAAAAATTACAATTTATAATCCTGTTACGATTATTTATCCTGTAATGTAAATAATTACAGAGATTATACAAAGGCCTTCAAATAATTGGACAAATTTTAGAGATACATTTCATACAATTACACAATTTTTATATAAAATTGTATTACTTAATATTATAATGCTACAGGAGAAAAGCTCTTTTCGATACATTTATTTTTTGCTAAAAAGTAGAGATAAATCGCGCGAATATATGCGGTAAGCGCAAGTAACTTGCAGAGTGAATATGCTAGCTGTCGATACGCGACGATAAATCATCATTTTTTAAAGTAAATTTTGCAGTAGTCGGCGAAATCTAATCTTTTAAATTCAAGATTAATCCTCGATTTAATAAATAATAGTACTTTCAAGTCATCTTTTTTAACCATTTTACCTCGACGATTGTGTCAAATACATTAAACTAAATCTGAAAAATGACGTCAAATATATATATAATTAATCGTTAAGCGCGAATAGCGTGCTTGAATGATGTCAGATATATATGCGTAATATCGACTGTGCTGACTGCGTGCTATTTAAACAGTCGCATTTCTGTGCGTGAAATCACGCATACGGCCTATAATTAAATACGTTATTTTTCGCCACGCTAAAATTGCCATACTCTCGATACATTCTCGAAGAAATAACGTTATCGAGGACGACGTTTTGACAAAGTTGCATCAGTATCTCTTATAATAGTCTTCACTTTTGCCTGCGTTCGACATAGGAAAATATATCGCGATTCGAAACCTATCTTAGGATACGTAAAATTAATCGATCGACATATATCCAAGGAGTATATTTATGTACAATTTTAATACTCGACAAAAACGAGCAACATTTATTCGCATTTTTAGCGAAGAAACGTTCACTTTAGGGAGAAATAATAAATAGACGTGAACGAAAATGAAGCCACTCAGAGAGAGACGAGATGCTATCTCGTGCGAACGTCGATCAACTTAAACAACGGTTAATCGCGTCGTGCAAACACATTGTTTCCATTGCATGACGCGTACACGCATACACGCATGACGCGTGCACGCACACGCAACGGTTGCGCGAGGTCGCCGGCGCGACGTTGAGAAACCGTTCGATAAATTTCAGCCTCACGAGGCATCCCACGAAGAATCGTGGACATTGCGGAAGCTAGCGAAGATAACGTCGGGTCAGATTCTGTAAACACTGTTATCGGCGTATGAGCCTCTCCGAGTACCGACGAGCGTGCATTGTAATCGCGCGCGATAGCTTGCGAGATTCACGTCTGCACCTTGCGATTACGCTCACGATCGCTAGATCGTAATTACATTTTTTGCCCTACCGCCAAGAGTAAACAATGGCAAGAGAGATGCGATACTCGTCTCCCTCTTCCTCTCGCCGCGGCGCTAATTTTTCTTTCTCTTTCTCTCTCTCTCTCTCTCTTTTCTCTTCGCGAGAAGGAGATGTACCTCATCTCTTACGACGAGTGCGAATTGGAGTAGAAACAGATCGAAAATATCGAAGCTTCAACGTTATCGCCAAATATATCGCCAACTATCGATACTTAATTAAATTGTTGCGACAGTAGACAACTTGTTTGCAGACTAGAACGATATTACGTTTGCGATAAAGTGGATTTTTAAAAGAAGACTTTTTCTCGTTCATTTGAGAGGAGAGCTTTTAGAGATCAATATACCACAGAAAAATATTGTCGCACGTATTTAAGAGTTTATTTTCTAAACGCAACTAAACAAACCACTGTAAAGTATGATAATGAGAGAGAAAAAATCACAGTCTGCAACTATTTTTGACTTTTCATTATATTCACACGCGCAGTGTGAATTATATTTATAAAATAAACAATACATTAAAATAAAGAAAATTACATTTATTAATATTATATTTTTATATGAAATAAATTATATCTATAATTTTTTTTAACGTGAGCTGCGTATTTTCTATCGTGATCGCGTTATAAAGAATGTATTAAGACAACGTTAAAGTTAATTCTCGCGTAAAGAATCGTCTGTTGGAGTGTTGTAAAACGTCGGATTTTACGATGCGGTGTAACACGTCTGTAGAGTTTGCGTCGAAAGAGGGCCTCTTTGCGTCGATACATTGGATGGCATCTTCGAAAGAGAGGCGCTCGAAGACGATCAAAGTCGCTCAAAAATAGCCTGCGTAGCTGCCGAAAATAAAGACGGGTACCACTCTGGTTCGACAAACGATCGCGCACACGCATCTCTTTCGCTTCTCTCTCTCGCTCTCTATCTTTCTCTCCCTTTTTCGCAACTTTGTGCGTTACAATTTCTCGTCGACGATCGACCGCTTTAGTCGCAGCTCCTCGAAAATACGTTACTAAGGGAGCTTCGGAAAGCGCTAAATTATAGAGCATATTTTTGGAAGGTTTCGATAATAATGGAACGTCTTTCCCGTTGCCAAATGGAAGTATTCCGGGTATCGATCGAATTCTTAAATTGAATCTTCAAATCGTGTTTCCTTAGGAAAAAAGAGAAAGAACATTTCTTAACACGATGAATATTAACAATAAAGGAGGCTAGGAATAAACTCGGAGCTTAAAAGAGCAGCGAGTATCGATCGGGCTGCGATGTAAATTCAAAGTTTGAGCCGTATTCCTTTATGAACAAAGAAAAAGTTCCTTAATATAACAAAATATTAAAAATACAAGGGCAAATGGAAAAAGCTGGGTAAGAAAAATTATTATAATAAAAGCGAAACACCGCTCGACTAGAATTTTCTCCTCTTTTGTTCCTCTATTATACACGTATTAAATCTATTATATATTCAATTATCCATTTCTCCCTCCATCTCGCGTCTCCACACACGATATTATCTCGCATAACGGATCGATATGCTTGATGTCGCGGCCTTCGCAATAATAAATCGGCGGCGTGATTACTAGCAATAAGTGCTCCGCGTTTACATATTGATACCCGCGTCTAATCGCAAAGAAGTATGCAAAGAAGTAAGACGGAACAGTGCGAGCCGATTGCACAAGGGCTCTAATGATAGTTCGATGCGATCTATCATTTCGCTTCAAAACAATGATCGGCCGATTGGCCAACTGTGCAATTATGCTTTTGTAACAACGCGTTAAACAAAGATTAACTTTCACTTCTTTCCGCTCACGTTAAAAGCCGAGCCGAGTCTTAACCCTTTCGCTGCGACATCGTTCGACCGCGAAACGAGATTGTCGCGTAGCGTTTCATGTTTCTTTTATGAGCGTTTTTTCCTCCGTTTATAGCTAAATAATTATCGCGGAATAATTTTTTAAGGATTGAAACGCAGCTCTTGTGTATTATTATGCGTGTATTTTTTTCTAGATGTGAAAAATATATACGAGCCATAAGCAGGTATATATAATCGACTTTGGTAAGAATTAAATAAACACGCGTAGCAGCGAAATGTATTTAATAATGCGGTTGAAGTGATTAAAAGACTCGCGGGAGAAATAAAATTAGCAATTAGTTGTCGGACATACTTTGTAATATATTACGAAATTTGTTGTAAAGTGTAAATTTCTTTACCACGTAGAATATGTCGCGCATTTATACGTAATACGTATACGCATTTTGACATTAAGTTTACATTGCCTCTTTGTATCTTATAGCGTGTCACGAATTACATAAAGCGTACAAAATCAAATATACCAAACGATACTTATCGATACATTTTTTTGTTATCGCGTATCAATTGCGTCAACACTTATGTAAAGATTATCGGAGAGAGACGCGGTGGTTTCACGTTGTAACTAAATGACACTCAAATTGATAACGAAGCGTGCAGCCATTAAGTAGATTCGACAAAAACAAGTATATATATTAACGTATATATTTATTTATATCTTTACATGGCACTTTATATATTTTATTTCCAGCCAATCACGATGTTCCGGAACTTATCGCCCATAGACGTAGGATGACTCGACTATTTTAACCTTTCACATCCGCCTGTTAATTAATCGCTTCTTGCGATTATCATACGCAGTTATCTTGTAGCTATCGTAATGAGGTATAACATGCGCGCATTAGCAATATTATATATATTATTCCCCTACTTCCGCGATATGCTATATATCGTAAAGCAGTGCTATTATCAAACACGCTCGTTAATAAAGCATTAAGAAATGTTCAACTGCGATTTTTATTACTTGACAATTTAACACGCGCATTATCTCTCTGTAACATTGTAACAATAGCCCCGGTGATGTTATCTTTCGTGGCTTCCCTCGGGCCGGACATTTTCTCGCGTCTCAAGATCGTAACAATTACGAGGTAACAATTACGCAAGTCGGCAACAATAAGCCGTAAACCGGTCGAACACGACCGAGTCGATGCGCCACAATGATCGACCGGCTCGATCCAGTTTAGACTTACGCGATAGAATCACCTCGCGTCGTCGCTCAAGCGTCCGATTTTGTCGTGTCTGTCAACACGATTGCCCCGAGGAATGTCTCGAGTGTTACATGGTTTTACATGTACTTGGCAGAAAAAAACTGCCAATCGTTGAAAGAAAAATTGTATTGATTGCAACAATAAAAAGAATGATTTTATGCAATTTTTTTTATTCACATAGATGCGGTCTCTTTAAATCTTGTACCGATCGTAAAAGCTGCTTTTGACGCGCTCGTTGATTTTACATTAGTATGATGTAATACGCGTTTATAGAGAGCATCCAAGTCGGTTGTATATGCGATATAGAGCTAAAAGCTAACAGCGTAACCAATGGATTTCCCATAATTTGCAGCCATTGCGCGGTTAAAAACCAATTGATTTGTATTATTAAATATCGGAATTACAACCATACAAGCAGCTTTAAACGAGATTTAGCGAACGGCATACGATATGATGTATCCCACTATTGATACATAAACAACGATTTAGCTTGTTGCAATCATCCCATTAACGACGCGTAAAAATAAAATGGCCGGAATCATTATTATTGTCATTATTGAGAATTGAATTTGACTCGAGAGAAAAAGAGAGAGGCATACGCTGGAAAATTATAGCGTGGATACACACGCATTTAATGATTGCCGTGTGACGGCGAAGAGATGCCAGGTAATTCTTGCATAATTCTTACATAAGTAGCGGTGTTATGTGATATAACCGAGTGTGGAATACATAATTGTCGTATGCATTGAAATTAATACGTATATATCACGCATACGTATGCAAAAGCGGCTAAAGATGAGGCAGCGATCGTTTGTATCCTCTTTTTTGCAAAGTTTCTCGAGAAAGTCGACGGTGGAAAAGGGTGAGCGTAGCCAAGCGAGGAATATCTAGGAAAGAGGCGGAAAAGCGAGTAAAAGCGGAGAGGAAAGAGAGGCTAAGAAGAGTCCCCTACTTGCGAGTCACTGTTTTCATTAGAGATCCTTTTCGAAGCGTTAGCAAATTCACGCAGAGAGCGAAAAGAGCGAAATCTTGGAAAGAGCACGACGGAAGTGATTTTTCCGCGACTCAAGGTTGAACTGATAAATCATTTCGAGTAATCGAACCAACATTGCGAATATTTTTAGTTTTATTTGCGTGCTCGAAATTTATAAAATTTCTCTCTCTTGTTATTATTTAAATGTAACAAAGATTTTAATTCAGTCTCTATCTTGTGCCGAGGAGGTGTTTCGATCTAGAAAATTAAATTCGTTTTATACATTTCATATACGTAAAAATTCACGCGCCCGTTTGTGGGGGTCAAAAGAAAGCGCGTGCTCTTGTCGAGAGTTAAATACATATATTCTGGCAAGAATGATATTCATACGGGCTGACAATTGGCATAAAGAATCGCGCGTAATTTCTGTCGAGAGCAAATATCAAAGCAATCTGTTCCGATTTGATTGATTCTCGCGGGGAGCGATAATTAACAGCCTGGAATTTCGAACGCGGTGGTTTCGCGTCGAAATGAAACGGAGAATGAGGGGGAGGGGAGGGGAGGGGAGGGCGCAAAATCTAGCCAACGCACCTACGGCAATTTGGAGAAGGCCGCGTAAACTATACTCCGTCTATACCGCTCGCTACGGTTCCCTGACCTAACCTATCGGAAAACGCGGATCCCGCCGAGTTATCAGAGCGTGCAGCCAACTGTTTTGCGAGTACTTAACTCGCGTTTCGATTTTATAGCAACAACTATAAGCGCCGCGCATTGAACCAGGGATACGCGCGGTGGCCGCGGCAAATCGAATTCCTACCTATCCGTCCCCCCTCCTCTCCCTCACCTGTGCATAAAGAGACCCTTTCGCCGCATTTGACCGCGTTGCGGATTTGTAGCTTTTCAAACGCGTCGGATTCCCTAAAAGATCGCTTTGAATATATACGTAATCCATTTATTTATTTAAACCGCATATTTTGCAAGAATGACGCGCAATGAATTTAGACTTTGAGACTCGCGTATTCGGCTGACGTTCAAATTCCGGATTGTGTTGTTTTTCAAAATAAATAGCTCCCGAATCGAGGATACTTTGGCGCGTGAGAATGCTTTGTGCGACAGAATCAACAACGCGCGGTAATATGAATTTAAGTACAATGCGTGTTTAATCATTATATAGAGCCCCGGCTCAACAATAAGCGCGCGTATCAAACACATTTGCGTTATGTACTCGGAAAGAAAAACTCGAAACACACGGCACGCTCATTAATTAATCTTTCTTTTACGCGCACTTTTTTTAAAAGTTTCTCATCGGATTCGCATCTCGTCTTTTAAGCGATAAGTCGATTACGGCAAAATAATGTCGTAACCGCAGCACGCTCGCGTGCGGGTTCGTTTATTAAATAAAATTAGTTGCTAAAGTCTGCGTGAACTCTCGCCGATATAATCGACCGTTATTACACCGTAATTACCGTGTTTGTTATCGCGTATCATCCGCGAGCAACTTGCCTCAACATTTTGTCGTATCTCGCAAAACACACGAGATACTACAGCTGGCGATAATCATGGCGCTATCTTGTACAAGCGTACGGATAAGCGAATAATACGGAAACGTTTTGCACAATTTACGATATGTTTTGTAACGATACTTTGTTCGCGCGACGGTAATGCGCAAAATATTGTGTTACGAGACCCCGTTAATAAGCGATGATCTGATATCGATAAGGCTAATAAGCAAGCCGTTGCGCAAAGAAACGATATATCCTGTATTGAACCTTAAAATTTTGACCTGACAAAAATTCTAGACCTCTCTTTCTCGGTAAAAAAAGAAAAATTATACAAAGAATATTATTTTAATGTCACGAATCGTCCATCGAATCCTCTCTGTTTCCGAAATTGCGCACGATTCTTTCGAGAGCATAACGCAAACAAATTTTACATTTCCCCGTTTATAAAGAAATTCGCGACAAAATGAAACGTGTGCGCGCCGAATGCTTTACATTAAATACTTTCATACAATTTTTTTCTGAAAAATGACAAGAAAAAATATGATTTACGTTCAATGGCACGATAGAGAATGGCCGAATAACAAGCCGCACGTGAGTCGGAGTATCTAGCGTCCTGTTTGGATGTTCATCTTTATTCGCGCATGCCGAGGAACGTGAACGCCGTGATATCCCGGATAGAATTCGTATCGTACAAATACCATGGCGTATCATCGACGAGACTGGCCGCGCCGTGATCGATCTCCTTGCGCGCGTTCGTACGCATACATATATATATATGTATATATATATATATATACGTACATATATACATATACATATACATATACATATATACCGACGTTACACAAGCGTGCAGTAAATTCAGGCATCTATCTACGTTGCAATGTGTCGTGCATGTGCATTCACGGGCATCGTAATGCGCATGATAATGCAACATAGATAAAGATAGATAATAATTAACGATAATGCAAAAGTTGTCAACAATATTAAAATGTAAGAGACAGAGAGAGAACGAGAGAGAGAGAGAGAGAGAGAGAGAGAGAGAGAGAGAGAGAGAGAGAGAGAGAGAGAGAGAGATTATGAAATAAACAATGAATAATGAAACAAGCGCGAGGTTCATGCACTCGCGGTGATTCTTTCTTATGTTAGATTAATAATTTTTTACGTCGTTGCGATATTTTCGAAACATGGCCCGTTTGCGGGTTTGAGAAAAAATCATGCGACATCGCGGACAAAATATTTCATGAGGATGTTCCGCTCCCGCGCAAAAAAAGGTAAATGTATACGTATTACGATTCACGATGTAAATAAATAGTAGACGCGACTGGAACAAAGAGGTGTGCGCTCGATAGCGAGCTGTAGATGCAGATAATATGCAGGCCCGATAGTGCATCAACCGGTCAAGCCATCCATGCTAATCGATCCTCGTTAGTATTATATACACGCTCGCGTTTACATAACCAACTAGTTTCCACACATACGTCGCGATAATAAATGCAGCCTTGATGACTTTAGGAAAAAAATTATCTCCAATACTAGAACTATACCATTATTGTACAACTACTTGTTACGTAAAGTGATAAAATTATTCATTTTAATTATGTAATATTGAATCATTAACGCATGCTTGAATATATTTCTAGAAATCAGGAAAAGGTGTACATCCTAACAAGGAAACAACCGTTCAAACGATTTCTTATCAAATATAATAAAAATATATAATATACGGAGCGCGAAAGGGAGAAAGAGAGAGAGAGATGGAAGAGTAATCGATATACGCGGATCGCGAATAACGCGTAATATAATATTTATCGACATATTCATGAGAGATATTATGTCCCGTGAATATTAAGAGAATCGTTATATCCAGCGGAACGAATCGCCATCAACAGAAATGTGTAACAAGCTCATTAAAAGTTGACGTCGGGTCTAAATGCAGTTGCCGACTCGCGAGAGATGAAGGGGAGGGGGAGATGGAAAGAGGAGGCGCCGAGTGTTAAGGATCTCTTCTTCTTTTTTTCTCCTCGATATAGGAGAGCGAACGATAGAGCGCCTTTCGCTCAGAGGTAGCACGGTAATCGGATTATTTTGGTGCGGTGCGTAAAACACGCTCGTTATCGTACGACGACAACACTCGACGGCTTTTCACGGTTAGTCGCGCCACGCCGGAAGATCGATCAGCGCGGATGGCCCCGAGTTACGGGGTCTCGATATACGCCGCTATTATTGGGTCTGGTACTGCGCCTAAATAACACAACGGAGCCACCGTGTCAATGTATTTCTTTTTCCAAACAGTATCTCGTGAAAAGGAGGAACGTTTTCCAAATTTCTCGAGGGGCTTTCGCAATTTCGATCTTTTCCGTGGCCTTAGTTATCTTAATAACTGCGTATTTTAGTTTGATGACAAAACGCATAGAAAGAATATGTTATGTCGAATTTAACACGTTTTTTTTCTAATAGAAAAAAATTTTTTTTATAAATTATAAATATAAATTATAAATATTTTTTTACGAAATTTTAATAAAGCTGAATAAATATCTCTTTAATTATAATCGATACAACAAATTCCTTTCAATAATTAAATGAATAATTGAAGATCTACTAAATAGCTTTATTCAAATTTAGGTTTTTTTAAATCGCTGAATATGAAAATCTTTTTTTCAAATTTCTCAAGTTCTCAGTTGCGAGATGACGCAATTTGAAAGCTGGAATCATACAACATGAAAAATCTACTAGCAAATTCTTTTTTCCTATTCGAAAAAAAACTTATCGTTTTGTAAAAACTGTAATCTTTAAACCTCTTTTGATATTTAAAAAAAAAGCGAATTTTTTAATCATATTCTTGACTTAATGCAACGCATTTATATTTTCCGAATATATTGAAATATATAAAAGTTTTAAACTACATGTAAAAAAAATTCTGCATAATAAAAAAATGAAGTATGTTTGCGATGACATTTTGAAATGAATTCTGAGGAATAATTTTGAAATATTGCGCGTGTACGCGTGACTCGTAATATAATATAATTATCCGAAACACGTTGAGATGCGTCTCCCCCAACTCAAATTGCCGGCAATTGCGATTTCGCATAATGCGCCGATCGCTCTTTCCCGCGTGTGAATTTCCACGGCGATATACATCCGTGGCAAAAGTCGTAGGACGAGAAAGGTAAAGGTCTATCCACGAGCAATCTCTCTCTCCCCCATCTCTCTTCCTCTCTCCGTTTCTCTCCGTTCAAGATCGATTCTCTCCCGACTGGAATAGCGAAACTTTTTCCCAGTGATGCGCGCGCGTCACCTCCGAGACGGCATTTTCCAACGACGACAATGTAAATCCCTCGAAAATCTTACGCGCGACGCTGCCCCGTAGGGAGAAAATAGATAATCGGCGAGGGAGGGAGGGAGGGAAATGTACGCGAGGGTGCAGGTGCGCCGCGCTCCGGTGAGAGAAAAACAGAGGCGGACGACGTAATGGTGATATCTACGAAACGAGACGCCACTTTATCGATTTGCCTGGAGACGCGCTGGTACTGTACAATGCTCGGCCGAGTCCGGCCCGCGCGCGTTTCCACCGACGGAGAGATCGGGTTTCGAGGGATCGAACCTCGCGGCGGGAAGCAAGGGCCGTCGCCGCAGCCGCCACCGCGGGACGAAACGTTAGTTTGTCAAGTCTTGTAATAGTCGCGTCCTGTTGATTGACAGGATCTCGAAATTTCAGACCGCGAAAGACCTCGCAAAGATGAAAATGAATTATTTTACGAGATATTGATTTGCGCGCAAATATAATTTTTTTGTAAATATCGATAATCACGATGCACCTGTGCACGATAGAGCGATAGAGAAAAAAATATGTCGACTTATTATCCTTGTCTAATCTGCATTCGGCTCTATTTCATACGTGATTTCTGCCTCGGATATATATGCGTAATATTGAAATTTCCAAATGTCTATTGTAAATCGTTTTGATCAAATCACGAATATAGAGAATCAGCTCTCGGTTGTACGTACAAATATATCTGTGTGCGCTTAGTCGGCTATCTTATCGCCAGCCGACGACACGTAGACGCCAGATGGGATGGAATCGTCCATCTCGTGCTCTCATTCTGTATTCCTCGCGTAGATTGTAACAAGACATTCGTGCATGAGAGAAAATTGAAAACAGCATTGGAATGTTGAATCTGATTGTGATAAAAACGGATTAATAACCAGACGCTTCTAAATAACTTCTAAACCCCACTTTTGAAAACTCTTCCTCATACACATTCGGTATAATTTAATTTAAATCTAATTATTCTCAGATAACTCGCGAGAGAACGTTTTAGTTTCTGCGTTTCACTCTTCTCTAATTACCATATTTCGGATAATTTTTTTTTGTTTAAAGGAAGAATAATTAAATGGAAAAATAAATTTTCTTTCCGTCAACTATTTGAAATTATATTGTTCCATTTGTTTGCGCGGATTTTATCACGAAAATCGGGAATATATTTTTGAAGGCCCTTTATTTAGGATTCGCTATACATGACAGATTTTGGAATTTTTATTCTTTAAGATCGAACGTGCGCTAAGGAAATAATAAGACAACCAGCGGAGGGACGGAATAATTTTGATCGAGATGCGAGTCGGAAGATTAAATATATACATATAGCGTGTGTCCTCGAGGATCCTTCAAGATTAAAAGAATCGTTTACTCCCGCGGCAAGGCGACAACATCGAAATCCGAGTTCCATTGAGAACCTTCGGGACCGCCCCTCGTGAACGCGCGCGAGGGACCGGAAGGGCGGAGGGGTCCCACGGTGGGAAGGGTCGTCGCCCGAAGGGCCGACGGGAACAGGCGCCGATCGGAACGCAGCGGCTGCTGTTGCCGCTGTTGCTCGTCAAGTCCTCTAAACGGGCTTTTTAATATTTACGAATAACCGGAGCCGATTAATCGCGGAAGCATCAACGAGCAAAGAGGGGAAAAGAAGGGTCGAGAGTTAACCTTTTCGCCACCGATACTCAATTTATTAAGAGGGAAATCGAAATTTTTCGCGTTAGCTCCATATATACATTGCAGATGCTCACATTCATCGTCTCTTCGCCCTCGTAATACAAGTTGATCGTTTTATTTCAGACACTGTGCATAAATATTTAAGAATTAAATTTCAATTAAGCTTGAGATTTTATTTCCGGGATACTCGACATGGAAAGAGTTTCGTCAAAATCTGCAAGCAATTTTGAAACATTTTTATTAATATTTCTCTTTCGGTGAATCGCAATATTTCATCTTTTTTTTCTAACGTAAAATGTAAAGGTGCATCTCAATTTTCCGTTGCTATAAAAAAATAATCGGAGGAGCAATTTTTCTCGAAAGTAGAACTGTGTTTAGAATGTAGGTTGGCACCGTGTTGCCCCGACCACCTTGAATCGTAAAGCGGTCGCGCGCTGGACGGCAATAAAGTGCAACGGAACGGCAGTGCGTATCGGCCACTCACGCACACGATGAATAATTTTTCATACGCGCCGGACACAACATTACGCTCCCCGGAGTAACTCGGGTTCCGGGATAATCGCCATCGCGGTTGGCGCGCATAAACGCCCAGCCGTTTGCGACCATTAAACGCACGTGCGTATATGCGTATTTCGACGTTTGTTTACTGACAATGAGGCTGCTTTTCGTCCATTGTGCAAAGTGCGTCTCGGGGCGAAATCACTTTTAGCGACAACTTTCTGAGATTGTTTAGCGTAGATTTTACTCGAGCAATTATTCGGAGGGATTTTGTTGCTATAAATATAAGATTCTCAGGTGGAAAAAATGTTTTTCGAATCGCATAGGAAAATAAAGATTCGATTTTATATCATTTATCCCGTCGTAAATTTAACGCGCTCTACAATTAATTGTAGAGCAATAATTATATCCCGACACTCGATGCGATGACACGCGCACGTTTTCATTTTCCGTAATCATGAACGAAAAAACTTTATCGTATCGCGCAACGCGGTGGAATTTCTCATACCTCTGGCTACCGTGAAATTTCTGATAAATTAAAAATGAGGCGACTAAAGTTGAAGCGCGGCGTTAAACGCGTCTTATGCAGCGTCCCAAAAAGACGTTGCGTGCCTTTTACGAGAGCCACCTCGGTCTCTTAACCACTTTGCCGACGAAAAATACGGCTTTACCGCGTTGTTACGAGGAAAGGCGTGTGGGAAATTGCGAGCTATAGATACGCGATGTATACCACAGCTGTCCTACACCGACCTGGTAGAAAGTAGAAAATTTCTACGTCCCGCGTTTCCCGCGCCTCCTCCCGTCCACATTGTACATTCCGGGGAGCTTTACACTTTCGAAGACGGCGAGCGGTTTAATTGGCACGCGGATGAGAATCCTGCGGGAGAGCAGCTTGTCGAAAGGAACGCGTTAGATAGACGGACGAAGGAGCGAGCAAATTGGATAAACAGAAGTTTTACGCGGAAGAGAAAGGGGAGGGGATTGCGCGCTCGAGCGGAAAAGTGTCCTGTCGCGAATTGCCGCGACTATGCATATTTATGGCCAGCACATATCGAGCGAAATGGAAAATGCGTGGCCGCGGAAACGATATCGACCGAGAGCCGTATCGAGAGCGTGGTATAAGAGAAACGTGCGCGAATCGCAGTTTACAGAGAGAGAGAGAACGTCGTTTTCAAAAATTACCGCAAATTACTTGAAATATATGCGGGAAAATATTCAATTTCTATTCGACCGCATCGGGAAGTCGCTTTCGGAAGCAGTTTCGAGCAATATCGAAAAGTGGCATTTTCCCCCCGGATGGCGTTTACCTCGTCGGGTCACCCTCCGTGTAATACGTGCATCTATAGAAGAAACGTCGAGAGCGGATTGCACGCGATGGTCGATTCTTTTTTCGTAGAAACGGGATCGCGGATCACCGGGAGCACAGCTGAGACTCTTTCATCAAAGGAAAAACCAATTGTCGACAAACGTCAACGTCGCTTTCGATGTGTAACGACCGGAATATATATTCGTTGCTTCCTTTAGCAAAGAGAAAGAAAGAGACAGAGAGAGAGAGAGGGAAGAATCGTAATGGACAGAAATTAAAATATCGAACGTCTCGAGCGTAAAAGTGCAGGTAGGCTGCTCCTGATGGTTATACGAGAGAAAAAGAGCGATACCCAAGAGGCGAGAGAAATCGACCCTAGCGTGTAACCGATAACGCGCGTTCGATTTTCGGAAATTGAGTTTGAATAGAGTGCCGTGATTATCTCTCTCGACGATGATTGTTAAATCTCCGTGTAGAATCCAACTGTACACGTACCGCGAATTCAATGATAACATTCCGTTACGTTTAACACGCTATAGTAAACCTTCTAGTAGTATCGCAATATGCGATCGTATCGATCTAATAATAGTATAAGTAAGTTTTCTTTAAACACCCGATGGACGGATCTACAAGTGCATCTTTTATTCTCATATATTTCCCTAAAATTAAAACATTTGTTATTCTTTTCTAGAAAAAAAGAGAGAAACCAATCTTAAATGAGATCACCAATCTTTTATTTTTGAAAACATTCGTGTCATTGATTCCTTCCTCGAAACTTGATTAGTCGCATAGGTGTATCAAACATAATTCTCGCATCGTCATCTTATCCTTGGACTCACAATCGGTCTACGTGTGTTTCCACGATGATCCGAGAACCTGAATGAAACTCGCGGGAGCGACAATCGTCCACCTTGCTTTGACGAGCAAACATATCCCGCTCCTCGTGTCGAGCCCAAAAGCCAATTCCCGACGAGCGAGTACACGTCGTGCCGAATAACGTGTGTGACAGGAAGGATACTCGCTTCCTTTGGCGCTCGTTCGTTCGCGGAGAGCGAAGAGAGGGACGGTCGATCGGTAGGAATTAAAATATCGAGCGTCTCGAGAGCGGAGCGAGTGCAGCTCGAAAGCCGTAGCGAGGGCGGCGGGAGACGAGACGAAGAGAGAGGGGAGGAGGAAAGAGAAAGAGAGAGAGGGGGAGAAGGGGAGAGAAAGGGAGATAGTAGAGTCGAGTTGTAGGTCGTGTCGTACTCTCGCTCTCTTTCCCCGCTCTCTCGCCTTCTCTCTTCCTCTCGTTGCTCTTTGCCGTCCTTGTCGCTCTCGTCCCGTAGAATCGGCCGGAAAAGAGAGACAAACACACAGACGGAGAACCGCCTTTTGTTCTGGCTCGTCTACCGTTCTACTCTTCCCCGCACGCAGCGATCGTCACGTAGCCACCTCTCGTCTCTTTTACACGCATTTGCACGCGCGAACGAATGTACGTCGGTGGATGCACGCGCGCGCGCGCGCGCGGGTATGTGTGTGTGTGTGCACCGGCAATCTGTGTGGACACCCGGTTTCGCTGGGGCGAGGAGAGGAGAGGCGGTCCCGATCGATTTTCATCGAGTCTCAAAATTCTCTATGCACATTCCCGGCGAGGAGCTAACGTCTCGTACACACTTTCGTCTCTCTCTCTTTGTCTGGCTCTTAATTCTCTCTTTCTCTCTCTCTCTCTCTCTCTCTCTCTCCCTCCCTCTCTCTTTCTCGTAATGTCTCTAGTAAATGCAGATTGAATTTATTCATTTGCTCGTAAAAGGGTTTGCGACAACTATGATCGATCAGCGGGTTGCGGTAGGGCCAACAAACCCGCTTTTGCCGGCTTTTCGAATAATTATGCCGATCCTCGAAATGTTCTCTCTCTCTCCCTCTCTCTCAAAAACAATAAGCTTTTCCACTCGTAAATCTTTGGGTGAAATAATTCCATTCAAAATCTCACTTTCTCCACATGTTGTACATATAAATAATTAATCATAAATTATGTGTATTCCATAAAAAGACTTTCATTTATGTTAAATAATTTCAAACCAAGATTACTTTCGTAAAAATAATATTTGTTTTACGATGCTACTTTCTAGATTCTTTTCCCGAATCGATCGTCGGTTAGCGAGCACTTTGAAACACGTGCTGTTAGTTTCTATCGCTTTTAAAGTCTCGAAGAGAAGGAGACTCGCCTTGTCAGTATCAGCCAGGCAATGCACTTGTACGAGTAACGTATGCTCATTGCTCTCTCCTTGACGTTTAATTCTGGCTCATCGACCGATCGCGTCCATTCAACGAAACGAAACTTCCGATGACATACATATATATACACATATATATATGTGTGTGTGTGTGTACATATGCATATGAGAATGAAAGAGCAACAGAGGAAATGAGAAAGAAGGAGGGAAAGATTTTGAGCGAGCGAGAGACAACGTGCGTCAGACTTGAATTCAAGGAACAAGTTTGCGCTGTAGCTTCACCGAACAATTTGCAGCACTATTTTGTTATTCGTGGTGGTATTCGCTGATAGCGAATCCACATTTTATCGCGCAGAATTCGCGCGAGTAAACACGTTGGATTTTCTAACGCGAGACGTGACGCTCTCTCACATATTTTCCTCCGCGCAAAACAAAGATGTTATTGAATCATTATTAATCCGCGCATATTAAACAAAACATGTTTGCACTTCGAATTGAACGAAAAGCCAAATGTCTTGATAGATTATAAACCGAGCGCGATTGTGAGAATGTAGGAGAATTTTATTCTTTATTTTGTTTCATGGATCTTACTAAACTTTTATTTGATTTAAAAGGCTGGGAATGTGAATTTACATCCACAAGAAGTATTAAATATATACATTCTAGAGTCTCTCTTTGCAATCTGTAGTACATCCGTAAATACATCCTTAAACGATATCCAGTGGCACTTTACACGATACGCAGGGTACGGTTTGTGGAAGATCACTCTCTCCGCTATCGAATATATTTACATTTTGCGGTAAACCCGCGCCTCCCCTGTGACATTATTCTTAGCAAACACCCTCCGATAACGCTATGGCATGTTGTCCGCGAAGAAAACGATTCCCACAACTAAAACCCAGAATGCATAGGCAGAATCCTATCGCGAAACGATACTCCGCTCTTGCCCTCGAGAAGAATATTCCATTCTCGATCCTCTTGGACGTTAGTCGACCATCCTTTCTGTGTGTATATCTATCTTTATGGTGGTAAAAGGTATGCGTTGGGTGTATGCATCAAACGAGAAAGAGAAAGAGAGAGAAAAAGACGAAGATGGGAGTGGAATATATCTCGAGAGGAGGAGGAGGGAGAGAGGGCGACCGGAGAATATACGGGGGCAGAGAAAAACGCGTGAGTTTAGCTTGCGGTGCGACCCTCGGTTCGAGGCGCTTTACACACCGGGTATCTCGTAATTGAGCAGACATGAGCCACCGAACGAACGAACGAACGAACGAACGAACCAGCCGTAAGAGAGGGAGCGAGAGAGAGAAACAGTCCGTTCCACTCGGAGAATCATCCCTATTTCTGGCGTATTGCGGGGTCGGTCTCTTACGCAGCATCCGGGGACAGATTCCGTCCGGCCTGTTTACTTAACGCCACCGAACGCGCGAGTGTCCCGCATCGCTCGACACGCGTGCGATATGTAATTAATCGCGCCGCCAATTTGTTTCTTTCTTTTTATTTCTATGAGTCAGTGTCTTAAACTTGCAAAGATACCGTGACAAATGCTCAATTTTGTCACATTGGATCGATACGTGGAGAAATATGTTTTAATTAAGTCTGTTATCTCGGTAGCGCGAGAAAAATGTGACACATTTATATATTTATATTTTTATATTCCCTAAAGAATAAAATATAGATATAAAAATGTAGAATACAAACGCAGGATTTAAAGTAATTGTATAAAATTCTGCAAAATGTAGTTTTCAATATGTATATATATTTTTTTTGAAAGAAATTATTTAATTCAAAATTATACATTGTTACATTTATTTGATTTTAAAATAATTAAACAAGTTTTTCTTTCGGTTCATTACTTGCATGTAATATGATGTCGATATTAAAGTAAAGAAAAAACATGTTACAAATATCACGCGTAGACTAAACTAAATTTCCTGTAATTTTATTCGTATTACTTTGTGAAACAGAATTAAAGATTCGATCGCTCGATGTAAATATCTAAGATACTTACCACCTACAGGAGCGATCGCAACGCTCGTCGCAAATGATAGATAGATAGATGTAAAGTATGAATTTTAGATTGCGCCTTCTCTAAGAGATTTATAGTCGCAGATGACGTCGCGCTGCTCGCGGGTAGCTTATCGATAATAATTTATGGAGTCTTGCAACTTGTATTGATCAGGCGTTTACTTCCACAATTCCTTTCAACCTTTCGTAAGGGGACAAGAATCGTGCTTTTATTACTTATCCAAGTTGACGTCTAAATCTACACTTTTAAGTCGACCGATTGCTCAATTTAATATACAAATATACAAATTAAAAGTATCAAATTACAAGTGTCAAAAAAACGAATAAAATCGATAATACAAAATTATTATTTACTCCACATTTAAAAAGGAGAATGTGAGAGAAATATTAAAAATTTTAAAATATATTAAAAATTAAAGATTAATTTTAGTGTGATAAATGTGACAGAAATTCTTAGAAGGGAGATTGATAAAAATGTATTCTAAAAAATGTTTCCATTATTGTGACCGCAACTATTGTAAACCACACGACTCGCGATCATTGACAGAAACTCGTACTGCGACGTTAGAAACCTAATCGCGTTTCTCAATTCTTTTGAGAGATATTTATTCCTCGGTCAATTATATCGATTATATTATCGGTATAATTGACACGTATATCTAATAATAAATAATTTTCTAGCGCGACGTACAAATCGAGAAATTTTTAATAGCTCTCGCGCTCGGTCGAGGAAGAGGCTCGGGAAACGTCAATCTCGGATGGTTACTGCGCGATCCTCGGAACACACTTTGACGAGAAATTCTCCTCAAAAAGCCTCTCGCGGAGTCGCTTACGCTTTACAGTCTCTCACGGCGACTGCGATTTTCTTCTAAGAATAAACGGTGCGCGCGCGCGCGCGCGTGCACAACTCCGAAGCCCGTGCTTTGACTACATCTCCGTGGGATCCGGCGGGATTGCCGAAGGGTTAAAAGGGTTAAGCAGTCGAGACTCTGTGTGCGAGTTAGCAAGGGTCGTACGCGGTCGGTCTTGTCTGGGGCGAATTCGCGGAGTGGGACGACCAAGTTGACCGAGCTATCCAATGTCGAAATATATGATTGGCGCAAATAATTTTGTTTTCCTGTACCCGCTTACAATGTCGCTATAATGCATGATATAAAATTGTAGGATTTGAAAATAAAAATAAATCTTGAAAATAATTGAAAATAATTTCCAGCGGAAATTTACGCGGAAATGCAGACTTGTATCGGAGATGGTTACGTTATTGATATTTTAGAACCGACATAATTGGAGTATCAATCGGATCGTTTTACCGGTGCTCTTTTTACGTTTCGCGGGAAACATCGAGATTTAATATCTCGCGAAGGATGGTTATACACCGTGGCTGGCTGTTACACGACGCGCGCGGGAGAGAAAGGAAGTTTACCGTAGAAAACAACTTGAAAGTTGCGCGACTATGGCACGCAGCCTTCGCTTGGTAACGAAGTGTATCCTGCTATTTCGCGTTACCGAAGAGGTCCTTTTCAAAAGCGTTCCGAGATGAGTTCGATCTCTCAGCGAGTTTTCGTGACGTCGCAAGAGAGTGTGTAACGTTATATAGGCTTGTTGCTTTTCACAAGCTATCCGTTCTGTGTATCTCTATCTCTTTCTCTCTCTCTCTCTCTCTCTCTCTCTCTCTCTCTTTGTCATCCAGGCAGGCAGGAACATCTCGCTTCGGGTCGATAACTCACGTGACTCTGTGTGTTACAGCACGGGAGTCGAGGTAAAGTTCCGATATCTCTCTCCGTCGATTTTCGTAAATCCAGATTTACGAGTTCTCGTCTTTCCTCGGGGAAAACGTCGACTGATATCTCATCAATTAGATATCGCGAGAGCGACTTGATACGCGAGAGTTGGCAGTTCGTAATAATTGATACGATTAGGAGAAAGTAGGGTAAGAGTCTATGACCCTCCCGTAGCAGGTGGAATACGCAAACAGGAGCGAGAATCTTTTGCTGTTGGACGGGCGTTTCAGCGAAAAAATATTTTTTCACACACACGTGCGTCAAATAGAGTAATTACAAAATAATAAATACAATATTTTTCTTCTATAGTGCACACATTTCTTTCCGTATGAATACAAATGTATGCATTTACGGGCAAGACATACAGACTCATCTCGGTGAAAATCCATTTTCGAATAATTCCAACATTTCTGCAATAAAGCCCTTTTCGAAATGCGTGCGATTCAATTATATTTTAATGACAATACGCGGTATTAATAAACGAAAGATACCATTATATTAATTTGTGCATCTCTGAAAACACAGTTTCGTTGGAGAAAAGATCGACATTGTTCACCTGCCATCGGTTTTCCGAGAAGAGCGTTTTTCGCGTCTCGTCAGTGTCATTCTCGAAAGCGTTCCTTTCGCTCGATTACGTCTCTTTGGCTCCGCGATGCAGCGGCCGGTGTTTTTAGAGTCGAGAAATTTTAATCTCGACTTTACGTGCTCTCTCTCTCTCTCTCTTGCGCGCGGGCGCGGCGATATCGCGGTTATTCAATTTTGTGCGGCAACGAGATACGCGACCGAAAAGAAAACGAGTACCGCTACGACACGAGAGTTCCGAGTCGTTTTCCCCTCTGCGCGGTTCGCTAGCTCCTTTCCCTCCTCTCCCCCCTTTCTATTCGACCCGCATCGCGCAGAAGGGGAAGACCTATCCTCGCGATAGGCGACCGCTGCTCTCGCGGCCGTCTCGCCTATAGCTTCCACTTCCTCGATCGTCCTTCGTGAGTACGCTGCAATTTTTCTCGGTTAGCGAGAAACGGCCAACTCGCGCCGGCCTCTCCGAGGCCGACGTGCAATTCGCGCTGCGAGAAAATCCCAACTACGCCTCGCGCGCTCCTTTTCCTCCGGTCCTCTCTCGCGCCGACTCTCTCGTCGGTTTACATAAATTGTTGTATAATCGATGTGGCAATATCGAATCCGTTTAAAAACGTTTCGAGCAAAAATGTATACGAGTAAGTAGCGCAAAGGATGCGTCGATTCGTCGACGCGTTGTCCCTCGAACTCTCGGATCTCTTCTAATCTCATCCCAGCGAATCCCTTTGCGCGAGGATTCCGCGCAAGATTCTGTTTCATGGAAATTTTCGCGCATGTTTCTCATTCGCCGAGACAAAACGCATCTACATAATTCGGCAGGCGAGTTTCTAGAAGCAGTTTGCGCAAAAGTTCGCAAACACGCTTACACATCTAAAAGTTATTTTAAATGCGCAACAAGATTCTAAAAATTGATATATTTATCGAATGTAAATGTAAAAGTAAAAATCATCGCTGATAAGGAGAGACACGATTATTATTTGTTTGTGTATGATTATCAATATATAGATGTATTATCGCTATCGTACATTAACTTTTTGTGTCTCCTGAAAAACGATAGGATTTCCGAGTTAGTTTTTTTTGGAAAAAGAATTTGAAAAATATTTATACAAGCTCACGCACAATTCCTTGAAAGATTCTTGTTTTTTTTTGAATACTTGTTCAAATAAGATAACGGATGTCTTGACCAAAGAGCATCAAGAGTCTTAAAATAGACGTTTGTCCCACAAGATTAGAAATATTTTCTACCTGCAGGGCTTGGAGAATAATAAGCTTGGTGTTGTTTTCGTTCTTCAGACTACGCGCGTTATAGCATTAAGCGTTTTAGAGACTTTGACGAGAAGAGAAGAGGAGGGGAGTCGTGTATTTTACAAAGGACGGACAAGGAAGAGAGCCGAACGTGCGGCACCGAGACCACTAGCCGAGGCTGAAAGGTGGGACGAGCTCGTCTAGAAAGGGAGAGAAGAGAGGAGGAATGATGCGCGGTGTGCAAGAGCGCAAAATGGAAACCCGCTCGGTACTCGTTTGCACGTAGCGGTATTCGCTCGTAGAACCGACTGCATGCGCAATGTCCGATGTTTTAAGTACGATTACGCGATGTTGGGAACCATCACGTTAGAGCGTCGACGTGGAATCATAATTCGATATTGATCCTGAATATTGGAAAGAATCGTCGAAAATGCTCTGGGTATATATAATCGAAAGGGAGAGAATTCCAAACGGAGAGAAATGCAAAACGTTTACGTGTACAATTTTTTTCATCATTTTATTCCCGGAATAACTTTTCGTAAATTATTTCTGGCTGTGCGCGGTAAAATATGTGTGTAAGATTTGTACAAAGTACGTACTCTATCGGCCAACCTACTCTTCGTTTCCTAGATAGGTTTCGCGAATATGTTTCGCTTAACTTTTGACTTGGGTCGAGTGTATTTCAGCATATATTCTCTCGCTCCCTTCCCCTTATTTCGCGGAGTAAATCGAGGAGATAAAAAAATTTCTGTATTCTCGAGACTCGCGCGCATACGTTGCAGTCTCGTATCAGCCAAAAGAGGAAACGGAAAAATACGAGCACGGAACATCTCTCTCTCTTTTCTTGTCGCCAAGTACTTGTAACCCTCTCGTACTTGCTCCCTCGAGTCTTGTCGAATCTCTCATTAAATTTTATTAGACCGAGGGACAAATTCGGATAATTATTCGAACGAATTCATTAGACGCGATTAACCTCGAACTGCTGTTGTGGATTGAAAAATACTTTAATACAAAAGACACACGATGGAGAATACTGCGCTACCTGTGTATATAAAATGTTTTTAAAGATCTCTCGTCGGCGATTTAAAATTAAAGAAAAAATAAATTTGAGATTGAGATAAAATAAATTGTAATCGTAACGTAGGAGCGTAAAAAATTTCGGGTCATTAAATTTTTAAGTTATATAAAGTCTCTTTTGGACTGCCATTACGGCAGGATTACAGCGAGAGGAGAGTCTGGCCGCTTCTCGTGTAATTTACATCGAGCAGGGGTTATCGGCCGACTTTCTTTTATTTCGCGCTGCTATATCCGGTGACCCAGGTGATCCGCACACAGTTATCCCTCATACCATCGACTGTGTGTAGCGGTGTTTTAATCCCTCCGTTCGAGAATACCATCTCATGTACACTTGATGGCAACTACGATTTGCAATTCGACAAATGAAATTAGATCGTTAAACGGCATTTCGTTTCCTTTCTCTCTTTTTCTCTTTTACTACTTGTAATACCAACTCTTTAGATGTAAATAGATGCGCGATAAAAGTAGGGCGACAAGTTGCAATCTTGTATATAATCTTTCCATGGCACATGAATCAGAATATTATCGCCATTAAATTGAAAATCGTAAAAAGCTATCGTTCAAAGCTAAAAACACGTTATTTAGTTTAATTTTCGAATCATTAATGCACTTTGAAAAGTCACAAGGATCGCAAATATCATTTTAAATGAACCTCATTTCAAAAATTGGTCACGAAGAAATCAATTTAATGTTGATTATTTAAAAAAATAACAACATGGTAACAGCGTGTTAAATTTTTCCGAAATAGAAAAATCGATTTCTCGAAATACCTTAATTGAAAAGTACAGCTGTAACTAGAGGACAGTGCGCGAAATAAATAATCCAATATAAAACGAATCGCTTTATATTACACGGTACGATCGAACTTCAAATAAACTGTACCGCGCTGCTAGCTATTTAATAATAAGCGTACCGAAATTAATTCGGGATGCTGGTAATTGTAATTCACACGGTGATCAATAACTCGGCGCGATAACTATTCGAAGGAGGACCGGATAATCGCGAGAAATCGTGATACGTGCACGCGACAAATATCATGTCCACAATCAAACGGAATATTTTATGCAAGATGCGAATACACGTACACACTGTTACACCCTAACGAGAACGCAAATTACTACAACGCGAAACAAGGTCAGTGGAAAGCTAAGCGCAATCGTTGCACCTGCTGAGAGTGACCTCGCGTTTATAAAGACAAAACGTGTATAGAAAATATATTTCTACGCGTAAATGAATTATAGCAATTATCATTATAAATGTATAGTTATTTATTTTTTTTATAATAGCGTTTAGGAAAGAAATAATTTCCTTGCGCGCGACAATTTTCGACGTTTGACATTCGCAGTCTCTTTTATCCGAAATCTCCGAGAGCGCAGCAGTCCAGCTTCTCTACCTAATGCTCCATGATCATGACGACATTAAGCACGCTCGCAAACACGTACGTGATGGCGCGGCGTGTAATTTACAACGTATCCCGTTGCGTTGCGCGAGCGCATTTTCAGCTTTAATCAAAAGAGCAGCGCGGTACGACGATAATGCGACAACGACGACAACGACGACAACGACGACAACGACGACAACGACGACATTTCCTGCGCACCGAAAAGTTCAACGGTGTTGGTTAACAAAGTGCACCCCCGCGCCATTTTTTACACCCACGTTTTCACGTACGCCCGCCACGTGGGTGTCATCGCCGACGCGGTGTCCTTTACGCAAACGCAATGCGTATCGCGTAACGTATTTTGCCGTCTTGCCCATTAAACGGAACGGCAAACCGCCCCCGCCCCACTACGTTTCAACCCGACTCTTTCATACCGTCCCCAGTCTGTCCGCCCGCACCATCCCTCGATACTCTTTTGTCCGACGACAACGTCATTTCCGGCCGGTCATTTCAGATTTACACATCGTCACTTCACAAGAGTGTTATTTATTTTATTTTCTATACGTATAAAAAATTCTTTTATTACAAAACATATTTATTAATATAATAATTATATAGCGCACTCTTGTTAATTTTTAGGGATGTAAATAATCGCCATTAGTGTTTGCTCGTATTATTTTCCCGCTATTATTCCTGTTAATGTCGCAAAATTTTATTTGAATAAAATCGGAGGAAATAAATTTTGCTCGCAATTAAATAAAAGAAAGTCGTCGAAACGCACATTTTTTGCGTACGAGCGACGGAGCAGATTTTTTTCACCGTACAAAACAGGAAGACTGTTGAAAAAATAAACGCCTGCTTGGCGTGCGTTTAAAGATACATTATCCGTTTTCCTAAATGTTTAGCAAAGTTATTAATATCATCGTCCGTTTAATGAAACAATGTTGAGAATAAATCAAGCCTTGTATTTACAATAACTTTCTCATTTATTACAAAGATGCACATATGTTTATTCTCCAAATTTCTTTGATGTAAAAAATTTAATGAGTTTACCTAACGTTGCGTCGCAAAGAAACAAACTGTCGGGCGAAAGTGGTAACGCTTATCAGTGAGTAATTTCGAGAGTCAGCTGGTGGAGGCGGTGCTCGCGAACGTGCCGTGTCAAAGATAAGCCCGTGCAATATGTAAGGTAGCTACTGAGGCATCGGCAGAGGTAATTTTCATGAAAATACGCGCGGAACCTCTTTGACCCTCCGAAACACGTGGAATACACTTTGAATGCACGCTCCGTTTCGGAGCAACAATCGAATACTGGAACACGGAATCGCTGGAGCGTCGACCACGCTAGATACCTCCTTCCTCCTCTCTCTCTCTCTCTCTTCTCTATTAATCTCTGGAACTCTCTCCGAAAGTCAATAAAACAGTCTTCGAGCGCGCCCTTTGAATTTTACACCCTATCCTTCTCGATCAGGTCCGATAAGCAAACCGTCGTCCCACGCTAAGCGATACGTCGTATACGATATCTGTAGGTACACACTTGAGACTTGCAATTATCGCAGCGATAAAATGTTTGGAATGAATACTCTGTCGAGAGACTTTCAATTTTACGAATCTCGGGGGGAGCGAAATCTAAAGAGAAGCGTGTGCATTGAGTTTTACTTGGTATAATAAGTTCCGTCTATAGGAAAATGTCAATAATCATGATTTTCACCGTATGTACTTTTTCTTATACCGAGCGGGTCGACGTTTGTACGTAGAAAAAAATTCCATTCCATAGACATTGACCGGCGAAACGTATGTAAATCCAACGATAAAATGAGATGATGTAATACACGTAGAATAGAATATACACAATTATAGATTTATTTATACTAATGCCTTTGTGCTTTCTGACAAATAAATGGAGAGTAATGACATCCGCGAAACGACAGAGCCAGGGTCAATTTCTCCTTCGACCATGACAATCTCGCGAAAAAATGTCGATCGTGCGGTGTGGCACGTCCATTTAGATCCACAGATTCGGAGGTCTGGCTAATGTTGCAATGAGGCGTCAATATGACGCGTGGCGTCTCGCTTCGTTTTAAAATAGAGAGGCTCTTTCAGTCGATCGCGGTCCTCGCGCGCTATGGAACGCGATCAATCTGACGGAGAAACGACTCGATGTTGCATCTTCCGTTTGCATCTCGACGCAAAGAGAGCGTAAAACTCTTGATACGAATTAATAAATCTATAAGCGCGCGTGCGAAATAAGAATTACATTTTCCCTCTCGGATCGCTCACTCGTCGCTCAGGGAAAAATCGCGTTGTATCTCTCTCGCGTACCGAAGGACGCGGCTTTAAGCGCCGTTGGGAGGAGAAGGAGGAGGGGGCGGAGGAGGCGGAGGAGGCGATGGGGAGACGTGTGTCCGTAGTCCGTACATACGCGCGCACCGACGGTAGTAGTAAAAGAGACCGAAGCGTATAGATGGCCCCGTACGCGCGCTCCTAGTCGGCGGCGAGGAGGGGTGCGGGGAGCAGCGGGGGGCGCGGGGTCGGGGATCGGGCGGGCGGAGGAGTCGGTGGCCGAGGGGTCGGAGCGGAGGGGAAAACGACTCGGAACTCGTGTCGTAGCGGTATGACGCTCGGTCGGGTATCTCCGCGTCGTGGCCCACACGCTCGGCCGGTGTCGGCTGTCGGCTCGCATACGCTCGGTACGCTCGGTCGTCGTCAGTCGTCCTCGGGCCTTGTTTGCGCGTGGACGTCAGGTGGAGCCGAGGGTAAGCGACGAGTCGCGTAGCGTTCGGTAGCGCGTGTGCGCATCTATATATCCAAGACGAGATATATAGTCTCTCTCCGCGCGCGAGTACATCGAGTTTTTCCGACGTACACGGACACACATATACATATATATATATATATATATAGATATCCATACGTATTGTATATGTGAATTCAAGTATAAAAGCGCGCGCGAGTGTTTTGTACGTACGCGCGGTTCACGTGTGGGAGCGCGGCTGATTAACGGTAGCGCGTCTGACGTTGTCGGTACACGGGGTGTGCATCGTATATATATATCCAGTGACACATATATAGAGAGAGGGATAATATATAAATATATACGTACGCATATACGAGTATATATAAATACATTGCCTACGTGAAGTGGACATTGCAAATTCTTTTGTGAACTCGTGCGCTATCCATACGAGTAGATACGAATTAATTCCGTCGACGCGAGAAGAGATAACGGAGGAGAAGCGTGGTCCATAGCCATACGGCGGATCGAGAGAGGAATCCCGCGAGGAGCGCGCAGGAAAGAAGAACAAAGAACGTCGAACGTGCCACTGCCTGGCGGTGGCGGAAGCGCGGGGGCCTACGTGCGCGAGGACCGTCTTTCTACCGTTTCCCCCCGTCTCTCCCTGTAGAGAGCTCGATAACTCTCTCTCTATCTTGGGGAGACCGCTGACAACGTTCGTTTACTCTCACCGCGCTGCGACTTGGTGCTGCGAGCGACGAACAAGGGCTACGGGAGAGAGCGGCGACTTGGTTTTCGTGTCTTGAGGTAAAGTGATTTTCAATGATGTCATAAAACAAGGGAGAGAGAGAGAGAGAGAAAGAGCGCGATGTCAAGTTGAGCAACCTCCGGCCGCACGTACGCCACCGAGCGTCCTTCCCTCCCCTTCTCCCTTCGGCGCTTTAACTCTCCGTTACTCCCCCTTCGCGTCGGAGCTGAACCTAGCTAATGATCAACCGCGAGATATTACAGTTTCGCGTATTACACACGACTTTATATCCACGAATAAAGAGGGATAATCGTTTCCTACAGCTCTCTTCTCTCTCATCCCATTATATAGAGTGGGAGTCGCGGCGCAAGTCGACCGTCCGATATATCGCGCGAGCGCAATTTGACGTGATTCGATGGCGCGATAACGATGAGAGACGCGATATCGTTAATTGTTTCGATATCGAAACCAATTTTCCTCAGAGACTCGTGCCTCGCCGTATCTAATCGCTAGAGCGAGCCGCGCTTGACGTTGCTCGAATCGCGACAGCCGAGCCGAAGCGAACCACCTGATCGCGAGTGACAGCGCGAGCCGCGCGCGAGATTGGGGGGGAGCGGAAGAGGGAGATTCCGCGCCGCGGTCTCCTTCGAGGACGCCCGCGCGCGCGGTTTTTCCGTCGACGAGATATCGCGATGATATCACGGGCCTCGGAGTTTGCTTCGGCCTCGCTCGAGAATTTCTCCCGGGAATCGAAACGGAATAATTTCGATGCTCTCGTGGACTCTCGCAAAGATCCGCCCCGTGACGTCTTATCTCATGGTTGAAATGGCGATCTAATTCGTTTCTTTGATCGTGTAAGGAATCGTATCTTTTTCCGAAATCACTCCGACGAATGCAAAACGCGCTGATGTCGCAACATGTTTTGCCCTGACTCATTTCTTTGATAATAAGCGTAACTCGATGTCACGAGTTAACATGGCGAGAAGGAGCTTAATTCGCATTATTCGCGCGGAATTTTCGTCGTTGCAACTGCAAATGTCTGCATCGCGATCTCGTCGCTAACGTATGTACGTTATTACGCGAATCGAGTCCCGGACTCGTACAATCGATATGTATCGCTCTCTCGACGGCGGTTTTGGATCGCCATCCGCAATCCGACAAGAACGGCCGCGCGTGTCTGTCGATGAACAACGTAATCCCGGAAATAACGTCTGCCAAAGTTTTCGGCGAGAGAGACAGAGCGATGTTGTCGCGCCCGACAAAGCTGCAAATGTATCGCTACGAATATCGATACGCGACAGAACGAAAAGATGGTCGTGCCTCGTCGAAAATTCCATCGCTCGCGATCGAAACGCGTGTAAAAATGTTTATTCGTTTCAACGGCAGTTAAAATTATGATTTATGAAGTGTTCGAGGGGGTTACATAAGTTACTTTGAAGATAATTTGAGAGCGCCTCGAGTGGAATTTTATGGCGCGGGACTTTCGAGCAAAACTTTTACGACACTTTGTATGTGCGAACACTTTTAGTATAGTTTTCATCGAAATTACGCTTTTATAGAAGGATTAGAAATAATCATTTAAATGGATTAAAAAAGAGGAGCGTTAGAATACTGGGAATTTGAGTAAATACCGGACCGGCAACAATGGATAATGGCTCGTAATGTTCTTTCCAATTTTGCGCGAGCTCGAAAAGCGCGGGCGTTCGTTAAAAACTTTGCGCTGTCGGAGCACAAGATGTTGAATGTTGTTGAAACGTTACCTAACCCGCCCTTTGCGCCGTCCGTCTTTCCTATAAAGAGAAAATCGATTCCTGCAAACTAACTTGTTTTAATTTCGCAATACAGACGAGACCGAGTTAGCTCGACGGCGACGAGTGATTTCGGTGGAATTTAACTCGCCGAGAGAGAGAGAGAGAGGGATTCGTGGCTCGTGGCAAAGAGAGGGAAAACTTGAGCCAGCTTCGCTTCGCGTCACCTTTGACCTGCCGAGCGCGAAACACCGGACAAGATATCGTCGCGATATTTAAACCCCACGGCGGCGAAACGCGCGGTTTTTGCGTGGTAACTCGAATAAGGCCGCAGCAGATCGGTCGGTTCTTTGACAGTCGCGAGAAACTCCAACCCGCGCAGGTATTTATTTTACATCGTACAGTGTATATACGCGGAAAAGCTATTCTCTCGCGCGTTGTTGAAGTGTGTCGGTTTACGATAAATCCGAAAACGCTCTGCAAACTCGACGCGACGTTCGTTCTTTTTGCTAGATTTCACAAATATTTGACGCGCGCGAATATGGGTTAGTTATCGTTATTCGTATGTCTGACGTGCGAAATATTCCTCTCTTTGCCGATTGTCGAGATAATTTCTAGACGATTTAAAAAATGCGGGGCAGTGTTTCTGAAACGAAACGGTTTTTAGTCGCCGTTTAATACATCATCGTCGATTTAAACTTCTTTACGGATGAAAAGACGTAAGCTCTCTTATTTCCAGCTTTACATTTCCATCTCCATCAACGTACGTTGGAAATCAATGTACTTGAAAAATGACGAGATTTGAAAATTATTAAAATTACAAGCTCGCGCTCGTGAATAAACATTTTTATAATATAAAAGTCAATCTCTCTCTTGATTTAACCAATTTCAATGCAAACAAGTTGCGAGGCAACCGTGTCGCTTTTTCTTTCGCCGACTCGATAAATATAAAAAGGTGCAGGATATATCATATAATATCGCTATCGGGCAGCCGGGCGTTCTTCAACTTCGCACGCACGCAATACGCCGCGTATCTAAATAGTCCGGCAGCCTTCGCGATTTATCACGTCCAATGGGGCTGTTTAGGGGAAAGAGGAATGGGAGGATGCCATTAAGTGGATTGCACAGCCCGCTATCGATTTTCGAGTTATCGCGTTTATGCCCACGGCCTGCGAGCCGCGCGATCTTTCGTAAATCCACATGCTCCTCTCTAACGTTTGTTCCCGACAAGTCGCCGATAATAAGGTCGATCGGGGTACGAATCGCGAGCCTAAGATTCTTGGGCGCGAGGCGCGCGGGAAATATTTTCGCGCGTTCCTTATAAATCTTGGAAAAGTCATCGGGCGAAATATCTTTCTGAAATATGTGTGTCGCGCCGAGTATTGATTGCGAGAATAGTCGTTGCCCCGGTATCTGTCGAGTGCTGCCAAGAATAACGAAGATAATTTATGGCCCTGTTAAAGTCGCATTTTCCCAGCACCATACAATGTATTAAGAGCGACGCCATAAGAAGGATGACTCTTAGAGTCATTTGGGGTTTAATAATGACTTGTAAAATTTCCGTTACTCCTTTGTCCGTTTTCCTTGAACGGGTCTACGAGATATTTAAAAGTTGGTTTTCCAAAAATTTCCGGTGGAGGGATTAACTTTCACTCTCATTGTTTCGAGAATCAACTGACGGTAGACGTTCATTATCGAGAAGGAGACTCTCAGATAACGAGACCTGTTGGAGCGTGTGATTTATGATTTTATCGCGAAACACGCGACGCCCGCGCACGCGTGTCGATCCGAGGATCACGGGGGAAGCACGGCCGCGAGTCAAGGTATCCGGTTATTATCGTGTTTGCTGCCCAAGTTAACCCCGCGCCACTCGATACACAAGGCGTGGAGTTTATTCTCACCTTGCGTGAAATACCGGGTAGCTGATCGTCGAGCATTACGAAAACATAAACACAGTCGGACATTTCTAATCCGGGAGTGGTCGAGTGACCCGAGGGCTCGTCGATTCGTAATTTCCTAGCGTTTTATCGGAGCGATGGTCTCACTCGTGCGCCGCTTTGTCCTCGATGACACAAATAGACTGAGAAAAGCATGCGCGAATCGTATTATAATATTTATAATCATAAATTCGTATTTTATAATATTCATAATCATTAATAATATTAATATAATATTATATAATTATTATATAAATTATTTTTTGAAATAATGCTGTAGATATCGTGAAGCATTTTAAAGAATTGTCAGTTTAAACTGAGATCTGGATTCTTTAACAAAGTTGTGGATATTTTCTCTTTATCTGTGGAATATGGACTTGTGTTTGAGAGTACCGCATTCTTCTCGGTGCTACGCGGCGTTATGTCCGCTTACATCAAGGACGAAACGAACGTAACCACGCTTTCATATCCTTTATGGCTCTACAGTTAATGGTACAGTTGATTGGCTAAGCCTCTTCCGAATGCTGCTTTTCGATGAGGAGAGAAAAATACTCGTGTAAAATTAATCTTTGAAACATATCCTTGGTAGATTTAAATTTAAAATTTTTGCACCTCGATAAATAATTTTCGATAGATAAATTTCATGCCAATTTTTAAGCGTAAAGAAATATCAAAGAATATAAAACGGAAATTTAAAGAACAAAATAACTGGGACGTAATGACATTCCGTGTATTACCGAGATATCCCGATGCAACGGATACGTATTCGCATTACATTAGTGCGTCTTCCGTGCATTCAATTTGCGTTGTTATATGTCTATCAATTACGCGGTGAAACTACGCGTATACTACAACTCGACGTCACCGTTAAGGACTCGAATCGCTATCGCGGTGACGACGTATCGCGATCTATGTCGACGGTGCGCCTCGTTATCGATTCCCGATACTCATAATGTAATCGATGTCGTCGTCGACGATATTAACTCTTGGGAATGCTTTGTGCGCGAATGTCGCGAATTCCTAATTTTTCATCGAAAATCGGGCGACATGTTTTTCCCCCTTTATAAAGAGATTATCTCTCCTCGAGTATCGAAAATTTACATTTTAATATAAATATTATATTTTCAAATTCTTTTTCTTACAATGTAATAATTTTTCTTCTACTCGGTACGCATAAATCGATGAAGGATCCTTCTCCTTCGGAGAATCGCGAGATCGAGAATACTTTTTACGCAATTCTTTGTGCGATGGGAAAGCGATAACGTTTCCTGTTATCGATACATAAGCGCAGGAAATCGCCGACAGATAAAAGTAACATCGCGACGTACATGAGACATCGACATTCAAACTTTCCTGCGATTGTTGCGTCTTTGGTGACGGTGAATTTCGATTCGTCGCATCTCGCGGAATTTATCCCGGAAACGACAACGTTAACGTTGCGCGACGTCGTATCTCCAGCAGCCCCTGTCGATATTATATTTTTTTTCCACCCTCGGATGGGAATCTCCGGTGCTTCGTCCAATAAAATCGTCGGTGGTAAACGCCGTTGAAAATAGCACAACATTGCGCGTTTCGCATTCCGACGCTCTTCCCACTCACACAGTGGTATATTAATTACATGGGCCGATGATACTTTGCGCTGCGCGCGATAATGTATAGAATTCACCGAGGTGGAAAACTTTTTTTCGATATCGTCGGAACATCGGGGTCAGATTGTTACCGGGGAGGATATTACATCACGCTGCTACGCGCAGGGGATGAAAGAAGAATTTTTTTTTTCGTTTGATTCACAAAGCGACGCAACTTTTCCTAATCCAACTTTATGATTGCGCGCTCGATTATTCTCCTTCGATGTTAAATCATCGAAAAAAAAAATCCTCGTGCGCGATTATGCGCGTCGACTCCCCCTCGTTTCATCGTTTCGATCTTGCTGCACGCGCGTCGCGATGAAACGGACACCCGCCTGTGTAAACGCACTTCCGGTGCTCGGGCTTGCGCGTGAGATATCGCCTTTATACGCATCGGCGAGCGCTCCCTTCTCCCTTGGTCGCTCTCCCTTTTAAAGTACCGTCTCGCTTTTACGTTATGCGTGCTCGCGTAATATAACTTGCTCTCGTGCAAGATCGAAGCGGGACCTGGGGGACGCGACGGTGTCTCCTGGCGTCTTGCAATTTCGGGATAATTCGAGGTTCGACGCACACGTACACATCGTGTACGTTGTTCGCGTCCGCGGCCGGAATCCGAATTCGAAAATGGCATCCGGCATCGATCGGCCGCGCGACCGGTGTACACTATCGCCCGAAAGTTGAGACAACTTTGCAGGGGCGTAGCCACTGCGAGGTGAAATTATGCAAAGTGCAGCTGTTGGCGGGCGCGTTTTAACTTTTTCGCAGCGTGGAAAGACATCGGGAGAACCGGAAACGTACCGCGAATAATTTGGACGGAAAAGCAGCGAGATAAACTTGCACAATGGACGCGAATGGACGGCAGCGTGACTTGACGGCTGAATTTTTAAATACATGTAAAAAAGTAATTATTCGCTAATTTATTTAATGTCGCGATAAATGTATATATTGTCATTTCTTAATTATTGCTTAACATAAAAATGCCATATACGATAGAATCAACGAGCAAAATTTCACACGTATTTATTTATTCGATATTTAATATTAATTGTACTTTTTCGCGAATGAAGCGACACAACGGCGTGACCGAATAGCGTGGCGTTGACGTTAAAAAAGTACGCGCGTGTTGCCCGATTAATACGAAACACATGCATCCGTTCTCATTTGCGGTGCTCGCGTCCGGACACGATTCTCGAACGAAGGAACGCGCGGACACCGCTCGCTTCTCGTGCGAGTTAACCTTCGCAGGCTCTCTTCTCTCGCCCTCTTCTTCCCTCGGCGCGGCCGAGGAAACGAAAACCCGTTAGAAATTGTTCGACGCCGCGCTCGCATGTCCAAGATGCCGACGACAAGCGTGCGCTTACATACAATGTTCCGCTATAGGTCTGTAGCTCTACTCGAGCTCTGACGAGGCGATTTTTTTACATCGACAAAAACGGCAATTTTTACAAAAAGCTTGAAATTAAAAAGTCTCCGAAATTAACTAGAGAATTTAAGTTTCTATTCGCACACTCGGACATTCTTTTCGTTACGGAAATCAACTTGAAATTAAGCAACGGATCTGCCATTAAGTGCCGAGCGGTACATTGTATACCTGTGTACACGTGTACATATACACAACACAATATCTGCGTACAGAGAGAGAGAGAGAGAGAGAGATCCCCTCTCACGACTCTTGCATCGTCCCGAGTTGCCCGGTCGGCAAACGCGATGAAAGAAGAACGGCGGTGGCGTGAAAGTAAAGAAAGTGGGCCGCTCGAAGTAGTCTTCAACCTAGAAGCGTTGCGGTTCTCTTCCTTCCGTTCGATGTCGTTCGCCGAAACAATTCGATAAGCCTTCTTTATACAATTCTGCCTCGAGTTTGTCGCGTTGCTCGACCGTTGGACATTTCCCAAGTGGTAATTAGTCATACGACATCATTACAATCCCATTATTCATTTTTAAATTACGTTATTGTCATTAATATTATTATTATACCATTATTGTGCAAATTTTATGAATCGTGTCTTTTCGAGGTGTATAGTCGAGATTCTATTACATTTGTCAGTGACATCGGGAAGCCTCTCCAAGTATATTAATAGCGCAAATCTATATAAAGATAACGACAGGCTTTTTTATTATTCATCATAACCTTCGGAATGGGAATTTAATTGTTTAATAATTTTACTTTGGGCATAAATATGGGAAACGCAAGAATTTTCGAGAGTAATTTGTTACGGGAATTAAATACAGCGCGAAATTTTTATGGTAATTTTCGCGGAAATTAAACGGTCTGTATAACACGATTATGCAAGTTGAAAATTATCGCAATATTTTAGTCTCCCGGAAAATATGCGAAAAAAAAGAAGCGCAGTATTTCTCTTTCGCCATTCTCGAAAGAGAATGTAAAAAATTTATTTTTTCCAACTATCTCGTTTTACATCCGAAACAACGAATTCGCGCTGTTCGCAGTTGTTGGAAATAATTAATTCGAAACTCCCCAGTTCACATCGGAGCGTTCGCGTCTCCGAGTCCTGACGAAGCGTTCGCGCATAATTAAAGTCGTTTAAACGGTGTCCTCGTGCGCGACGCATTATGCGTCGAAGGGTCGAGTATAAAAGACGCGCATATGCATGTGCGACGCGGCGGCGGCGATGGCGGCTTAATCCTCCGATTCCGTTCGTATACGATAAAAGCGAGAAGGGGACTGTCGCCTCCGTACGTCGATCGCTCGTTCGCCCGTTCGGAGCGCCTCGCGAGAGGAAAAGACGCGATCGATCACTGGATTAGGAATTATTTATAGGCTGGCGTACGCGCGCGCGCGCGCACCAGCCTGCGATGGAATTTTCGCAGCGCTTTATCTTGCGATCGCGCGATTGTCACTTTTGCTAGAACGGGGATGGGGAGAAGAAACGTCGATGACACTCGGAAACGCAAAATTAATCGTCGCAAATTTAAGAAAGTCTCGTTGTCCAAGCGATTGAGTTTGGAGCACGGCCAGTATCGATGTCTGCGAATCGAGAATCACGCGCGCTCGAGATTATCGAGGGCATGAATCTCGCGTAATTTGCGGAAAATTGGATTTTGTCAAGGATTAGTTTTTTTGCGGAAATTAATACGACGAAGGAAATTTCCTTAAAAAGACGCTCGGCTATCAATTTGGCTTTCTTTGCGCGTGTCGCTGATGGTAAACACATCTGTTTTGATTTCGAGCGCGTAAATATATCTTTGAGAGCGAGAGAGGGAGATGTGTCTCGCGCGATCTTTGCAAAACATCGCGTGATACTTGCAAAGTAGATTCGTAGCTTAATAGTTTGTTCTCTAGGCGTCGAGTAATGGAGAGGCACGTTCCATTTAAACTTTAACGAAACTCGTGAGACGCATTTTTATTCCCGGGATCGAATGAATTTTTATGAGCTTGACGCTGACTTGTGATCGATATACATACGCTCGATCGTGGAGTAGCGCATTTTAATGGACGGATAGCGGACGTAGTCGATATAACTCTTCTCTCTCTTTTTTCTCTCTTTCTCTTTCTCTCGCAGAGAAATACAAATACATTATAAATGATTTAAAATGTTCGCCAAAGAGCGGAATAAATTGAAACGGGAATCACATTACAATCATCTTCCCCATCTTTTTTTATTGTTTATTTGGCAAATCTTTTTCGTACTAATTTATATTAGTATTAGTAGACTATAGTTTAATAGTCGGGACGTTGCAACGGCTCATTTCGACGGTGTCGTCAAAATTGGGGCAATATATTTGGAGATACTTGCGCGATATGTTGCTCGGGATACAAGATACGAGGATACCGTTGATAAGAGAGAGAGAGACGAAAATATCGCCGCGTAACGTATAATCGCAAAACGTTTGGCAATCATTGTTTTGCGGTCGAGCGGAATCATTAGCTTGGATTAGTTGGCACAGATCCACGAAACGAACGGATCGACTTGCCGATCTCTCGATATCTTAAAGCGCGAAAAATCACGATCCTTCTCCGATTCGTATTCGACGAAAAATGCATACGACGGAGCTGTACATGCGATATTAATAACAGTGATCGTTCTTCCCGATGACATCATGACGGCTCGCGATTGACACTGAACTTACGGAGGCTGCGCTCGCTCGTTTCCAATCAACAGCACGCGTTTTTTCTGCGTCGTGCTAAATTGTCAATATTATTCAAAGTCGAGTTTTCGTCACGTCCCGATGGACAATATGAACAGTCTGGCAATAATAGCACCGTCGACCATACGTTGCGTTACAAACTGTAAATATTCAGTAATCGAAAACAAAATTTTACTTTGCGAGACGTCATACGGTTGCGTAATGTTTCAAAGTACCATCAAGATAAAAAGAGAAAACAGGAGTATATATGGAGAATATACGTTGTTTCTAAATTACCGTTTTATTGAAAGAGACAGCGTTGAAAAAGGCACACGGACATCGCTCGCTGCGTCCGCGATATTGCAAAACCGCAATATGGTCCTATTCGAACAAAGCGTTTTCGCCGAAAACCATCGAGTCAATTTCGTAAAATCACGCTCGATTGTACAAACGATCGCCGACGCGCTTATTATTATTCGTTTTGCTCGTAACTTTGCGAGTAATTTATGCCGCGAAAATACAAACTTGGACCGCTCGTCGCGAAAAGAGAGGAGAGGGAAGAAAGTACAAGAGTTACATTTGCACAAAGTTACATGCCGGCACCGATTAGAGAGGCCGCTTGTGGAAACTGCGTAAGAAACGAGACGACAGGAAGGAAGATGGTCTCCCAGCGCGGGCAAAAGAGTATCCCGACCCATCGCGATCGATAAAAAGGTGTTTCGCAACTTGTTTTATCGCGTGCACCATGTTCTTGGCTCTCTCATTTATCGCGAGTGCGAGAGAGACAGAAGGAGAGACGGTGCATTCCTTTTGTAAAAATTAATAAAGAGAGAAACGCGCGCGCAAACGAATTAAAATTGCCGAAATTATTCCCGATGCATCTCCTCCAGTCGGAATGATTGTTAAAAGGAACGCGAGATATCGCAAAGTCAGCGACTCGCGCGCGGATATTGTGACAAGTGTGCGCGACTCGGATAACGATATTATTATTTGCACGAGCAGCGCGAATTTACACGAGCACGCGACTCCTTCGCGAGCTTCTAAAACAATCGGTATAAATGCCAGAAGAGCCATGTTCATCGGCGTAATCAAGAGGAATGCGAAACTGGAAACGCGACGCGCGCGTTATATACTTACGTTATCGGAAATCCCCCGGAAACATTCGGTGTAAATCCGCGATCGTAGATTTATGCGAAATGAAGCGGACGCGTTATATCGGCAACAACCTGCAATTTATCGATATCGGGGAAAGTATCCGCGAGAGTTTGTCCCCGACTGTCCGCGATCGGGAATCCGCCAATTGTTTCGAACAATGAACGAAATGTCTTGTACGCGACATACACACACATATACATACGTATACCGGGTGTCCCACGCGTTAACGCTCGCGTCCTTATGCAAATCCACGGTCGCTATCTCGCGGATAGAGACTCTTCATACGTCGGTCGCGTGACGCGAAACTGCCGCACGTACATACATAGGATTCGTGCTCGCACATGACGTATCGCGTATCCGAGGTACATAGTACATACATATGACGTTACACGTCCCGCGTACGGTGGCGAATACTGCCGCCGATAAGATTACGATAATGGCAATCTTGGCTCCGAGTCTTTTAAAGCGATAACTCGATTTGTAAAAAAAAATTGCCCGCGCGTGTTTTTTAAGACCTTTAAAGAACTCAAACATAAATATAATGCGTGTATTACGCACTCGATAATTGCTTCTTTTAAATTTCAGCGAGCTTCCTCGCGTTGTAATCTTTTTTTTTAACAACGCACTCGACACCCTAAAGGAGAAATTATCGCGATATGGAGCTAATCATGGACGTAGATATACAATTTACTCTTAGACATTACGCAATTTTGTAATACATACTCTGCCCATAATGAAGCGAGAATCCGATATTATTATTTCGTTGATCGCGCGCGCAACATTTGCAGAGTCATATATTCGCAATCGTAAAACGGCATTCGGCATCAGACCGCAGACAAACGTCTTTATGTTCAATCGAGAAAGTCGAGGAAAAAACCTTGGCGCTAATCTCAACCACGAGCGCGCTTGCGCGCGCGCTCTCACGCACGCACACTCGGCTCATTAGGTGCGCACGTGCGCATATTTAACGATAGTCGACGTATTTCAGAAGGCGATTAACCTGCCGATTGGCGACGCGTGCAGCGTTTACACACTTGGAAAGCCATTTCTTCGTGTCCGATGTAAAATATGCTCGCGCTTACTAATTAGGTCTAAATGTTTGAATTAAAAAATTATATTTCAAATTAAAGGGGAAAGGCAAAAAATATTTTTGATTAACGTTTATATAATATAAATATATGACAATCTCGCAATACATAATAGACAACAAATACGGTGTAAAGTTATCTTTGATGATAAATGATGGCGCGTTAATCAACGCTATAACGGGCGATAAACGCGTTCATTGTTACGCTCGCATGGCCGAGTATCTTGGAGCAGCCATATATTCGTGCGTAATGAATAATGACGCGTAGTTATCGCGCGGCTTTTGCGTGTTTAAAAAACACGCGGATATAATCGAGACGTGATTTTAAAGCTCGTTTCGTCGGTCTTAAGAGAGTCGGGAGAGTAATCTTGGGCGCGCGCAAATATCTTTATTCGCGAGATGCGCCCACATTTAAATTACGTAGAATAAAGTCGAGAAAAGTGTACTCGGAAACCGAGTTCTCGCTTCAAACTTGCAATTTTAGCTCGAAAGGGATGACGAGGCATCTCGTAGAATTTGGCGCCAGGCGGAAACGTGGTCTACCGTGTCAACATATGGAGCTTTCGAGATCCAATTTACCAGACACGCACACCCACATGGGTCGGTTTTTCCATTATTCTTGGAATAATAACGAATTGCATTCTTCCAATCTGTAGCTAAATAAACATTGAGAAAGAACGCGTTTAAGAGAACGACAACAAAATGCAAATAATAGGATGGACGGATAAACAGATTTAGCGATATATGAGATGTACAGAGTGACCATTTCGAAAGTTGTCGATTGACTCGATGCGGCTAGTTGCGTACGTATAATACACCCTGCAAGATTAACGACGAGCTTTCGGAGGAGCGCGCCCTTCGAGTAACGCCCCGCGCGGCCCCGAGCCTCTCTACCTCGCGACAGCGCGCGGGGGGACACTATTTAACGACGTACTAAACCGCGACGCGCTCAGTGAGCCCTGTAGGACGCGCGTAAAAGGGGAGGAGACGCTCGCTCGCTCGCGCCTCGTCATAAATTTAGCGCACTGATCTCATTCCGCGGTGAATCCGCCGACGAAAATAGCAGCGGCCGTCACGCCGCGCACGCGCCTCGGCGCGTCTCCTCAGCCCCGGAATGCGCGAGCGTGTCGTCGCGTAGGGAGAAGGGGGCGAGTTCGCCTCTCCAACCACCCCCGCGCGAATATCCCGTGGGCGGAGGCGCGGCGGGACGCGGGGCGAGGCGCGGAGATCCCGCCGCATAAAGGCCGATGACTCTTTGTTTTGGGAGACCAGCGCGCGCGCTCGGATCCGACGCCCGACGCGGCGCCCGCTTTTCTGTCACTGACCTTCCGCGCGCGGCACGCGATAGGACGATTCCTCCTGCTCGCGTAGCCCCGGAGCCCCGTGCGCGCGTTGCTCGCTCGCTCGCTCGCTCTCCTTGCCGTTGCAGAAATGTCCCGTTACCAGCGACATCGGCGATTAGCGTGTCTTAGAAAAGAGGAATGCGTATAGTATAATATATTATATATATGTGCGTGTGCGCGCGTGTATGTATTGTGGAAATATGTACATGTAGATATGTGCCTCCTTTTCTCTATGCACTTTGAATACATTTGCAGCGTACTTTCCGCTTTCGAACCGGTCGATGTCGCAAACAGTGATGACGACAGGTCTCGCCTTTGGAGGAAAATTTGTTTCGGTATCTTGTTTAAAGAAAACTCGATGTTTTTCTTCAATTATTATCACTTTGATAACATTAACATTATGGAACGTTAAACGTATATTACTTTTTTATCGTTTTGTTTTTATTATCGAAAATGAATAAGAAATATTAATATGTTTCCTCTTGACGATAAATTTATTTCCTCCTTTTAAGAGAAGAGAGAGACAGAAGAAAATATACGAGTTCGTCTCTTCGTCCAATTGTAGGTAGAAAAACTCTTTGTATCTTGGAGTCGAATACCGCGCGAGAGCAAACGATGCGTTAGAGGAAAATCCGGATGTGTAGAGAATGGAACGCTTCGAGGCAATAATTGGAGACGATCGTCATCGAGTTGCGTGACAAATCAAGCATAAAGACGCTCTCACGCGCTGCGTGGCACAGATCCAGAGGCAGTCCTGCGAGCTGTATTCAAAGTACGCTATTTGATTTAACGATATAATACGCTGTACTCTATCAGAGACGGAAAAACTAAGCGACCGGATAGATCGAAGACGTAAGCGCGCCGGAATAATTACCAGCGTTTTACGACGGTTACGTCATCGATTGCGCGTGTAAACGAGATGACACGCATCTTCGCGGAAATTTGTCATTCCCCGGCGTCATCGTTGACGTCTTTGGTCTGTGTTTTTTTCGAGATTGCGCGTCATGTCCAGTTATACACAGGATATAAGGCGAATAGAGAGGTCAATTTGTGTAAAGAGATTCGTTTTAAATTGATAAACATTAACTTCTTCGAATACCGGAGGTATTTATTAGCGATGACGGGAAAAGTAAGAGCTAAAGATCAAAGTCACCATGATTAAATTCCAAAGATAAATAATCAATTATCGATTTAATTAATAGCGAAGATCGAAGGCAAGGTAATCTTCCGTCGAGATTTTATTAGGAAAATATTAATAGAATATTCATCAAAAGGCACGCGCATAATTATGATTGATAGATGAATATTTCTTGTAGGAGTCATTATACGTGTATACAAACGCAATGTTAGAAGATCGCGAAATTATGTATGCACCGTCGAGCTCTAAACGAGGTCAACGAAGGACTCGGTTTAGTTCTCTCTCGCGCACACGCAGGTGTGTGGTTATAATTTAATGAATGCATGATTTAATTAGTCGTAATGCGCGGCTACGCTCGCGCTTTTGTCACGGCATGTTTAACGATCTTGATGAAGATTATACGGAAAAAAGGAGTTTTCACGTTATAAAGATAATACCTTTATACCTATATACCTTTATTGCGATACTGAATACATGATCGATATTTCGCGTTAATTTATCATTCGAAATGACGGCCAACGAGACAAGTAATAACGAATTAAACGAGCGACGACAAATTCCCGACGATTCTGAGATTAAGGAGGTAAGGATATAGTGTTTGAAAAAATGAGCACGAGCATGAACGAACTGCTAACTGGCCAAAGAGTTTATATCCCACTTATTAGAGAGCTTGCTCGCATAAAACTTCAACTTTGCGCGAGCAACTGACTAGGAGGAGCGAAATTACCAACTCGAATTACGTCACGCGTTCAGAATATACGCAGAAAAAAAAGAGCCGAGCGATAGAACCTATCTCCAGAAAAAAAACCTTTACAAACAAGTCTTCCACCGAGACAGAATGTCCAAATTAATAGACACTTATTTATTTTTCGATAAGATTAATTGTTATCTTCGATTCTTTGATCTTCAAAATTGTACACGGCTGGAAAACATTTTTCGAAAACGCGTTATCGCTATATAAATTAAAAAGACCTATCGCAGCGATGTCGGCAAACAAAAGATTAAGGAGGAATCGATATCTAGCATTTGTGTGCGAATGCATTATCTTACGAGGCAGTCACGGCATTTGGAAATATATTGCGCCGTTCTCTAATTTATCAAGCCGGTTTCGACATAGTTTGTGTGTTTCGGTATTGCAAAACTCTGCTTAATCACGCGATATCGCGTTTAAAACGCAGACAGATGCCGCTCGTCGAATCGTAAAAGGGTTTACGCGCGGAGCTTTGTTTCTACGCACACATTAATCCGTTTTCACGTCGCGAAAATGTTTTTTTTTTTTTCGCGCGAGACACAAGCGTCTCCGAAACACGCGCTGACTGCTGCGCGGCTTTCCGTTTGAAATGTCAAAGAGATTAGCATTCGATGCACCTCCGATTTTCGCGCTCGTTGCGACTTGGCCGCCGATTTCGTCTCGCGAGCGAAAGAATCCCACGCGCGCGCGTTATCAGCATTTATGGTCAATTACGCCGCGTAATTGGCCGCGAAAGCTATAATTGGCGATCATTAATCCGAAGATCTGTCGAGAATCACCGACAACAATAGTCCGGGGAGAGATGCGCGGTCCGTGTAATTTGCCGGGCGATCGATCGGGATGCCGATAGACGGACGAAAAAGCAAACCCGCCCCTACCCTCGCCCCCGCCCCCGCGCTCGCGCTCGCGCGCGCGCCGACATATATACGTAATACGTAGACACGCATGCGGCAGATTGAAACGCACGTCACGCGGATAATACGCGAATCGAGCATGTGCCACCGCCGGGCCGCGCCGTGACTATCGATATGGGTCTGATTGCGCGAGATAGCCTGGCCCCGATATACCGACTATACATATATATATGTACAGGTATACACGTGCAGGTGAATACGCTAGGTGTATGGACGCGGCCCGTCGACTATCGGCGCGTATATACGTAGAAATGCGATGACACGCGCCGCCGGTAGATGGAAATCGAATAAAACGCTCATGGTTATGCTATTGCTACGCGGAACAAAGAACCCGTTTAACGCCTCTCTCGCTGAGAATGGGGAGCGATCTCGGTTTTAACCGCCCGCTACGCGGGTGACTATTTCGATTGTCCCGAGGTAATCGAATCCATCATTTTCCAGGGGGAATTTTCGTTGCTTCCAAGTCCGCGTTTATCCCCAAGCGTGAGAAAACATCCGCGTATGAAGGTTTTTTTATCGTCGTTTCGTTTTACTTTTGCTGCCTGACATTGATGAGTAAAACGGACGAAAATATCTGTCTTTAAAGCACCTGAAGTGGGGGTGAAGGTACAATTTTGAGCGACACTAGATAAGTGGGAATGAGAGGATGCGTAAAACTTGCGTAGAGTTTAGTGTCATTTGACGCGAAATGAATTCGAGTTGGCGACTCGCACTCTGGTGCTTATTTTTAATTGAATAACGGTTGTGTATCTAAACACGAAACCTATAGTACGATAAAAATAGCAGTTTCTATTATATCCGTTCCATATACGGAACACTGTATGCATATTTTAGAGCAAAGTTGAAAATAGATCTTTGCTGAACTTTGGCGGAGACGATCTAAAATTCTAGCGACGTCGTCGATAAGAGACTCAACTGTCAGTGGTTAGCGCGAGCTTTGTTTCTCGACCTGCATTATCTATAATAGCTGGCTCGACCTAGAAAGAGACAGAGAGAGAGAGAGAGTCGCTGTAACCAGAGTTAGTTAACTGCGTAAAAGTTAAAACAGGTCGATAAGAAACTACTCGTGGGCTTCCGCGACCTCTTTAACCAAGTCCCGAGTAGAATTACAACTTTGAAGCTTTGGACGAAATTACATATTTTGCGCACGAATTTTTCATTTTTACAGTCGACGCGTATTACATTGAATAATTCTTCCTAATTATATCGAATAGCTTCTCCGAAACATTAGAAAATTTCTCAATTTTCTCGCACACGCATACATCGCGATTCTTTTTCTTTTATAAAATATCTCGATGGTGGGTGGAACCTGTGCACTTTGGGCTCTATTGTTCCTGCAAAAAGCTCGGGAAGCCGTTCCTCGAAATTTCGTGGCTTTTTCCCTCGCTGCTTTACGTTTGTTCTTACGGAGAAACACAGGCATGGCAACAGGGCGAGCGACGACACCGGCGTCTACCCGACCAGCTGGTGGAATGCGCGACATCACGAGCCTATACCTATTCACCAACGTGCCACAGGCGCGCCTCATCCCTCGTCGTCGATACACTCTCGCTTCCTCTTTCTCTCTAGGCTCTCCCCTTTACCTTCCTTCTCCCCCTTCCTCGCTCGCGCGACTCGACACATGTAGCGAGAGCGTGCGGCACGAGACCCGAGAACCGAGCGATGGAAGCGATTATCTTTGCGCGAACGATAGCCGCTGGAATCTCGCGGAGATAGCCATTAATGCCGCCGCGCTACAGATGTTTCGGATGCGATCCCGCGCGACGAGACACCATTACCAAATTGCCATATCGCGCCAACGCCCGATAATCATGGTGACGTGACATGCAAGAGTCGGATAAAAATAGTCGACAGTGTCAGGTAAAAATAGACACGAGAGGACAAAGCTCGTGCGAGATGGAAATACTAATTTGCGATCGCTATAGATTCCAGTTGCTCGATGCGACGTAATCAAAATACGATCGAGAAATCTTTTTATCTATTCCGAACAAATAAAATTACTAGATTGATCTTTAAAAAAATGTGAAAGCTTAATGAGAGAGAAAGATAATTTCATATATTATAATATTAATTTTGTATGCAATTTTGGCGCATTTCAAGTGCGGAAAGAATAATATATCGACGTTGAGGCGTTATATTATTCCCGAAGTAATACATATTCAAGTATCTCGAGGAACCGTCAGTCGCGCGTTATCAGAGTGGAGATCCCCGATTCTCCGCATTAATTTTCTCGGAAAGAAGAGCGCGGAAGGGATATCTATTTGACGTCAGCACATACAAGGTTGCTTCTGGTGACGCGCGTGCGACACGTTCGCCTCCCGTGCGAGAGAGGTCTACGGAAATATTTACCGTGGGGACGTCGCGGCGAGAGAGACAAGACTACTCGCGCGACGTTCGCGACCAAGTATTGGCTCGGTCCCATCGCTCCACGCGCGACACATATGCATGTATGTACGTATGAATGTGGTGAAACGAGGGAGGTTGAAAGGAGAGCAGCGGGGATATCCGAGTATCGACGACACGAGCCGATGATTCCGAGGCTCACGCCGCGTCCGACCTCCTCCTTCGTTTCTCTAGCCGCCGGAGAAGATCCGCGCGATCCGGGTGGGGATAACATCTGCTCTTAGCGTGATTGCCGTCTATAGACGCGGCTCTACGAGGACGGCGGCTGCGGGCTACCAGATAAACGTATGATCCCTAATGTTGCCGGCCGCGGCTCGCGGAAGGTCGCGGCGACAGAGAGAGAAAACGGTTCCGGATAACCAGAGATTGGTCAAGAATCGGCCAACGTGGCACGTCCGTCGCTCTTACTTTATCGCTTCTCTCGTTGTAACGTGCCTCGGGAACGAATAGTATATCTAATTGTGATTTATATTATATAATTGAGAAAGAGCGCTCGTATATATCTTATTGCATAATTTGAATATTTATAGGATAATTTTTAATAATAATTTTAATAAGTTTTTTAAAAATTTGAGGAGTTGTAAAAGAGTCTAGCGGATGGACAAAAAGGATACCTTTTATAATATCGTATAAAAAAATCTTTCTTTTTTGTGAAAAAATAAATTTTTCGAAAGAAAACTTGATTTTTGAGACGCGTCTAGTTTCCAGAGTGAGGTATTTCATTAGCATCTTGCTGCTGGATGATCGTACTATGTATTATCACTGGCAATTAATCAATTAAGAGCTTAAAAGCAGCAGCGATTCTTCTCATCTATCGCGCGCTCTCTCCTCGCCGCGAAATAAATATGGATGATTCTGCATTTTTACTGCATATTCATCGTGAATTCGCGGCGAGCATCTCGACGCATTTCAACATTGAGATTCAATTTTTCATCAATCCGATCTACGAACATGTGTTGGCGATTATAATTAAAGGCTGTGTGTAAAATTGCATCATGTCTTCCTTTTCATTCCACGTCTTTGATTATTGCCTCACGTTCCTCGTCGAATAAATCTCGTATTTCTCGACAAAGATTACAAAGCAGAGGATAAAACATGTTTGTGACATTATTTCTACACGGATGAATTTCACATGACTTAATTTTCAAGAGCGAGAGAGAGAAAAAAGGACGGTAAAACGAAAATTTGAGCGCTTGACGAGGCAAATTGCAACGCGGATCTATTAATCTAAATCTAGGTCAACGTTGAATTGTCGACGGTCACTTTACGCACACGTTTCACTCTGCGAATCAACTTTTTTTTGGCGGTGGACTATCCGAATTACACGATGAAGCGGATTATTAGCGTTGCGTGAAATGGGTATGATTTGGAAGAAAAAGTTGCCGGCAAAATAACGATCGCGCAACGAGAATCCGCGCGCCTACGTTAATCTCCCTAACCTGTTGCGCGATCTCCGTTATTTTCGCGATAACGGCGACGATGAGAGGGAGAGAGGCTCCTCGAATCTGTATTTTCGTTTCCGGACGTTCTCGAACGACCGATAAGTGACCGGAGATATAGTCGCGTTATCGATACGCGCCGCGACTCGAGATCGGAATATCACGTGATGATAATGTCCGCAAACAACTTTCTGCGTTTATTATTGTGGCGCTGTATTTGTTTACTATCTTTTCGTATGAAGAAAATTTTCCAATTTTTTGTCGATTCTTTAATTTTCTTTCACAATTATTTATTTCAACAGATGGGTTAAAAACAAGTTATTCTCTCTCATTATTACTTAAGTAAAAGTTACATACTCTCTCTCTCTTTTTTCTCTTTAAATCAATCGATCAGTTTATTATTTATATTTATATGATTGAAATGATGTCGAATGACGCATATCGTAATCGTATTGCTAAATTCATGATCGTATACTTGACAAAATTCAATTCTTTTTTTCTGTTGCGGATGATAGCTTAGACCAAGTTACAAAATATTGCGACAAGAGATCATATTGCGGTAAATGCAAATTGAAACACTTCGTCACTGACTATACACCGTGGAACTTTCGTAATCGCTCTTATCGTTGAGTCAATTTCGATGCTTTACGAAACTAAAGTGGCAATCTCATGACGCGGCTATTGACGCGCTTTTCGTCGATGACTCGCGCTTTTCTCTCTCTCTAGTGCTTTAAGCATCGGCTGACGAAGTAGCGTCCCGCGCGGCAAATTGACCGAAAATGATGGATGTTGGAGGAATCGTGAAGGGAACAGAAGGGAGGAGAAGTTATATTCTCCTCGTAACGTAGCGCGAAACTCGGAGAAAACGGGCAAGAAGCTCCTCTCGCATCGGCTCGAAATAATATCGCGTCAGAAAAAATCTTTGGTGCAAAATCGTTTAAAATTAAAACATCCTTATCTTTCCACTCGTTTGTTATCGCGAAATCAAATCAAATAATGATTTCGTCAAATGTTATCGTAACGTACGCTTGCGAAATCATATTACGCTCGCATTCTCGACGTCTTTATTTCCGTAAACTGCCGCTTGTACCGCGTACCTAAAATTCGCGTGTCGATTTGCTTCCTTCGAGTCAAGCTCGTCTGCTCCGTTTTAAATAGGAACGATTTTTTTTCTTTACGTCTTCGCTCATTGCGGCTGTGAGAGAAAGTCGTCCGAATGGTCACGGCCTATTTAGCCGCACGACTCTGCACAATCTCGCCGAGAACGTGGCTCTCTAAATCGAGAGAATAGGAATCCATCGGCAGTCGAATAACCGTAGACGCGAGGAAAAAATCGCGCGATCCGCGCGAGTAACTTTGAAAAGTTGACATTAAATAGAATATTTGAATGTATCTTTAGATACTTTGCGAATAGAAAATTAAAAAAAAATATATAAAGTTGGATATGTGATCTGTAGACGACTCTTTAGCGAGAATTGAAAAATTCTGACGAGCGGTGTAAAAACGAGTCGCGAGCAGACTCGTTTTCCATATGAAACGTGGTACCGTTTGTCTCGCGGACAGTTACGACTCTTCCGTTCTTTTCCTGGCTACTTTTCGCACGCTCCTCTCTTTGCTCTCCTTCGCGAGCGAAAGACACGCCATTCATTTCCGGCGGCGAGATTCTTATCGCGGCGAGACCGATATATCGATTGCTTGTGTTTCCACGAAAAGAAGGCTTCACGGGGATATCTGGAGTAAGTGTCACCTCTCCCTTTTCGACGCGACGTGCGCTTTATTTACTCCGAAAAGGAGCTAGTTTTTATTTACACGTGTCGGGAGGACGCGCGCGCAAATTTTGTAAGAAATTGCGAAAACCGCAAAACCATTGCGTCAATATACGTCGTTGCAGCACGCTGGAAAGATTCGTTTCTTTTATCGTCAAGAGTGAAAGTCATTGCGTGTAATTAATGGAATCCTCGTCTGCAACCAGGACCGGCTAGATCGTTTTTCAATCTGAATTCACCGAGTTTTCTGCTTATGAAAAATTTCAGCTTACGTAATTTCTCGTCAAATTTCAAAACTGTTGCGATAACTTTGGACAAAAATGAGAGAACGTCTCGCTGACTAGGAAGATGTGTAAATAATAATAGCGGCGTAAAATGTTTATCGTTGGAGAGATCGGGACAAAATCGTCGAGAATTAATCTTAATTTAAACAAAAAGTGTCGAATGAAAACTGCAGTTTTACGCAAGGTCATTATAAACTAACATCCGCAATGTGTGTGTAAATAGAGTATACATGTGTAAATATAGATACGACCGCAGCGTATGTCCTTTAATTAAGCCATCGGTTCGGCCTTTTGCACTCAAACGAATGGATTTGCTATGAATGCAAACGAATGCGTCTATTCAAACGTCAGGATCAACTCTTCCCCTGCTCCTTTGCAGATAAGCGCATTTAATAACACAGTTATTTACAAACATGTAATTAAAGAATTATTAAGAAACATTTAATTTTGGACGTGATAGATTACATACCATAAATAAAACGCTTCAAGTTTAGTCGAATTATCGAAAAAGCGAAGAACGTGAACTCGGCTTCGTAATCTCTGATTTCGAAATATCAGGCGTGATAATGAACTTGGGAGCTGTATAAATATGTGGAAGCTCGGTATCGATAAGCATAAAATTAAGATGGCATTGAGACGTTTGCAAAAAAAAAAGAGATACGCGTATGAGATAAGAAAAAAAAATCGCTCCGCGCAAATTCCGCGTAAACCGCATACTTTCTCCCCGCGTTTTCCTTCGGCAAAACAAAGTAATCGATACGTGCAATTTATCCCGCAGGGGATAACCGGCCTATCGATCTTTACGACGGAGGAATAAAGTTTTATGAAGAACCGCGCCGCGAGCCTCTGTTCGGAACGCGTGTGCATCAGAGTCGCTTTACGACGCATTTGAAACACGATATTGAACTCGGTGGTTAATAAACCCGCGAGAGCCATCCAATGTGCCCGTACGAGGATTACGCTCATTATACGGGATGTCCTGGAAATGATCATCCTTACCATTCTCCTTATTTCTAAAGCGCAATACAAGTCAATGATTAAGTGAATAACGTAATTTCTTGTCGTTTAGAAACAACATTGTCAAGTTATTTCAAAAATTAATGACAAACAGACATTTTTCAAAGACGATATATCGATCGAAACGATGAATATGAGACATTTCTGTAAAAAATAATGTCGGTAATAATGGGAGCTTTGACAATGGAGCTTTGTAACGAATCTATTAAGCAGACGATGACTTGCGTAATCCAAGTGGGCGGATAGAGTGCTTTGTGTCTCTATTCAAACGAGCGACATAAATTCTCTTAAAATTTGATTACATGTATATATATATATTTTTTTGTAATTTTTTTGCGCATGGATTATTATTATTTACACATGATGCTCAATAGTGCGCGTGTTTATTAATTTTCCCCGCTGCATCTGATAATTTCGTACGTTGCGCTCAATTCTCGCATCACGTATGAATAATTATAATATATTAGCTCGCCAAAATTTACTTTATTTCACCGAGTGTGTTTGCGCAAAAAAAGAAAATCCTTTAAAAACAATTCAATAATGCGGCGAGAGAATACCAGACCACACCACTGATTAATATATACGCGTAAATAAGGGAGACGATCGAGGAGGAAAAGTGGGAGCCACCCGAGATGATGTGGGTGACGCGACGTCAATTTTGCGTTTTCTCGGTTCACCGTCCGCGAGATTTATTTATAAGCGCGCGCGGAGGAGCGATTTCTTTTTATCCGCTGCATTCCTTCCAAGGCCCCGGCAGAGAACGAGCCGTCGACGCCGTTCGTTCCTTCCTGCGTATAATACCGAGAGCGCTTTCTACATCTCCTCTCTCTCTCTATCTCTCTTTCGTACTCTCCCCTCTCACTCTCGAGCCTCTCTCGTTCAATATGGCACCGCCCGCCGTCGTCGACGCCGGACGTCTCTCGTTTCGGTGGAATATCGATGGCGTACCGAATGTACGCTCGAATAACGTTCGCGAATTATGAGCTATCGCCATATACTATGCCTGTTATGCGATTACTCGAAGCATACGTAATACGCCTATCGAGTGGCGAAAATCGCGCGCGAAAATACGCGGGACAGTGCGCGCTCTCGTCGCGCTTCATCAAATTAGTTTGAGACTGTTGTGTCGAGCAGAGCTTTCTCAAAGTCGCGCTGATTCTTCTTTCGCAACTGTTCGGGAAACGACCGTGGCAACGTTGAAAGATAGCTAAATATTAACGTGCATATTCGACCCATGCTTTCCGATATTTGAAGAGTTAAATATCTATATCTATTTCTCTTTTTCAAATTTGCATTTTTTATTTGATTAAAGTATTAGAAAATCGTAGATTTTGACAATCAGTCGTTTAAATTCTTGACAATTAGAAATTGAAATTGAATCGTATTAAAATAAAACTTTAAAATAATAAGAATAAATTAAATAAAAGAAATAAAAGAAAAGAAATTAATAAAAGAAATTAATAAATTAATAAAATAAAATAATTGATAAAAGAAATAAATTAAAATAATAAGATTAATTCATTCGAGATTCACACCAAGAAACAAGATTCGTTCGCAATTTAAAGAAAATCTTTATTCTTAAAGAATTAAATGCCCTTGCAATTAAATTTCTCAAACGTAGACAAGTTCCTGTCGCGTTAAAATTTGACGCAAACACCCGGTATAGCGGCGCAAACGTGTTCCCGGCAGCGAGAAACATCGTTTACAGTTGTGCAGCGATCGAAGCTCGTATTGTGGTCGGATGGTTTTAGGAGGGGGGTAGTTTGCCCCATTGCTGCCGCTTTCAAACAGTCGTGACTAAACCGACATTGTTACTAAATCGCCATTAACTTTTGGCAGGCGGTACTGTTATTTATAGCACGAGTGACTATATCGAAAATATTGTTTAAAACAATTCGGTTATTCCGCGATACAAGCTGTAAAAAAGATTTCAATGTCGCATTTTGGCGCATTTCGCGTAAAAAAAATTCAATAATCGGAGACAAAATTGTTGAAAAGTTGTATTTAACGTAAAGTATATATTGTTTGACTATTTAACGAGACGGTTTAATTACATAACGCGTTATTGTTTGTATCATTAATGTACAATTATCGATGTCTCACGTTTGCTATTGTGTCCTCTTTCGATGACCTAATATTAAGATGGCGCGTGCACAAGGGAATCTAAATTTAGTCGAGCTCCGAGCTTCATTTAATTGCCAAAGACTACTCGACAATGACATAATATCCAGCGCGTGACGATGCTTTTCCTTCGACGAAACCTCGTTAGAAAATCGTATTTTTTTCACGGCATCTTAAGCGATTTTTTAATGTCGCTTGCATGTATCGCGTCATTATAAATTTATGCAAGCTATAGTTTCATAAGACACGGATATTGGAGAGGTGCTAGAAAGCTCGCATAAATCGATTCCTTGGAGTCTTGTGTTGTTAAGCTTGCGTTTGTTAAGCGGGATCAACGATAGCCGTCGTAAAAGTCGTATCGATACAAACAGAGCGATGCGGTTTGATTTAATGCAGTTTCATTAGTCTTTGACGCGACCTGTTTATCTATCAACTAATGCAATCTGTTTGCAAATATCGTACCGCGTAATATTACTTAATTACGTAAATTTATATAATCCTAAAACTCTGAAATTACAACGCTTTGAGGGAGGAATTTTTCCAACTCTTCTGATACTCACAAAGAAGAGAATTTCGTCGTTATCATAATATCTCTACTAATTAATTCCTAAAGATTTTGCAATTCATGCTCGACATCCACCTGTCGTATCAAGGTGATACGTTGTAAAATGTTGAAGCATCTCGCTCTCGCGAGATTAACAGCGAGATTAACCAACGAAGAAGAGCGCACGCGAGGTTGCCAATCTACAACAATGTGTTAGCGTATGTAAATAAACGCCGGGGGGGGGAGAGGGGGGAAGAAGAAAGAGAGAGAGAGAAGAAAGTCTGGAGGGCGATGGTCGAAAGGGTGAAGAATGAGGAAGAGGGGCGGGGTAGGAAGAGAGGGACGTGCGAGTTAGCGACTGTGCAAGGCGGACTTTGCGCGTCAGGTTAGGTAACGTGCGCCTGTATGTGTGTAAGTGTGTGTGTATGTATCCATGGCGGTTTTTCCCTCATGGAGAAAGTTAGCCTAGGCGTACCTCGAGCGTAAAATCGCCTCTCGAGAGAGGCCTCCTCCTCTCTCTCTCTCTCTCTCTCTCTCTTTTTCTTTCTCTCTCTCTGTCTGTCTTACATTGTCACATTGTTATCCGCTTTTTCTTCATATGTTCGAGCTGTTAGTCTACGCATTCCGCGTGAGATTACAGAATTCAAATTTAATCGGTCACTTTCAAAAGTCGCTTTACAGATCGAGATCTTGCGGATCGAAAAACGAGAAGTTTACGATTAGTTTATATTTCTCGCGCCCATTTTCATTTCGCTCGTCTTACCTTTCGCTAATCAAAGATTCTTCACAAAAAAGAAATACTTTATATAATTGCTGTATTACCTTGATTTATGGTTCCGGAGTTTATTGTCTCAAAACAGAGAATTCCTCTCTCCACTCTACTTTCTCTCACACTTTCGCTCTATTTTCTACGGCAACGAGAATTAAGTAATCTCCGGATGATGAGAATCGTGATGGCACGACACCTTCGATCTTCAGTTTAACTTTCAATTTCCATCTTCGTCAATTCGGATGTCACTTTGATTCGCGAATTCTTGTATCATCTTAATATCGAAATGCGCGAAATTGCACTTTGGATTTTGCACTCAAAAAAATTACAGTAACCTTTGATATCGCGCGTGTAAAAACCGTCGTTTCGGTCGCGAATAGGCGGCCGACTTTCGAGAAATTTTTCAATCATTTTCAAATTGCGAACGCAAAAAAGTCATCGTAGTCGTTCGTCGAAGTAAATTTAAAGATCTCGGACGCGAATCTTTTCGCAAACGATCGATTTAGCAACAAGTGTCGCGCGAACGGCCATCCGAATCCACCGAACGCGACCGACCTCGCGCCATCTTGGCCGTCTAAAAAAATGGCGCGAAGAGACACGTGGCGCGACATCTTTCGGTCGCACGGCGTACCCTCGTCTCAAAATTTGCGCGATCGATCAGGAAGGAATAAAATTCCGGAATCGGAAAACTCGAGTCAATCGAAGACATGACAAACGAGTACGTGTCAAATTAAATTTTAAAAATTAATTGACACGCAACAATTTAAGTTAATGAAATTATAAATCGATCTTCGACCCTGTCGCGACCGGTCGCGCGGGCTTTCCTCCAAACTGCCTTTCTCGAGACGCATGGCATTGTACGCGATCGATTAAACAAAGAATCAGAAAGTAGATGACCGTGACTATCGGCCATAATCTCGATGGGACGGCGAATTAACAATTTTCACGCGATAGGATCGATTGGGAGATTGGGAATTAGCGGGGATCGGGGAGCGCGATTTCCGATGCCCTCGTTGAGAGACCGGAAATGATCTCGCGACCGGTCAGAAGTAACTTCCATGACAATTTAAAGTATCGCTCGCGAAAACATTTCTCGAGAATAGAGATCGATGGAGGGAAAAGTGAGTTTCGCGCGAGAAAGGAAAGGGGGGAGCCCTTTTTCCCTTAATATTAAAATACCCAAGTAGCAATAAAACTGCACGAAAGATGCGCGAATATAACGTATAGCGGCACGTACGGCAGCGAAATAAAAATTGTCCATATAAACATAAGAGAGAAGAAGAGTTGGAAACAGCGGCGTATATATTTTTTAAATAAACATTTTCGTTCTCTTATCGGAGTAAACAATAAATATTATATTAGTGGATATTCGTGCATGCAGCTTTTTCTCTCGCGAAATTGTAAAAAATTTCATCATTTTCCCCCCTTTACCTTCAGTTATTTATTTCTCTTTACGTGGAAAATTGAAAGAGATATCGGAAGCCACAGACTCGATGGATAGAATTTTGATTAAGAATCGATGCGCTTTTTCGAGATGCGTTTTCGATAACATTTCTCGCGAAATTTTCGTCAAATTAACGAGAGATCCAAAATGCTCCTCTCCCACGCACGCATCTTACCGTTGATTGAATTTCTCACGCTCTTATTTACCTTAAAATATTTTTATTCGTCGAGCGAGGGGAATTTTCAACAGTAATAATTTTCGCGACCGTTAGCGCGATTTCGCGCAACGATCTAATGTCATTGTCGTCGTCGATTATGAGAGACGCTGCGATAGCGGGACGCGTATTTTTTTTACTTCCCCTCCTCTCCGCTGACACAAAGCAGACGGACAGGATTTATTTACGCGCTGCGTGAACGGAAAGACGGAAGCACCGTCGTGTAACTGGGTCAGTCAGCGAACGACGACGATAGGGGGGAAAAGAAAAAGAGGAGAGGCCTTTCGTCTCCGTAGATTATCGGCTATACGTGAGTGCGTAAATGCATACGTACGTACGTACTTAGAGCGTACGTGCTCCTTTTTGCTTCCCCTCTACAGCCGCTCTCGCGAAAATCCTTGATGAACATGGTGGAAAAAGCGTATCCGCGCTGTAATCGAATTTTTTTCTCACCGGAAGATAAATGTAGGATGAGTGACACGTGTATCCATATATTATGTCGACCGCGAGAAACTGTTTACTCACGATGAAAACACACATGGAATACCGTTTCCGTGCAAATCTCCGCGAGATTTTGCCAGATGCACAAGTTATAAATGATACATTATCATTTTTTAACCGCGTTGAAATTATTTACTTCGTAAAGTCCCGGATCGTTTTCTTTCTCATAATGATCCGTTATCTCTTTTGTTTTTAGTCATCAAAATAAATTTCAAACATTAATAAATTTATCATAATTTGTCATTAAGAAAATAATCATATATTGAAAAATATGATAAAGCTAGATATTCCGGCTCCCAATCCGATCCTAATATTACTATTTAAAAAAAATAGTATTCTTAATGTAGGATTAGATTAGATATTTTATCGCATTAATAGTGCTTTCCACTCGGTTCCCATTTCTCATTAAGATTAAAAAGTCAATCGTTCAAAGTGTGATGAAACATTCTAAACATTCTTTTCTCAGATAATTGCTTTTGTAAGAATATCCAAGAGTTGACGAGACTCAAACTGAGAGAATAACAATTTTGCAATAATAACGATAATCATCGTAATAATATTCCCGTTTTTCTTGTTTCCGCAGACGCTAAAATGAGATTGGAGGAGGACCTAGTGATTCGCAGGAGCCGACCCACGATGATTTCCGCCAAGTATCGCGCCCGCGAGGAACGCCGTCGTCTGATGAAGATCTCCGCCGTCAAGCTGAAGAGAATCGAGGATCCCGAGGCGAGCTTATGCCGATCGGTGCTCATAAATAACGCTCTGCGACGATTGCATCGTGAAAGCCGAGACGACAAGACGCGAAGTTACGGTACCCTTCCGGTGATGACGTCGTACATGGACGACGTCAGCAAAGAGAGCAGCGTCACCCTCACCGGCAACCTCATCTCCGATGACGAGGAAGCATCCTCCAGAAAAAGGTACGGATTATTTTATTTCGAAATTTCTCGCAAAGTCAACTTGTCAGTTGCATCGCAATATTGCATAAAGAATTCTCGTGCTAATATTTTTCATTGATCGATTGACGCAGATTGGCCGATGATTCGAGGAGCGATGGGCTCGGGTCCAAGAGGCAGAGGCACGACGATCTAGATCTGCAAGACGACGTGTTCAGTGACTTCTACATTTTGCCGCCGACGCCACGCTTGCTCTCGCACATCGACGAGCTTCAACCGGAACCGGAAGCGTCGCATCACAACAGCCACCATCACCTAGGTTTCCCGGAAGATCGTCTGAGCAGCGGTGGGGTGCTCGATGTGCGATCGAGCAGCGCAAGCAGCATTTCCGCAACGACCGCCAGCAGCAACACGAGCTGTCACTCGGTGCTCTTCCCCGAGGATCTCGACGACGCGAACGCTCACCTCTCGAGATCGTGTAGCGACATGATGGAGGTGGCCGACGTGGTCGATCCCGATCGGCTCTGCGACTTTGCCAGGTTCGCCGACTCGGCGAAGACGCTGGAGGAGCGATTGGCCGAGCTGCAGTCATTGGACGAGCACTTTGACCTCACCAAATTCGAGCGTAACAACAACCAGAGCTGCGGCCGCGCCTTCCACGATATACAGACCTTTCATAGTCTGGTGCCTGGCCTGGAGACATAGACGGCGGCGGCGTCGTGCCTCGAGCGACCCGCGATCATGTCGCAAAACGGCGAAGACAGGACAGCGATTTTCGGGGATGCGAAATCACTTGACGAGCTTTGACAGATAAGCCTAGATTCACTTGTTGTCTCGTGGCTTATCCTCGCAAGTGAAAGATGTGCGCACGTGTCTGGAAACGAGCAACAATGTCGTTGAGATGCGTGACTTTATCGAACCGTATAGTGTCGACAGTGGCCAATGCGGCGTCGGAGACGATCCGTCTGTCTCCGATGCCGAGGACGAAACTTGCATAAATGCGAAAGCTAAAAAAAGCTGCGCTAATGGATTTTTTTACCGTGGGCAAATGGATGGGCAAAATTAAGCGCGCGCTTTTCACATCTATAACATTAAAATCACGAAACAGAATAAACATATTTCACGTAAAAGATGGCTTAAAAAAGTAATCTTGATAGGAAAAGAGTTCCAAAGTTTTAAAAAGATTTTATACAAAATTTATCAATATTTAGCTCTCATGTCAACAAAGTGGCAAAAAAACGGTAAAAATTTCAATTTTAAAATGAGATAAATCTAATATATTCGTGATTCTGATGTTAATTGACTTAAAAGAGTAGATCCGCAATCAATACATATTAATGGCATCACAAACTGAACGTTGAAATTATGATCGATAATTTCATCTTAATTTAACATATAAATTTTTCTGATTATCATTTCAATATAATATTTCAAATATAATATTTAATATATTCAATATAATATTTAATATATTCAATATAATATTTAATATATTCAATATAATATTTAATATTTTAAAACTCAAAAATTTATTCTTAAATTTATATTTTGAACTTTGAGATTTGAAAATTCAAATTAAACGTTTCATATACCCCCGGAAGAGAATGCCACGTAACATATAATAATATATATGCACGGTATCTCGGTCGAATCATCGCCTACGAGAGTCTGACTCATGCCGGTAATAATCTACTTACGGTACTGATTCAATGTTCAACACACGGCTACGAGATATCTAATAACACTGTAAACACACACCGCTCTTTAATCGGCCTTTCAAAGTAGCAATAACCTTAGTACAAACCTTTTTCTTTAGACCCAATGAAACTGTAGAATATTAATTTTCAATTCTTGATATTTTATGTAGCGTGTATATATCATACAAAGACGAAACCAACAATTACAGACTTATTGCAGAAAACAATATTCGAAGAAAATATCATTAGTTGAGACTCAAATTTTTCCATCATTCATATATTTGTCTAATATATTAATCCAGTAGTACAGCGAGAATTGCTCTTTGCAGTACTCTTTACCCTGATGTAATAGTTGGCTTCGCTTTTTGGATGCCGCGCTTGATCTATTTATACATTGGCAATATAAATTTTAAAGGTCATAAATGATAAATTTTTCGGCTGATTATCCGTATATACAATCGTTTCTTCTTTCTCGCTTGTATAATAAGTACATCTCTTCTTTACAACAATCATTTCTTTTCTATAGAGAGAATTGAATTCCTTTGCCGATATTTCTCTTCCATTTTTATAGATTATTATAAATTTACCTTTTTTTACATTTTAATTATTTTAATCGGAGAGGAATATATATGCGTAGTTGGTAGATAGTGTTTTAATTTTGTGAATCCGCCGACGCCGCGCTAATAGCGACTCTCGTACGTGTTAATAGCGACCCTCGTTCATCCCGATTCACGTATTCTCGCTAGCGTAATCTTCTTGGCGCGTTGTTCGCCCAACTTTGCCCGCGGCTCGGATTGCACCTTACAGTGCCGAAAGCGTCGTGGAGATACGTGCCTACATACTCCGCTGACGCGACGTCGGCCTTCGGCACACGTCACGCGCGTATGCGCTCATTGTTTGTACATATACAGATAGATTTTTAAGAGAGCACGTTATAAGTATGTAGGATGAATTATGTTGCGAGATAGCACGTCCCCGGAACTACGAATGCGCGTGGAAAACGCGGCTTTGGCGCCAACAAAGTCTTGAGCGTTTCGAACGTCGGGCTCTCTGATAAAGTTTCTCTGAGTTGCCGAATGTTGTACGAAGCTTCGTGCGTCTTCCCGACGTTTCGGAAAATTGAAAAGCGTTTAAAGAGCTTTTTCCGCGCAATGATTATAGTCTATTACTAGGAGAAGCGGAGAAGATCGCGCAAAGATTATAAGATTGTAATTTTCGCAATAATGCGAGGCGCGATCTCTTCTCCGTCTCGCGTTCGAGAGCATTGTATTCTATGGAGGATCCTTTCCCATTAGCCGATGTAGAAAACTCGCTTCTTCTGATATGAAAAGATTCAAAATTTAATATTCTTATGGAATATGTATATATACATACTCATAAACTTCGTCGTTTTTCCGAGATGCAAGCGACTGTTTTCAGATTTTATATGGCTAATGCGGGGTATGATTCATTCTAGAGAATGTTCTGCGAACGCAATTTTGTAAGCGCGACAGAAAGACACGCTACCGCGTAACGCCACGACGAGCCTTAGCTGTTGTATGTTATCGTATCATTTTTATTAATAATATCTTTCTGTACGCTCGAGAGGACTGAAAACAGCGACTAATAGCTGTATTTTCACACTGGTGATTTCCTCCTTCTATGGCATCATTCTATTTATGATCGAATAGAATGACACGAGAAATCGCAGCATTTGAACCTTATAATATTTCATTATAAAATCAATGAAAAAGTTAACCATGAAAGGAAATATCCGACTTTTCATGTTATGCGAATGAGGATGTCAAACTTGCGTTCCTCCGAGCGTTTTAGCAAATTATAAAGAGACGGGCGCGTTATAAATTATTCTTCAATCGTCGCACGATCGGTTGTGATCAATCGCGAGGTTCTTCTCTTCTCTGGAATGATATGCGGAGAAGAGCCTTCGCGATCAACGCAAAAATCCGAATCGAGAAGCGCGATTTTACATTAGATGAGAATTTCGTTTTTTATCGCGCAAATCTATTTCGTTACTCTTTATTATCTACATGCTAAATCGAATAATTTTGAATTTGAATCATTTGTTAATTTTACTTGACTCTTGGCATTTGATTTTAATCGAAAGAAACATTTTCTGGTTTTTTTTCTTTCTATTTTGATCGAAATTAAACTCGCCTTTGATTTAGTTACATGTTAAGAAGATATTAATATTATTTGCAAACAGTGTGTTTGAAGTTGGATCGTTCGAATATTTTTCATAACTTTTAATGAATTTTCTGCATAGTGCAATATTTTCATTCCTAATCTTTGCTAATGTTTTTTATCACAATAATTTTTATCAATGATTTTTATATGATTTAGACACTACCGCGTTTGTTGTATTGTTTGATTTAAAATGCGTTTGTTAAATAATTATTTGACTTAAATTGCTCGTCACACATGAATAATTTTTCTTTTTCGTTATATATATGTTTGCATTTTAATGTCGCGAAATTAAAAATGCTCAAAACTATGAAAACGCGGTACTGTGAAATATATTCCTCAAAGTCGCAATGTATGATTACATTATTATTTAAAATTATGCATGATGTGAGAAATCATGTATCAATTTATTATAGTTATTGGTACCAATGCTCGTTATCGAAGTAGCAGCCACGCTTCGTTGATTCGTGGTTGGCAATCACATTCATGCAATCCTCCGTTTTTTCTAATTTCTTTTATTATTCTTCACAAAAAGTGCTAAAAGGAATTGGATAATGATTTGTCACCCATGTCACATCGATTAACAAATATATATGTTATTCAACTCTCGAATAAACTTCTCATATACAAACTTTTATCTTCGTCGCAAAATAAAACGTGCGTAGTCTCTCCAACGCAAAAAAAATGGAAAATTTTTTCTCGAGAATAAAATCTCATATCCTTTGGAGATATTGTATTAGGTCAATTAGGAAAGACTAGTTTGCGATTTAAAAACATGTTTTTACGATACCTATCGTTATTACACGTTATTTTCGACCATCTAATATTTTTTAACAATTCAATATTCCGAAAGAGAGTTGGAAACAAAAGTAAAAGAGAAATATGATATGGGTAAAGACAAATTCCGTGGCAATACGTCTGGGGCGCGCGTTAAATGCGCAGATAGATCCAAACTTCCTTCGGAACGCCTGGGCCAAAGTTTTCCGAGAACCGTGTGCAATGTGTATACGGATAACGAAACTCGCGCGTGTATCATCTCCCGACACCTGACGATATACATCGCGTAAAACGGCTCAATGCGTTTACATGTAAATAGTCGCCTTAGCACTACTAAGATAATTAGCTATGTATAAAATTTCATACGTTGTTTAGGTTTTTTTAGTACTAGTTATATCCGAGATCAGTTACCAATTATATGAACAAATTGCAAATAAACTGCAAAAACAACCGTTGTCTTTTATTTCCTCCCTCGTCAATTTCCATAGTCTTAATAATTAAGAAAAAAATACGCGTCCAAAGAAAGAAAAAAATTACAATGTTATATACATATTTGTGTTATACAGTATTTATTTGTCATTGTGTCATATACATTATGCAGATCGCCATGGCAGTGGTAATGAAATGGAAGGTTGCACACACTTTTTAGTGGTTTTTTTGTTCTTTTTATTGTTTTTTTTTATTGATACTTTTCCGTAAAATATATACAAAGGATGAAACTAATAATATAACTATTACGCTTAAAAACTAAATAAACAAAGGATTATCATGCTAGTATAACCGTGTGTTAATATTAATTTAAATAACATAATAGTTGTAACACCGTGTATGTGTTGTGTCTATGTATATGAGCATAGGGATCAGACCGCACCGAGACCAGAGACGGAGAAAAGGCTCTGAACGTACAGACGGGGTGATTTCTCCCGCTTATCCCGTTTGGCACCCGATGCCTCTCCGTCACCCCTCTCGAAGATCATTTTCACGCTCGCTCGCGATACACCCCGAAAATTTCTTGCCGCTTCTCTCGATGATGCTGATAAAAGAATTTTCTCTCAAAAAGCGAAAATTATTCGTCTATCGCGATTATTGCTTCGAACATCTCCGTCGTTCGAGATCGTTGCCTTTATCTAATGTGGGCCCGGGGATAACTCTCAGTCAGAAACCGGTACCAGGTATCGCCAGTTATTTTTCGTTTCAGCATAAGTAGTATATTCTTGGAGACTGACTACCACACTTGGGATCTATAATTCGTTCCTTACGAGACGCTCTCGTAATAATATTAATGTAATAATTCTAAGCGTTATATTGTCGCGTAGAATTGAATTAAAGAATGCGCGTAAAATTAATCGCAGATTTGATACACAAGGCGCAAGAGAGTATCTTTCTCGCGATGTAAATCTTAAAATAATAATCTTAATCTTATTTAAAAGCACAAGTCGCGACAAGAGTCTCGATTGCGCGCTGATAAATCTCTACCCTAACGACAATAAATCTTAACCAACGGATTATATCTTACAGCGATCGATCCCGGTGAATCGATCCCTGGTTCGCGCTTTGGTCACGGTCGGCCTAAATAATTATAAGTCGCCGTGTAGGTCTCCTACAGGACTCGTACAAGTCTCCTCCTCGCTTTGGAAGATGACATCCCCCTGATTGTTTAAAGAACATAATGAACGCTTCGGCCGAAAAGAGCGAAACGAGGCACGTCGTGATCACGCAAAAACACACTCGAATCCCGCGTTACGTGTTATTGTGCGTTTCGTCATCTACACGGTGATGTATGACATACCGTGTGACGTTACTTTAGTCCAGACGCAATTTTCTGGACTAAATTACTACTGAATAAATATACAAAAAAATCAAAGAGAGAGAGAACTTTTTGTATTCTCATCGACCGCACAAACAAGTTGACGCATCATTCAGTCAAACACGATTGCTAATCATCTACGCAATATTTCACATCATATATTCGATAATTTATTCGTCAAAGTACCTGACTTGAATATGGATCGAATGTGAATCAATCCTTACTTGCGCGTATTTTTCTTCCGGATGTTCAAATAATATCTGATGCAAGATATAAATATTTTAACTACTTAAAAAGCGCAAAAGAAAGAATTTACCCATATTCCTGCCAGGTACCCGAAAATCGAAAGAATGTAGAGCAAAAGGATTCACGTTGGTCCAACTTGTTTTTTCCAGTCGAGCACGAAAAGAATACAAATCTTCACACAAAAATTGAGTTTTAATTAAAGTTAAACTAATATTTGCGATTTCTCTAAGAGGGATGGAGATTAGATCCGTCCATTCCACTGTTCACTCTCTCAACCTTTTGCGAACGACCTCGCCTAGTTTCTGCGATTAAGCCGCTAGATTCGATCTTGCCGCGACACCGCGATACTAAATTTTTGAACACAATTTTTCGTGGTCGAGAGAGAAGAGAATATCGAAAAGAGAGGCGGGAACGCAGTTTTTTCTGTCTGATTCGCTTCGCGATCACCACCTTGATATCTTTTTTTTTCCTCGGGGAAATTTCCGCCCAAGGCGAGAAACAAAAGACCAAGCTCGATGTGTCCCCGAGATATCTAAGAACGCGTTAATACAATAAAACATCATACATGTCCTCGAGAGGCTCGACTCGCGTAAAACTGAAGTGCACGTTTATTGCTTCTCTTCAAACTCACGCGACGATTTCTTTCATATTTTTTCTTTTTTTTTTGTTTTTTTTCCACGTGTTTTAATAAAATATCACCTCTCGCGAGAGGCAAGGTATCACTATTTTCTGAAAAATATTCTCGTCCACGCACACGCAAAGAACATCGAAACATTTTGCATGACGCGACGCTTTCTCCATTTTCCATCACATATTTGCGTTAGCATACTTGCGTTTGCATAGTTGCTCTCTCATTTTTTCGCTCTCCTCGAAGAGATCCGCTCGTTGCCAAGGCCGCGTATTTTGGTCGTTTCACTTTTTTCGCGACAAGGACACAGGATTATGTTATTCGAATCCTAAGAGCGAAAATACAATCTCCACACTGCCAAAGTGATTGTCAGCCACACAAGTCGGTTATCTTTCACGCCAAACTTACTTCAATCCCCGGCTAGCATTCCTTGTCACTAAAAAAGTGAAATGGCGAGTGAACGAAGCTGTTGCTATTGTAAACACAATTGATACACTTTCGATACATACATTTTGGACAGTCAGTCGCAATTGAGCAAACTCGATTTTCGTGATATTGCAAATCATTTCCTCTTTTACGAAAAAGGCAAATCAGAATACATATTAATAATACATATTAATATACATAATAATACATATTAGTGTATATACATGATAGTATATATTATAATGTATATACATAATATATATACATATATATAATATATATTATAATATATTATTACAAAATAATTTCACTCCTAATCCTAGATTTATTCTATACATGTACGTTGTATCGCACGCTCATCATTTGCCTTGCATCTCTTTTTTCTCACTCTTTTTAACGTACACAAGCACACACTTACACGTAAAAGCACAGCTTTTCATCTTTAAAATCTTGCGCTGATTAAACCCGATATAACTGTGACCTAATCATGATATATTACATATAGCAATTAATTATAGATAACATACATAATTCAAATTATCGTAGCAACACCTTCATTCACTCGCATTTTTATAATTTTTGTCATTGAATGAAATTACACCCATTCCGACATCCTCGGGACGTTTATTGACTCTTAGAATCCACAATTTTACCTTGAGATTAAATTGAACACTTGAGCAATCGAGATCGAGTAAACACAACTCGAACGCTGCCATTTTGCCTATAAACAAAAAAAAAAATAAATAAATAAATATCCAAGTATCATCCAAATACATCTGAAAAAAAAATTTCTTCAAACGTGTTATTGTGATTTACTTTTCAAATAAACAATCAACAAACATGTTTAAAGATCAGTTATTTCTTATCCATAAATGACGATAGAAAGCAACTGTTTCTTTTTTTTTCGAAGAATTAATGATTTGACTTTACTTCCGTGTGAATGATAATATTAAATGATAATGATTATTATTGGATCGGGGACAATGATACGATCGATCTCCAAGAGTCAATATCGTTCGAGGTAAGTTTATGATTTTTAATTTACACTTTCTGTGCAGCAAGAAAAATAGAATTCTTAAAACTTAAACTCAGTTCTCGTTCGCAATCCGCAAACTCTTCTTCCCCTCCTTCGTCGCATCATCCACGCGTGCATACGTGGCGGATGCCGTATCGTGGAGCGTGCCATGGATTTACATTAGGCGCGTGCAAATGGCGAATAAATCAGCAATGTCGAGCATTCGAGTGAAATTAGCGCAAGCGACCGTTTAATTACCCTCACGACGATAATGTATCTCGAGGGTACATTTTCAACCTGAATTTATTCGCTCGTTGTGTATGAACGATCAAAAATATAAAAAAAAGTACATGTATATGAAATATATAAAGGAAAGGTTTTTGTCAAATTTCTTATAACTTGATTTGTATAATTAAATAGCATAGGATCGTAAATTTTTGTTGAACATAAGCGTTACGTCCATGGATTGTAATAAAAACTATAAAGAATCATTCTAAGCGTCATACAAGACAAGAAGATAATATGTTACAATATTTTGAAAAGGAAATTCTAGGATGTAAGAAAATTCGGAATTAATATACTACAAAAAAAATAACATTTCCTACATTAAAACAATAAATATTTATGTACACATGCTATGCGATATCATAATCGTAATTTATATTGAGATTATTTAAAGTAACAAGTCTTAAATATTAACACGCAGTACTTTATATCACTCAGATGAATTTATCCTTCTCGCGTGTGTTCATTTAAATGTCAAATACGATTAAGAATATTTCAGGTAACAAATTTGTATAAAGCAAAAAATGGAAAAAAGATCATTGAGCGAGATGTAAAATCACTGTGATTTCTTGTCGATAACAAATTACACGAGAAGTCGAAATTTCATTGATTGCGAGAATGGTGAAAATCAAAATAGGGACATATGTACACGTGAATCAATATCAATCTTTATGTGTGTTACAATTAGTCTCTATGTTTTATGGTCATTATATATATTTGCGGCACACTCCACCCTACGGCTCTTTGTGATTTCCAGGTAACCACACCCTCGCATAGTCCCGATATAACAATATAATCATATTTATCGATCACTATATCGCTAGTGATTTGCATTCCTTCCTTCAATTCGATATACATATATTTATTATATATAGATATATCAAAAATATCCTTAGTAAAATAAAGCATTTATATGTATAACACGTGTGTGTGTGTGTGTGAATGTATGTATACCGTTACATACGTACTTTTTATATATATATTATATATAATATTATGTCTATTATATATATCATATTTATAAAGTTTTTTTATTTATAACGCGGTATTATATATAGTCAATATACATGTAATACCTATGTTTTTATTCGTACATTCGCGCACGCATACGCGTGCATTTATATAAACATGTGTTTGTGTGTTATGTGTGCTTTGAATGTATGAACATATGCGTTAATCGCTCGGTGATATTTTTTTAATAAAACGCTATCTCGCACGTTTGTTTAATGTATACAATATCTATTATTTTTTTCAATTTTTGAAAGAATATTTATATATTAAATTGGATTAGAGAAAGGAGGAATAACGTTTCTTCTGCAGATACAAGATTCTCTTGCACAAACTTGTTTTTGTAGTAATTTTTCTAAGAAACTCTATTATTTCATAATGGCGATCGAAAATCTATTATGCAACCACGATTGACAAACAAATGAAACACTTCGAAGGAAAATTAAAATAGTACAAGTATATTTCACTATATACTAAAACATTCATGTGTGTTGCGTGTGCAAAAGAAAATGTTGAGAGAAATATATACAGTTATAAGATAATGTAAAATAGTTATCTCATATTTTTGCTTGATTTCTAGGCAGTTGAGATAATCTCAATGACACCATCTCAATGACAGATATAAGAAATATAACTGAGATTATAATTGTATATTTGATTAAATAATAAATGATAAAATTGGAGAATACATATATGAACAAATACATATATGAACATTCTTTCATGATCTGTAAAGTGAAAACGTGTAAAATTTTGTACACGCATCAATCTATTTTGTATTTCTATTCGGTTGAACAATGCTCAAATATATAAAAATAAAATGATTATACGACAATAATAATTTCAATAATATTTTATATCAGTAATATATAACGATAAGTATTTTTCCCCATGATAAAAAAATATAGCAATAATTTTTCCACAACTTAATTTCAATGATTTTTAGTGCAAGATATTACAATGATTCAAAGAAATATACGAGCAAAATTCACACTTTCTAATTTTCCTTTCTTCCGTTATCTAATTAAGAATGCAATTTTTACTCTATTTCTTACTCTCAGTTTTATTTTTACTATCATTTTCAAGTAGAAATCAATTTTTCTGAACTAACGCTCAACATTCACGATTTTAAAATAAACAAGATCCATGCAAGTCATTCAAATTTCTCTCTCTTTCTGGGAAATATTTTTTTTCTTATGTATTTTGGGCAGTGTAGAAAAAGTATGAATTTTGCTTCTATATCCCATAAAAAAATTGCACAATTATATTTTTTCTTTTAAAGATATACTTTACACTTTACGAATCGTTTTGAGGAATTATTTCGCAGTCTCTTGCATAACGCGAATGGAAAGGACTTTCTGCCGACAGTTTAATGCAAACGGTGCGAAGAGAATCTCGCATGTGTGTTAATAGGAACGTAACGTGACGATGATGTCGAATGCCAGAATGCGATTAATGGCGTTTATTAAAACCCAAGTTTAGATTAAACTGATCGTTATTTAATTAATTACATTCTTGTTATGCTTTAAAAAAAATCGAGGAGGCCAATATTACAATGTACATTCGTTATCATATAGATGCCCAAAAGGTATCTGCGTAAAACATATTGACTTGTATAATATCGCTCATATACAACTTTGAATTCGAATCTTTTCCTTAGACGTGATAAAAGGAACAAACTACCGTGAAAAATCGCCATAAGATTCAAATACAAAATACATATATATATATACATATATACAGGGTGTCCGATTCGTGAGGGACCAAACGAAAAGTGATGATAGATTGGGTCAAACTAAGAAGAAAAGTCCTCTACCATTTTGCAAAATTCGCAATAATTATTAAGTAATAAGCAAAAATGTCCCGACGCATGAGAAGCGGTAAACCGCTTGTAGTGTGTGATTATTAAGTGATCAAACGAAAAGTGGTGATAGATTGGGTCAAACTGAAAAGAAAAGTTCTCTACCATATTGCAAAATTCACAATAATTATTAAGTTATAGGCAAAAATGTCTCAGAATATAAGAAGCGGTAGACAGATCGCTTCTCATGCGTTGAGACATTTTTGCCTATAACTTAATAATTATTGCGAATTTTGCAATATGGTAGAGAACTTTTCTTCTTAGTTTGATCCAATCTATCATCACTTTTCGTTTGGTCCCTCACGAATCGGACACCATGTATATATATATTGAATTTTAATATTTTATACATCCTTTTCTTATTCTTGATTTACTTATACTCTTCACCTCGTTCTTAAAAAATAGATATGTCCAGTTTATCAATTAAGAAAATCAAGTAAAAATAAATCAAGTTCAATAAAGTAATTTCTTTATAGTTTGAGATCTTTCTGCGTGATGAATTGTAAAAAAAGAGCCTACTCTTTTACTTATTTTATTGACTATATGTTCCCAATTATAAATGTAAAGAAAATATAAAAAAGAACATAAAATTACGTTTAAATTAGAATCGATACATTGCTGTTAAAATAATGAAGTCTATTTATGCATGATGTTCAATAAATCGATAATGTACGATCGGCGAGATAATATCTAATGATAGGAAAAAAACAAAAAGTTTTTTTTTAGTTTGCGAAAATAAAATGTCTCTTGATTTATCTTCGGGAATGATGGATTTCAAATAAAAAGTAAACAAATTTACTTAATTGAAAATGATCGACAGCTAAGCGATTTTGCTTCGGGGTAGATAAATATCATTATCTACATCTTTTGTAATACAGAGTGTATTATGTATTTCAGAAAAAAGTACTCAAACTCTCTAAAAGTTTATATTACTTACCTTGAAAGAGGATAAAGTCATGTAGAATTTGTAGCAAGTTTTTTAATTGCAGTTATTTATTAAAATTGTCGAGTTTTTCGCAAAAGATGCCCGCCTCTCCGTTTGCAATAACGATTTACTAAACGATTCTGCATATTGACGTCTGTAATAACTGTGCGAAATTGCATAATATTAAAGATAATATTAATAACTTCCGCTCTTCTCACTTTAAATATTTTTCATGGAAACAGCATTGTTCAACACATTTTTCGTTACTTTTATAATAATGCTTTGGTTGTTAATATTGTTAAAGAAATCGAAGTGTTTCAAGTTTTTAAAATTATTCTATTAATCTATTTACAAGTTTGTGTGATCATGATTAATGCAACAAATATAAATCATCTATAATCTGTCTTAATCAGAATGTAAAATCAAAGTGTGTCAATACATGTGTATATGTATATATGTATGTATATGTTTTGAGCGTTAAGCTCGGTAAGTGCATGCCACGATGCGCTCACGTAAGGCAAAAACTGCTCTCCGAGCATCGATCATCATCAACATCTTGTTTTGCTTTGGCGATAATTTCGATCGGGTGCGTAAAAAAAGCACACGTGTAATCGATTTTCCGTATTCGCCGCACCGCATCTCCTCCTTCAAAAAGGAAGAGAAGAAACTGTATGCTCAACAATGTCTACTTACGGTCTCTCGTTCTCTCATTTGTCAGCGGGTCTCGTGACGGTCTGCGGTATTACTGTCAATGATTTTGGGATCTTGGGCAAAATCGGAATCGGACTACTCGTTGACGACGTCGTCGGCTTGGTCGTCACTTGGATCGATTTGGGTAGATTAAGATTGTGTATGAGATTTTGGCCGGTCGGGTTGTTTTCGTTCGCGGCGGAACGCGTCATGTCGCAGATGAGCGGCTCGAAATCGCCGCGGCTCTGACGGTTCAGCATCTCCTGTTGCATCCGCAAATGCCTCTGGAACTGCTGGTTGTGGCCGGGAATCGTAGCGATCTGCGTCTTCTGGTAATGCGATCTGATATTGCCGCTGGTCGGTGAGCTCGATCCGTTACTCGTACCGGCACCAAACTGTCTGTCGCTAGGCTTCTGCCGTTTGTTGAGCGTCTGCATCCGCTTTAGGTCCGATTCGCTCAATTGAAATACTTTGCTGCTGCCGCCGCCGTAAGAAGAAGATAAATTTTGTCCATCCTTCCGCTTAACGCCACCATTCGTTGTGGTACCGACGACTCCGCCACTGCCGCTAGTGGACGACAGACTTAATCGTTGCAAATTAGGCGGCGGTTTCTTGATAATCGACACCCCCGAGTTGAGCTTGAGCACCCGCGGCGAATTCACTTTCGTTGAATGCGATGACATCGCACCGCTGCCGCTAGTGGCTGGTTTGGACATCGAACTTGTGCCAGGAACGGACAGTCTATCCTTTTCCAGCACATAGCCGCCGCTTAAACGACGCGAATTGTATTCCGCTGCGATCGGTTCCATTATCGGTTCATCCATCTTTTCTGGGCCTTCATACGATATCAGTCTGTTTTGCACCGACGTAGAGTAGTTGATCGCGTTTCGTGAAGCGTTTGGCGCCAGTATCAAATCGCCAGCCCTGTAATATTTCTCCAAAAGGATCAGGTGTCGTAGGAAGGAGCTCTGATTGCCGTACGGTCGCTGCAATTGCTGCCAGAGATGCTTGGTTTCGCGATCGTATTGAATCATTGTTGCGCACTTCTCCCATCCCTGCGGCGTTACTTCGCGTACGTTTTGAAATTCAATGTTGACGTGAAGATTCATCTCCTCCTCGCCTGGGAAAAGCGTGCGCACGCTTATGGAGGGATTCGCGCCAAGTCTCTGCACCACGGGCGTTATGTCATTGTTGTTATTATTATTGAGTCTCGGCCTCTTCGGCAGTCGCGTCAGAGTAACCTCGTTATCCATCCCGAGAATCTCAACCATTTCATTCGCCGTCGTCGCGCCGTCGCCCGTCGATGTGTACGTATGCATGTCAAGCATCTTACGCTTCTTCAGATTCTCCACAGCGCTCTCGATACTGTTGAGATATTGAATATCTGTGCCACCGTTTTCGTCGCCGCTTGTCTTTGCGGCGCGATTCTCGCCACTCATCTCGCAAGAGCTTGGACATCCCACACCCTCGTTCTTATTCGGTTCCGGCGTCGACTTCTCTGATGTGCCGCTCGTCATGTGTTCCGGGGACTTGGAACTCCCGCTCTTAAGCTGCGCGCTTTTGGTATTCTTCTTACTTTTCTTGTCCTTGACCTGATTCGCCTGCTGTGATGAATCATCGTCCTCCTCGTCGGGCACTTCGATTCCATGGTAATGCAAGATCCTGCATTATCGAAAAGCATTTTTTCTTCAATTTTCTGTTTCTTCAACGGAATTTCTCGAAGTAGCTTGTATACTTACCGCCTTCGATAACTCTTACAGAAGTTTCTGTGATTCACGTTCATGTTTTCGAGATCCTTATACTTGAGTTGAGTTTGGGTAAAATATCGACATAGTTTACATACAAACGTGCCGGCTGTTAGTGTAACGTGGATTCCTTGCTGACTGATTAGTTGATTTAATTCGTCAATCTCCGCACTAGTCAGCTGATGGGTATGTGTTCGTGCTAGTCGGCGTTTGCACAGCGCGCATGTCAAAAAGCGCCCAATCTTCTCGTAATGATTAACGCAAAACGACATCGTGGTGTGCTGAATCGACTCCCAATCTATGTCGACCTGTAATAATATTTTTCATTTGCAAATGCAAACGATATATGCCATTCAAAATCACATTAACATAAGCATTTTTAGATACACGATCACAAATACTAACTTGATTTTGTAGAGCGGTTTTTATCTTGAGCAACCAACGGCGTTTAACGTGATGTCGCGCAGGATCTCGGCATTCGCGAGCCGAACATTTTGATACCATTAAGTGTCTGTGCTGCTTCTGCGGCTTTTGCTGCATATTTGCCGGACTAGTGTTCGCCTAGGAGAACGATAAATTGTCTATCAGAATTATGTCAATTATATATATACATCTAGAGAGTTAATTTACAAGTGATATAACGATTCGCGCGATTATTGTCATTATCGAGGAGCAACAAACCTTTCTATCAACGTGACGATAGCACGCATCGCATAGACACGAATCTTTTGTAAGATGTCTCTCCAAGTTTAAGATCTTCTTTCGCCTTTCGTCGGATTTTATTTGTGCTAAGTGCATTGGCGTATCCAGCGAACCGAATTTGCCGAAGCAGTAGGAACATACGTCGGAACATACACGTCCGGGATGTATAGAAAAAGAGGAAGATTTCTCTGGAATGACAAGCGACTGACGATCCTTAGGTGTAACGTCTTCATTATCGTCATCTGTGATGATAAAATTAGCGAATTATTAAATGTTAAATATATAACTCATCTTCCGACTTAGATAATGTGAAGACGTCGATATTAGAGAGATATTAGTGAGAATGTAATAGGTGAAAAGCAATAGCATTCTTCAGCATGCATTGTTATAAAAAATATTAGGCTAGTGTAAGTGTAATTTTTGGAACTAGTGGTCTGAAATACATAAAGTGTTACGTAATACTTCGCATTGGATTAGTGCATATTACTTTTTTTTTTAATTACATTAGACACATAGCGAATAGCTTTAAAAATTGAACAAAAAATGTGAGAATATAAATCGAGCGTTAACACGATATTTCGAATATATTAATAATCTGTTTTAAAACATCCAAGATGAAAATGTGAAAAATAGCTGACTGCACTGTGCTAATCTCGATGTATACAACCGCGCGCTTAATTTAGCTTGAAAATAAAGTACAACATTTTTTTTTGGAAAAGGCGATGAAGGAAAAGTAAGTGAGATTATCAATTTAGTTATTCCCGCAACCAGGATTACCGCAAGAGTGTCTGTGGTTAGTAGTGAACTTTCGGTTCGCACCAGAGCTGCTATCTCCCAAACCACTGGTTCCAAACTGAAAAAAAAGGAAACAAAATATAATTGAATCGATCGTAAAAAATATATATAAATAATAATGTCAAATAAATCCATTAGAGTTTACACCCGCATCGATATATTTTTTAAATCTTTGCCTTTCATGCACGCGATGCAGAAATTAAACGAATGCACGTTATGAAACCAAGTGTATAAATCTCTAAAAAGGCAATAATAAATTGTATACCAGAAATCTCTTTCAGTTGCCATGATCGATCGACAATTTGATATCACAGCGGTTTTAAATTAAACGCGAAGAGGAAAAAAATGAAATTGATAAAAACAACATTCGTTGAATCGAGTGAATAAATTAGATCAAGAAGCATGTGAAATCACTCTCTTACCTCCTTTTGAATGGTGTAAAACTCGGGTGAATCCCCTTCTCCGTCTCCACGACCCTGTTGTTTGAGGATCATCTTTAATGGAGATCGCGATCCCCGTTTATCTTTATCCTTCTCCTTTTGAGTTACCTTGATAACCGTTTTCAAAGTACCTGACGACGATTGCTCCTTTTTAATTTTTTGCTGATTTTGCATTCTCTTCGCAGCTTCTTCCAGAGATTCCAGCCCCAGCGTTCGCAAGATCGACTCTTTTCTTTCCTTGTCTTCAGGTGTTTCCAGGATCTTTGGCATATCGCTATTAGATGATTCGCCAGACGTAGAAGTCTCGTCGGAATCCTTCTGTACCAGCTCCGGTATTTTGGGACTCTTACATTCATTTTCCAGGATATCTATATTGTCAGCCGTCTGCTTTGACACGTGATTCTCGGACAAGTTTCGCGAGAGTTGCCGTTTCGCGCTTTTGCAGTTTTTTGCGCCAATGATCGTTAAATCGTTTTCCGATTTGCTGCGCACATTAGATCCCTTCTTATCAAGTCTGGTTTGCTCCTTGAGAAATTCGTGGATTATGCGGCCCGTACGGGGGGATACTTCGGCGCCGTCATACTTGTTCAAGAACGATCTATTGTTCTCGTTGATCTTGGCGACCTCGTTATCCAGAAGAGTCTCTTCTTTATTCTGCTGATCGGACTTTCGCGCCTCTCGCTTGACGCGCTTAGTCTTGGAGCTGCTGGATAACGGCGGTTCCTCCTTGCGCCTCTTGATATCTCTACTGCGACGAGTACGGGATTGGGACTCGAGAATGTCATCCGATTCATTGCTATTGAGCGAATCACCCGTATCTTCAATCTTCTGAGAATCTTCGGAAACGACAGTCTCGTCCAATACTGATGAACTTTGCGGCGCCTTGTCGGTATCGCCCTGTAAAGTGGAATTTTGCGTCTTTTGAACGCCAGCTTCCTCAGCCTTGACTTTTACGCCATCGACGTATTCTCGACCGCGAGACGCGGATTGTTGTTTCTTCTGCTTATCACGAGCTCGTAACGCTCTTTTCTTCTCATTCGCAGGTTTCTGTTCCTCAGAATCTTTATTGTCTGGTGATTTATTGCTTGAATCCGTTTTGTTAGATTCCGAATTTGACTCCGAAACATTTTCGTCCAAACTTGATATTGAATCGTTGATTTTGCCCAGTTCTTTGCAGTCGTTATCTGCGTCGAGGTTCTTGGTTTCATCGTTTTGCCAAGAAATGGGAGTGCACGTGCGCACAGGCACAGAATTTACAGAGCTACATTCGCTATTTGAATCACAGTTTGCGGTGGTTGATACGTTATTTGTTTTAGAATGCTTCGCGCTTTGCGCTGTTTTGCAGGAAGCATCGCTCTCTTGCAATGTTTCGTTCGCATCGGCAAGATTGCTATCCGCATGGCTTTCGCTTGGTATTTCGTTTATAGTATTGGCAGCTGATTCTAACATAGAACTCTCGTTGCAGCAAGCGGATGCTTCCTGTTTATTTACACGCTGGATCATTGGCTCCTTATCCGATAACATTGTATCGGAAATTATTTCTTTGCTTAGCGATGTATCGTTTGTAGCGTTTGGTAATGATGACTTGGCAGATTGGTCTTCTGCAACTAGTCTCTCTACCTCTAGAGATATACTTTCCAGCGTTTCCGACTCTTCCGAATTGCTTAGAGAAGTTTCTAATTCTTTCGCTTCTGCGTACTTTTCCGTAAATCTTTCCTCTACTTCTCGAGGATATGCAGGTACTAGCGCAGTTGTAGCATTATCATCTGAAAGCTGACGAGATGTAGCATCCTCTAAAATTGTGTCCTCATTCGTAGGTTTTTGTACATGTTCCGCAGAAACATCTTCCAATTTCGAAATTGCTTTACTCGGTGTCCTGTTCGATTTTCTCGCATCGGAATTACTGACGTCTAAACTTTTATCACTGATCCTCGGAGACCTTCTCGTAGGGATCTTTTTATTCTCGTCCAAAATCTTCGACTCATTATCATCGCAATTGACCGAAGCACTGCTGGCTGTGCTACAACCAACGCTTTCGACTTCCGATTCATCCATACTGTTGCAAGATGCAGTACTATTATTACTTATATTACATGTAGATTCACAAATATTATGTACATTATTAATTCTGTCACTATCGGAGGCCCTGTTCTCCTGGATGTTTTGCGAATGCGTCTCTGCTTCCCCAATATCAGACTTGACTAGTTTCTCTTCAATCTCTTTGGCAGTATCGGCCACTTTTGGTACTGAATTCTCCGAACTATCTGACGTGATCTCGTTTTTTGTAACGGCGGATCTGTCCTCGTCGGTATTGTCCTCCAATCCCATTTTCTGGGATTCTGTACTGAGTGGCGCGACAATCTCTTCGATTTTGGGCACATCGAAGTTTTTACTTAATCCAAGACCCTTCTCGGGACCAAATATCTTACTCTCGATAGATTTTGCAATATTTAACTTAATGTTCTCAATCATTTGATCTATTTGCGATTTTGAATTACCATCTGATTTATCTGAATTGTAAAAGGAATTAACTGTCTTTTTCATATCTATGTTTAAACTACTCCTACGACTTTTCGATTTATCTGTAAGTTTGGCTAAGATACTATCCTTTCTCGCCTGATCTAAATTATTAAGCTTCTTTGAATCCTCCTGTGCTTCCGCACACTTGGATGTTATCCGTGTGTCTTCAATTTTAACATCGTCATCTTTTGTTGCTTCGTTTTCTATAGTTTTAGCTTTAGTTTTAGAACGCAATGTCGGGCCCGTTTCACCTGTTCTATCTACACGATCACTATTATTATTGTTCTCCATTTCCGATCCGACATCAGTTTCCTCGTCGAAACTCTTGGACACTTCATCCTCTTTACTCGATGCAGTCTGAGATTCATTACAACTGGGATCCGCAAAGCAAGGATCCATATTTGTATTACAATCCGAGATATGTTCTATCAAATTATCCGAGATAATAGTCCCATCCGAGTTTAATCTATGACGCTTTTTAGAATCATTATCCGCGGAGTTCCCCGAATCTGATAATTGTCGTTGTTTTCCATTTCTCAAGCTTCTTTGAGATATTTGTTCGATATAACCGACTTTCGATCTCTTTCTCAATTGAATAGCATTCTGAAAGTGGAAACCTTGATCCGTCTCTGTATATTCTCCATCCGATGTAACTTTCATGTCATCGGTGTCAGGCTCTTTCTTTATTTCAATGTCGCAGGCAATGTTTTCATCCACCAACATCTTCTTCCTCCTTGTTACTTTTCCCTCAGTCTTCTCTGTAACGCTCTGATTTTCAGTTTCAGAATCACTCAACACTGAAGAAGCAATAACTTCGTCTATAGTAAGATCAATAGAATTCTTGTCATCCAAAATTGCCTTTGGAAATTTTTCAACGCTGGAATTGCTTTTTACGCTACCACAATCTGATTCCTTGCCACTGCTCTTTCTACCCTTTGCACTCTTATGCAAATCTCTGTTATCCTCTGCAACTTTGATGAAATTGTCCTTGGTATTATTCTTCTTCAAATTTGTCAACTTTGCTGTTTTGGCACTCTTGGACAAAGAGTCAGGACTTTCTGTCGTTTTTCCCTTTCTGCCAAGTTTTGGACTAGCTTTAACGCTAGATGTAGCACTGGCCTCTTCTTTGTTCTGAATGTCAGATTTGATTTTTTTGGTCCTGAGATTGTTCTTGGCACTTTTACTTGGTGTTTCAATTCCTTTGCTTTCGTTGTCTTTATTGTTTGTCTGATTTTCCGAGAATTTCGAAGAGATATCGACAGTTGACTCGTCTGATTGCTTAATTTTTTTCGTCTTCACACCTTTCTTAACGTCAGGAGCTATTCTGCGTATATTTCTGTTCGTTACTTTCTTGGTAACCTTGGATTTAATGAGATTTGCCTTGGTTGCTCTTAGATTCTGTTTGCGTTTCAGATTTTTAAGGGCATTCCTGCGTGGCAAGCTCGCCTCTGGTTTAACAGGGACCTGACTACCTGTTGCTACTGTATCAAAAATCTCTTGCGTAAGTTGCTGCTGCTTTATATTCGGCAATGACTTGCCTTTCTTATTCTTGACCTCATTGGATGGCAAACCAGAGTCATTATTCGCCTTCTGTTTCGATTTGGAAGGCGCTAAGGGTTTCTTTTCCCTGGATGCCATCTCACTTCCACCCACATTGGGCTCCTGTAATATCATTTACATCTTCTAGAAAGAAATACTTTTAACGCTATATCAAAATTTACAAAATATTAAAATTATTCTTTATTGTTGAAATAAAAATTATTTTATTATATATTAAATAAACAATTTTCAATGTTTACTTGATTCAATCCGGAGATATTTAAAAATTAATAAAAAAGAAGAGTTAAAAATTTCGTTAGTTTAAATATATATTAACGGCAAAAAATATTGCATATATTTATATAAATATCCATTTAAGAAGAAAAAAAAAAAAATAAATAAAACTATATAAACATAAAAATAATATAAATATTAAAACTTACTTAATATTAAAAAAAAATTTTTGAGAACGAACCACACGTGGACACGTTTTTCGTTACGAGTTAGTAATCGAGATAACGTTTCGTTGACGAAGGGAGAACAGAGGACGGGAAGGAAAAGGAGGAAGGCGACGAGAGTGGGCGAGAAATACGCGGCGTCGGAAAAAAGCACACGCGATTTTCGAGCCGAGCGAAACGGGACAGGATAGCGGGGCGAATAGATGCGGCCCTGGCGACCAGAAAAATTACGTGACAAAGTTTGCGTTAACACACGGATGCACGGAGCGGAGCGCCTCGCTCGCTCGCTCGCTCGCTGCGCGCTCTCGGCTCTCCCGTCTCGTGGCGCGGCTGAAATATTTCGCGCGATATCTCGGCTCGCGTCCACCCGATCGCGACGATTTCGCGCTCGCGAGAGAGCGCGTGTCACACGCTAACTGCCCGACCGGGAAATCCGACCGGGATCGCGGCGGAAGGCCGCGAAATCGTCGCGACAAGTCGTCGCGAAAAAATCGCCACGAATAAACAAAAGGTCGGACGCACGGCTCGGATTTTCGAGGCTCCAGCGCGACGCCGCGACGCCCCGGTGACGGGCGATCGCGGGTTCTCCGAGAAGCCCGGCGATAGTACTCACCTCGGGGACTGAAAATCTTGCCGTAGGTCCGTGGTGATCGCGAGAAAAATCGCGGACGACGATCCCCGTGAAGAAGACAATCCCGTTGCAGGGTGTCTATGCGCCGTCCCACTGTCTTTCGTCTGTCGCCACCTGGCGGCCGTGGCGCGCGGCTTCTCCCAGGAGCATAGTCCGTTCGCAATAACGCCGCGCCGAAGGCGCGTCACTTTGCCGGACTGCACCCCCGTCCGGCCGAAATAGGACGGAGCGCGACCGCGCCGGTTCCTGGCGCGAGTCCGAGGGGGGAAAAGGAGAGAACCCGTGCACCGTCGCGACGTTGAGCACCGCGAGACAGCGAGTTTCCCTGCCCGACTGCGTCGCCCCCCGCCTCACTTCACCTCGTCCCGTCCAGCTTCAACGCTACAGTACATGCGCGTTAACTCGACTGCGTTCCGAGCGCGGATCTTAGCCTCGTAGCGCGCGGACGCGATCACCTACCTATCGGAATTGCCTGTCGTCGACGTCGTCAGCGTCGTCGTCGTCGTCGTCTCTGCTATTCGCGAGCCCGCGACTCGCGAATCGAGCGAAAACAAAAACGTCGCGGTGGATGACGCGCGGCGCGAGTCGGATAGTCCCGCGATACGAGGACTCTCGCGATAGGTAGATGGGTCGGTCGGTCGGTCGCGAGAAGAGAATGCGAGAGGGAAGACGCGCCCGTCGCGCGGTGCGCATCAATGGCGGCTGCCGACCCTTATATTTACCCGAGTCTCCAAAATGGCCGCCCTTCGGATTTTCGCACGCGAGAGCCTCGCGACGATCCTGAATTCCGCGCGGACGTCGAGTCACGTCGCGACGTCGCGCGTCGCCCTCGTGCTCCCTCAGGTACGCGCGAGATCCCTCGACCAGACCTCGAGGCGCGACTCCTCGCCCTGTAATCGTATAATTACCTGCGCGACGAGATACGGGCCGAAGGGCCTCTCTCGTTATTACTAGTAATCGTAAGCGTGCTTGTCCTCGAAATCACCCGCGGATGTCACATCCGTCGATCCGGCGTTCGATAAATGCGCGACGATAATTTCAAACGCGAGAAAAGATTAAGGTTTCTAAGCGCGACTCGTTTTCTGTCTATCGTCGTATTTATCTACACATTCTGCATATGTAATGCGTAACGCGGTTTGTTGATCCGACTTGCAATTTAATGACGGATAAAATTCTGTCTCAATTCGATTAATGATTATGGAAAAATGCTGCGCATTTTCTAGACAGATGTTTTACTAACCTAGGAATATTATTTATATATATAAATTTATATATAGTTCTTCTCTGCAGATTTACATAATTGAAAAAAAGGGATTAAACTTACTGTATATATAGTTACAAAAGTTGTAATTAAAGTTTAAAAAGTTTGTTATTGTTACTTTTTTAACTATTATCTTTTGTTATACGCTCTAACAGTTGCACATTACTCAATAGGATAGTTAATATTGCATAGTGTATTAAAATTTTTGCATTAAATATTTCTCTGTACATTATAAACAAAAGTTTATATTCTTTAAAAATTTACTGAAATTAATATGATAAATTTCTTATGTATTAATATTGATAAATTGCAATATTTAATATACAATAAAGCTAATTATTAAAACTTGCAACAACACGTGTGCATAGTTTACTATAAATAATCTTCACATTTCTCAGATTCAACGGAGATGGAGCAGCTATAAATCGTCTCCCACGTACACTGATTCTAAAATCTACACAGATTATGAAATTACAAATGATCCAAATGAATGGAAATATGTAGAGCGTCTGTTTAGATATAAAGTTGTACCTAAACCACCCACTGGAGATGTTGAATTACCATCTGGCTATAAACCAGCACGTGGTAAGCAATAATCATTAAATAAATTTTATTAAAGTATCTTTTTTTTTATACAAAATGTACATATACATTTCAATCTCCTTTTATGTCTCTAAAGAACTTTTCCTATTTTTGTTTTTTTAACAGCGTCACCCACGGATTATCCCTATTTCATACAACGTACCAGAAATTATATGCAGCCTATATATCTAGTTATAACACACAGAGGAATGAGAAGACTTACAACAGTTAATAATATTCAAGGAAATATATGGGAATTGGATCGCGATATAAAAATATATTTAAAGCAATGTTTAGGAGTAGCACCTCCTAGCCAAATACATGAATTTTCAGGTGTAATTAAATATAAAGGTGACTGTGTTAATCGCATTAAAGACTGGATGAACATAAAAGGATTTTAAAAATTATCAGAAAAAGATATTTCAATTAATAAATTGTTATGATATATTTAAATATGTAATAAACAGTGAGTCTTTGTTATGAAATATATTTGCATTATTCATTTTTAATATTTTTTCATTCAAAATTACTTAAGGTTTCATACAATTTTCATTTAAATAAAAAATATTTAACATTTTTTTGGTTAACAAAATAGGGATAATTATTTTTTATCTTAACATTATATTTATTTCTGTGAAAATATATGTTTGCATGATACCAAAAAATTATTTAGATATATTAAAACGTTAAAGTATGTAATACATATATGTCATACATTAAACAATTTTTAATTAAAATGAATGGTTATGTATATAAATGTATACATAAATATAATCTCACACATTGTTACATGACTAAGTAATTACTGACCATAACAAATATATATATATGTGTACAACGTTCTTATTATAAAATTATTACAGTTTCCATAAACTTAACAGAGCTCAAAATATCTGTTTTTACTTTTTCTTTTTATACACATACTGTATAAGTTTATATAGTACATTTTTTTCCTACTGAAAAGATTCAATAATTTTCATTCCATATATTAAAATACTTTGATTTAAATTATATAGATATGATTAAACATGCCAATAATTTGAATACAAAATGAAATTGCATCAAAATGAGTAAAAAATTTGTTTAAAAAAATTAAAATTTTGCAAATGATACCCTAACATTTATAGATTAAAAGATTTTGTTTTTTAAACTATAGAAAATAAATTTAAATGTATATAAAAGATTTTATTTTATATATGGAGATCAAGAGGAAGAGAGGAACATATTTAGGAGAATGAGATTCCGAATATCGGTTTATTCTATTAGAGTTCTTGCGAAGGACATATGTAAACTTTTTTGATATTTTATCATTTCCTTCAGGTTTATTTTTATGCGAATAGGGTTTATTTGATGCATATGGTAAAGTTTACTTAAAAACTTTTCCTTGATTGAATTTCCGTCCTTCTTTGTCCGTGCCAGTCCAACTGAGATATTGCTTGACCAATTCTTTTGTTTCATCCTTTGATGGATCCAGTTTTGTCCAAGTATAAGATTCATAGTCTACTTGCCAATCTGGACTTAGCTGTAGGAAACAAAAAAACAATATATGTATATATATTATTTATAAATATCTTAAATATTCACTTAAATGTGTAACACTTACTGTAAAAGCAAGGTCCTGTCCACGCCAGATCCAAACGCCACTGATTGTATTGTCATTATCCTCTCCAAATATACAGGCACTGGCAAATGCACCTTTTCTCATTGAATCTAACCGTTGATACATACCACTAATTAAATTACAGGACATGAAAACCTACATGAAAGCAAGAAACATATGAATATTAATAAGATATCCAATGTTTTTTGACTTTTCGAATTTTTATTATTGAAAAGAGTATCTACATACTTTAGTTAATTCATTGTTGTATTTATATTCACCAAGCCAAATACTATAATTTTCTGCATCAAATTTCTGCCAAAAGTAAGGAATAGATTTAGACTCATCTTCATTAGAGTAAAACCGTTTAAAATCGTCAAGGTCAAAAGAACTCTTAGGCATCGAAGCAAAGGGATTTTTCTTTTTCGGCTCGGCAGCTAAAGCCTCATCTGTTGGATCAGCTTCCTCTTCTACTGCTGTAGTCTTATCTGCTGCAGCTTTAGATTCTTTCTTTGACTCTTTGGGTTCTTTCGGTTCTTTAGTCTCCTTTTTAGATTCTTTCTCCTTCTTTTCTTTTTTCGAACTCTAAGTAAAATAATAGACAATTTACAATAGTTATGAAATTATTTTTCCCTCTTTTTTTTTTCTTTATTTATATATAATTTATATATTTTTAAAGTAAAATACTAACCTTTCCCTGAGTTTCTGCATACTTCTTAGGATCATATTCAATAGTTTTATCCGCCAATTTAAAGGCACCAATTACAGCAATAGATTCAGGTTGATAGATAACTGTTTGGAACCATCGATTTACATTCAAATAAGGCTTACGCAGCTCTGGTTCAAGAATATACTGATACAGATGTAACAATGTCATAGCTACGCAGATATCTGCCAAAGTTAATCGCTCTCCTACTAAGTAAGTCCGCGTAAGTAAATGTGAGTTCAGAGCAGTGAGTGCTTTATTTATATCTTCCTTGGCATGCTCAACAGTCTAAAAGCAATCATATAAATTTAATTAACTAGCCATATTAATACTTTATTATAATTTGGCAATATATATGATTTGGCTACATATATGATAATTAGTATAATTGCATAAAAATAAACTTGACATTATAAATGTATGGAATATTTTAAAAGCATATGCATTTGACACATATACATGTAAATTCAATACACCCAGAGTTAATCTACCTCTTTGAGTTACAAAGAATGGCTATACAATTTCGCCAATTTTGCCTTTGTAGGAGGATATATGGTTATAAGTATGTAACTATGTATGCAAAATCAAATAAAAAATGCAATTAATACCTGCTTGTGATATGGCATTATTCCAAGTAGGGGAAATACCCAAGCACAACTGGCAGGAAGAATTTCAGAATCAGCAAAGCCAAGCCATTGAATGATCAATGCACGTTCAATATCAGTTTTTCCCCTGAGTTGTTCATTAGCCACTAAAATAAATAAATAAATAAATAAATAAATACATACACATATATTGAAATCAATAGATCATATAAACAGCTCAAAATAATTTTTTCTCAGTCTTACCATAATAAGCAATTGCATTGCTTTCTGTAATATATTTTCCATCGGTTGTTTCAAATGCTGGAACCTGAAAATTACACACATATTACAATATTTCCAATTCCTACAATAATTTTCCTAGATTTTAACTAGATAATATTTAAGAATATAATTGTATTGTGAAATCTTTATAGAATAATATCATTACTGCAAGATTTTTTTACAATTATGTATTCTAACAGTAATGTACATAAAAAAATGTATAACGTATTTACTCTAATGTGGTTATATGATTATATAGTAAATATGAATAAATAAGAGAATATAGCATAAAAGAATATTATTTTGCAAATATTCACAATATGACATTCTCTTATATGGGTATTATATAAAGATATATGGTATCTTATTATACAGATAATCAAGTATCATTATATGAATTATGTGAATAATTATACATAATTTAATTTCTTATGCAAAATTAAAAATTATTTACTATATTATACTACTTGGTATCATACATAAATCTAATTCCATCATACATGAAGAAATGAAAAAATATGTCAATATAATACCATACGAATCACCAAATCTTTATGTATAAAACTTTAAATATAATTGTAAAACGATACATTTAACAAACAATTGTTTAAATAATAATTTAGCTTCATCAAATAACAAAGTATTTTGCAACTTCTCTCACCATGTGTTACAGAAGCATATCAAGCGTATTGCAAACAATAAAGAGATTTTGCGAGGAGCGCGATTAAAATCGCCCGGCTTACCTTTCCCAGCGGAAACTTTTTTAAAAACGCCTCGGTCTTGTTGGTCTCGCCGAATATAAAGTCCTCTGCGACTTTGACTTGAGCACCGGAGAATTGTGCGGCTATTAGGGCCTTGTAGGCACGGAAATTTTCCGGGTACGTATATAAAGTCTGAAAGAAAAAATTCATAATGTAATAAATGATACATCGTGCGAGGTTTCATTTTACGTTAATCTCATGACGGCATCGACGCGTCACGACGCGGATGCCGACCGGTGAAGAGCCGCGTGAAAGCCACTTACTCCGGACGCCATTGTATCCAGTCACGGGAAGAGGAAGTTGAAGGCCGGTAAAGATCTTTGCGCCTCGGCCGAATCCGCGTCGTGAAGTACGCCGCAAGTGAACCATACATTCCATTGAGCTCCACGCATGCTGGAGTAAATATCCAAGGGTGGGGGAACGATGTAAAATTCATAGAAAAGGACACGTATATGTTGGTAGCATCGCTATCTTTGTCAGAAATTCGCTGATTGGTTGATGCTATTATAATATGTCGAGATGACACGTTTAATTGACCAATCAGGAAAAACGGAAAAAATTCCTATAATCTGATTGGTCGATTAAACGTTATGCCATCCAATGACAAGATTTTACATAATTCTTTATTTTTCCATAAAATTGGCAGAACTGGATGTTTCTTGGATCGCGTATCTCAGACATTTTAATGTTCCATGGCGAAATTAAAAATGGCAGCCCTCAAGGATGTTGTTTCCTTGTATCAGAATTTAAAGCGCGAATGGACAAGAACCCCGTGTAATTTAAAGAAATGCGGGGAATTGCTCAATCAATTGAAGGTTTATAATGTGTTTTATTCATAAAGTATCAACTAAGATAATTACTGACACAAGTATCTCGTCATAACCTCATTTTTGTGGACTGTCAAAATGGATTGTCATCGTTTGCCCTTAATTCTATTTTTCAAATTTCAACGATTATTCCATTATTATATTTGACATTTTAGCCTTTAAATATGTGTATATATGGAATTTTCATAATTATATATAACATTAATGATTAAATGATAATTATATATACATCTTGTAGGTCGGTCTCACGAATCTGATGTTTCTCCCGACATCAAACAGCACAGCCAGTCAAAATGAATTACTAATTGCCAGTATGTATCACTCGCTCAAAAGTCTTCATAATTTTAAATATTAATTTTATATACTATATCAAGTATAATATTAATTCGTTTTATACGTATCACAGGAGATATATTAGAAATTGGAGCACAATGGAGCATCGCTGCTGAAGATATACCTTCCTTCGAGCGATACATGGCGCAGCTCAAGTGCTACTATTTCGATTATAAATCCGGTTTGATGGAGTCGGCGTACAAATATCAGCTTCTCGGTCTAAATCTCTTGTTCCTGCTGTCGCAAAATCGTGTTGCCGAATTTCACACAGAACTGGAACTCCTGCCGTCTGATCAGATACAATCCAATGTCTACATAAGGCATCCCTTGAGCCTAGAGCAATACTTGATGGAGGGTTCGTACAACAAAATTTTCCTGGCCAAGGGCAACGTTCCTGCCGCGTCCTACAATTTCTTCATAGACATTTTATTAAATACTGTTCGCGACGAGATTGGCGCGTGTATGGAAAGCGCATATGACAAGATCTCCATTCAAGATGCTGCGAGGATGCTCAATTTAAACACCGAAAAAGACATAAAGGCGTTTGCCGCCAAGAAGAATTGGAATCTGTCCAAGGACGGTTACTTTTACTTTACCACAATCAGTGAAAAAAAATCCGAAGATCCTATCCCGAGCTCCGAATTGGCAGCGCTTGCTATAGACTATGCCCGAGAATTGGAAATGATTGTTTAACGCTTACGTATCTTCTCTGTACTTTACATTTAAATAAACTATCACTCTTGTATAACATATAAAGGAATACAACTTTTTTTGTAATATATTTAAAATAAAAAGTTATGTTTAAATAACTTTTTTCTCTTTATATATAAATATACATATATAGATATATGTATATCATGTACTATATTTTGTTTGCAACAATTGTCACGTTTGACGACATTAACTTCAGAACTTGAAAAGGTTATGTTATTTGCAAATAAGTCGTTTTAATAGTTTCGAGAAAAAAATATTTTTGAAATCTTCCTTGTGGATAGATAATTTATAAATTATTTTACTGAAATGCAAGAGGATTTCTTTTTGTCATTTAACCTCCAATAACATAAAGCATGATACCGTCATGTCAAAAGTGACAGGAGCAGTGACAGGCGAGGCAGGTGAGCACCGGCAGGTGGAAACATGGCGTCCAGTAATATTTCTGGAAGATTAATTAGCCGCAACAGAGATTCGTGAAACAAATATCTGCAATTATTATGTGAGAGGAACACAAGAGGTTTATGATTGTGTATAGCAACTTATTTTTTTCAACCAAAGTTGATAGTGAATCATCACGTGAAGCTGTCGCTGCCATATACTCAACTCGTAAACACGTAATGCGTTTCCATTTATTACAAGCGCATCTTACGTGGCAATAGTTATCGCAGAGAGATATCGCGTTGCTTCGTTAAGACGTACATTGCACATAAGTAACATCGCGTGTATTCGACGAAAGATAATAAATACAACACATTGTGTAACAGTTATATTATCCATATTATAAAATATAGTAACATATTACAATGGAGTAATAATAAATAAATGTATATTAATTTAGTAAAGCGCAAATATATTAATTTACTAAAGTGCAGTAAAGCAGAAGAAACAGGAATAAAAAAAACATAAGGTAATCTAATAAAAAATGATATAACACATTAGGACTATGAATTAATTAGTTTTCGTTACAGTGTAAATTATCTGTCTTTATTTTAACTGTTGCAGAATTCTTAGGAATGCATGAAAAGAGAAAAAAGTTACAAACCATGCGTGCTTTAATACTTGTAGGTGGCTATGGAACCAGATTGCGACCTCTTACTTTAAGTAGGCCCAAGCCACTTGTTGAATTTGCAAATAAACCGATGCTCCTACATCAGATTGAAGCATTGGTATGTAAATATTTGTCACCTTACAATTAATTGATTAATTTATCAAAATTTTGTGAAAGTTAATTTTCATATTCTATTCAAACGTTTTTCTAACATTCTTAGGTACAAACGAATGTAACGGAAGTGATATTGGCTGTCTCCTATCGAGCGCAGCAAATGGAAGAGGAGTTGGTTCATGAAGCGAAGAAATTGGGAGTAAGGCTCATCTTCTCTCATGAACCAGAACCGTTGGGTACCGCTGGACCGCTTGCGCTCGCGCGTGAATATTTATGTGCCAGTGATGATCCATTCTTTGTTTTGAATTCTGATATTATTTGCGATTTTCCTTTTAAACAGCTTCTTGAATTTCATGAGAATCATGGTAAAGAGGGAACTATAATTGTCACTAAAGTAGAGGAGCCATCAAAATATGGTGTAGTTGTATATAAAGAAGAAGGAAAAATCGAGAGTTTTGTCGAAAAACCGCAAGAGTTTATATCTAACAAAATTAATGCAGGTATGATAGTAAAAATATCAAGACTTGTATAGAAAAATCCTATGGATTGTAAAATACATCTACATAATATAAAAAAATAAATTATATTGATAAAATACAGGTATGTACATCTTTAATCCAAGCATACTGAACAGAATAGAATTGAAACCTACCAGTATTGAGAAAGAAGTCTTCCCAAGCATGGCTCAGGACGGAGAATTATACGCGATGGAATTGCCAGGCTTCTGGATGGATGTGGGACAACCTAAAGACTTTCTTACAGGTATTTACATATTACTCATATATAAGTTATTTAATAAATTATAATACTTATATATAAGTTGTATAAGTTGTTAACTTGTTCGTTTATGATATATTTATAATTTTATTCAGGAATGTCTATGTACCTTGCTTCGTTGAGGCAAAAACATCCTGAACAGCTTCATTCTGGGCCGGGCATAGTAGGAAACGTTTTAATAGATCCGACAGCTACAATTGGCAAGGATTGCAGGATTGGACCAAATGTAACAATTGGCCCTGGTGTCACTTTAGCTGATGGATGCTGTATTAAACGAAGCACTATTCTTAAGGCAGCTGTGATAAAGGAACATGCATGGCTCGATGGGTAAGTATTAATTATATTATGTATATATGTGTAAAGATTCACATGTATGATATTAATGATATTAAAGTAATTAATATCACTCAATACAGATGTATAGTTGGATGGAGAAGTGTCGTGGGGCGATGGGTACGAATGGAAGGTACAACTGTATTGGGGGAAGACGTTATTGTAAAGGATGAACTATACATTAATGGAGGACAAGTTTTGCCACATAAGAGCATTTCCACTTCTGTACCAGAACCTCAGATCATTATGTGACCAAAGAGTCTAAGAGTATAATCTAAATTCGCGAATCAGTGAAGGCATTATCAATTGGCAAGACATTTATATGTTAGAAAATTTCTTTAATAATTTTTAAAAACACTCAATGTATGTATATTTCCTATATGTTATTATTTTTATATACTATATCGCGCGTTTTTAAAATATCTTCATATTAAAACAAAAAAATACAGATTTTGCTTCATAAATAATCAAAAAGTCTTTGTTTCATTTTCTAAAACACAAGCTTTTGTACACAATGTAGAAAAAGAAATTAGCTTATATCAATATAAAAAAAGAAATGTACTTGCATATTAGGAAAAATTTTAAACTATTTTTATTGGTAAGCCTCGTACTACTATTGCAGCTGATGTCATATAATGAGAGCAACTATTTTTAGATTTTGCCACTGCTCGCAACATTTCTGTCTCCATTTCCGTTTTGTCGTTTTCTGTTTTCTTTGTGAATTCTATAAAAAATTTAATTATAAAAAATTATCAAATATTGAAGAGGAAACATAAAGCGACTTTCACCTCATAATACTAACTTAAAGTACCAGAAGTCCAACTATCTATGTCTACCTCTGTCCACAATCTCTCGGACGATGAAGGAATCCAATTACTTATAAAATGTGCAGTCATTTTGTCAATATCAACATCTGTTACTTCCCACAACATACCTAGGAGACAAGGACTGCAAATTGATTTATACATATTTAGTTTTTAATTTAAACAAAATTTTTACAATGGAAAACTAAACTACGCATTACATCTTTCTTACCTGCATGCTATTAAGTACTGATTCGAAACACCAAAAGGTGGATATCTTCCGCCTATCGTAAGTAATTTCACACTACTACATCCAAATAATAAAACAGTAGATCTCACTTTCATTTTTTCAATATTTTCTCCAGGTAAATATTCTACGCCACTCCCATGACCAGTATACCTATAGGAGAAAGGATAGATATAATCAAACGAATAGTCGATAATGATAACATTGCTGAAATAATATTTTTATACATTAAAACATCGTGATTTATTAACGCTTCCTCGAAAATTTCTTCACTAAGTTCCATGTTGTGCAGTTTCCATTGTGGTAGCCAAAAGTCCATAAAAAGCTTTATGCGTTTCTCCATTTTGCTTAGATCACCCGACGAATTAATCATACAGATTCCCATATCTTCTGTGGTTTTAATTATTTTACAACCTTCTATTATAGTGTCTTTATGTTCTTTGAATAACGCATATGCTACATGTAGAGATGGGAAACGAGTGACAGGATGATTCTTAATAATTTCCATAGCTTCAAATGCTATATAATCCATATGCTTAAGACATAAATAAAACTAATTGTTATATGAAACAGAAATTTATATAGATTCATATACAGGGTGTTCGGAAAATCGCCCGCAGTACTTCGGGAAGTATTTCGGGACTAAAAAAAAAAAAGGAAAAAAGCATAGCATGTATAAACATAGATCTGCAAAAATAAGTCGTTTCCGAGTTATAGCCACTTTTATGTTTAAAAAATCGTAATTTAGAGTCCCCATGGCATCTCCCTCTTTTTTAAATTTTTAAATTCAAATTTTAAAATTTAAATTTTCATATTTTAAATTTAAAATATGAAAATTTAAATTTTAAAATTTGAATTTAAAAATTTAAAAAAGAGGGAGATGCCATGGGGACTCTAAATTACGATTTTTTAATTAATTAATTTTAATTAATTAATTTTTAAATTTAAAAATTTGAATTTAAAAATTTAAATTTAAAAATTTAAATTTAAAAATTTAAATTTGAAAATTTGAATTTAAAATTTAAAATTTAAATTTGAAAATTTGAATTTAAAAATTTAAATTTTAAAATTTAAATTTGAAAATTTGAATTTAAAAATTTAAATTTTAAATTCAAATTTTCAAATTTAAATATTTAAATTTAAATTTTAAATTCAAATTTTTAAATTTAAAATTTAAATTTGAAAATTTAAATTTAAAATTTAAATTTGAAAATTTAAATTTAAAAATTTAAATTAAAAATTTAAAATTTAAAAAAGAGAGATGCCAAGCGGACTCTAAATTACGATTTTTTTAATATAAAAGTGGCTATAACTCGGAAACGACTTATCTTTGCGGATCTATGTTTATACATGCTATGCTTTTTTTCATTTTTTTTTGAGTCCCGAATTACTTCCCGAAGTACTGCGGGCGATTTTTCGGACACCCAGTATAATTATTTTTTGATACAATATTGTTCACTTACCTCGTCGATAATTAGAACTAACGTCTTTCGCTTTGCGATTTTTAATTTTTGTACATATGCTAACTTTCCATAAATAGACAAAATAATATTATTTGCAAGTTTTTCATATTTAGGAAGGAGAAATTTCACTGCACGTGCTATTTCCTCACGTGTGAGAAAACATGCACATATAGATATCTTTCTTAGAAGCCATCTACATCGCTTTGATATTTCAACACTAAAATGGTATAACAGAAAATCAAGATCCACAAATAACAAGCTGCAGTAGGCTTTAAATAATCTATACAATTATTATATATACTTACAAAGGTTTGAAATCTAATATCAATTTATCCAACATTTGATGCATATCATCTACAATTTCTAAATTTTCAATGGGATCAGCCATAAATAGTATTCTCCATTCCCGCAGCCATATATTTTCTAATCCATTTATAGCTATCTGTAATTAATCATCTTAAATTTCCTTAATAATTATAATAGTTTAAATTTAAGTCTACCTTCATTTTGTTGTTCTGAATTTCACGCATCTTCCAATATTGCGTACGATTTTCATAAGTAGCTTTTAACTCGGTTCTGTAATTGCCCAATAATTTTTTAATCTCCTTGCAAATATCATAAGATACTTGTGTTGCAGGTCTTGGCAAAGTTATGCACAAAGGTTCTATATCAGATGGTCCCGTGGGCAATATTGTAATATGTATGGCATGCATTACAGTAGATGTACATTTTTCATGTTTTAATATACTTGAAGATTCATATTGAACAGTAACTTGAATCATATACCATTCTGCGAATATAAAATCAGAAAAGTATAATAAATTTACACAGGAATATATTGTAACAAAAAAAATATATATATACCTTTTGGTAATTCTGCGAGCTTTGATTTTAATGATTCATTATTGTCTGTAAATTTTGTTTCAAACTTTACATGTGTTGGCTTTAACCCATATATTTGTGGCTTAGCCTTTAGAGATTCATACAATTTAGACTTTTGATATCTATGCAGAATGTGTTGTCGAAGTATTACTGCATGCGATTCAACCAAATGATGAATAGCTGTGAGTTCATCTCCAATCTAAAAAGATATAGCGGATATTAATATTACTGCAAGATTATCATTAAACATATATATATATATATATGTGTGTGTGTGTGTATGTATGTAATTTATATATATAATAGCATATACATTTTAAAGGGATTATTTTAAATACATATTTAAAATCAATTTATATTCATTTTATTACATAAACACTAATTGAATTGAAAATTTGAATTAAAGATTACCTCTAAATTACAAATTGCCAGCATTTTATTCAAATTAGCATATTCAATACTTCCTACATAATTGCTTTGTGCATCCGCAAGTAATTTTTCTGCATTATTTTTTATTTCTTCCAATTTTTCTCTTTCTGTTTGTGATTTCTTCATCATACTCATTTTTGATTCATTTTCATTATCTTTATCAGGATGATATTTGCGTAAAATTCGCATAATTTTGTCAGTAATTAAGCTCATTTTACTCGGAAATGTTCAGAAAAAGTTTTCGTAAAAAATTATAAGAATTATGTATATATTATACAATATTCATTTTATTCCTATCCTATAAAATTTTTTCATTCGTATGAAATAATATATACGCACTTGTATCACACGTGTTATATTACACTGTACAACGCGATTTTTATTATAATTCACCTTCGATAGTAATACTTTAATAATTTAAATTCTATTATACGTACAATAGCAATTATTACTAATTAAATATTATATAAAAACGCACAATTCTTTAATTAAATACGCGATCAGACTTTTACATCACAAGTTTCAAGTTTAAATAGGCAGTTAATTTTAAGGCGATTTTGGCCGATTGTTTGGTACATGCATCAAAGGTGCCAATGGCCGCATTCAGTGGATTCAACCGAACATGATTGGTTCCCTTTCAGATCCGACCAATCAGCGTCGAATTACATCGGAAAATCTAGTAATGTTGCTCAACTGTTGAGTCCGCTGAATGCGGCCATTGGTAGAAGCGGAGCTTATTCGACCAATTAAAACAAATCCTTACTCCATCCTGATTGGTCAATACGTTTATCGACGTCATGTTGGGTGACACCCGATTGACCACGTCGCCAATTGGCCAATTCAAAATAGGACTCTCTGATTGGTCAATCGTTGCTGGTTACCCTAGGCACAGGTCGATATAATTGGCTGTGGTCAATCGCAACGTCAATGTCACTTTATTGTAAAGACTTTATTTAGAAAAATTTTATTTATTTATAGATTCTCTTTTTAGATGGATTCTTTCTTTTTATTCTAGAAATTTTATTATTCTAGACTTTTTCTTTAGAGATTTTATTCTGGTCAAGAATAAGGGCGCATTCAGAAAGCAGAAAAGCAGAAGCCAATCACAACTCGCGCTAGTAGTCGCAATTTCTACTTTTTGCCTTTCTAATGTACTGCTTACACACTGCTTATTACCAACGCGAGTTCTGATTGGCTCAATGCTTTACTATTTTTCTGTCAAGATGTGAATGCGCCCTAACGCCATCATATGATGGCGCGTGTCACTTATCACATGTTTGTTTACTATCACGCATTCGCTATCATGAATCTTGTTTAATGAGATCAACTCTCTTGGTTTGTACGGCTATGCGATGACAGAAGGCGCATGGGTAGGCAGTGGGCACTTGTGAAAGTCGCGCACAGTTTATCAATGGATTCGCGAGAGGTTGCTTAAGAGAGCGAGTTAAGCAGCGTTTGGGCAACAGGGAAAAGGATATCGAGGCGAGAAAAACTGCCATCATTCCACCATCGTCACTCGTGACCTGACTTCGACCTTCGTCGCCGATTATCGCTCAACGTGACATAACCTTGCTTGCAGAGGTAAATGACTCGATGACACTTTTCTTCATCGCGAGTTTGCGTGGCGTGATTTTTTTTGTTTCGTTTCATTTTACCGAAAGAACGATTTTCTCAGCTGATTGAATGAAAGGAGAGCAATTATAAATATCTTGTCTTGTTTGATTTTGCTCATTTTTAAAAGAAAATTATTTTCCCCTCTTCCTCTGATGTAATTGTTATCGCGGAAATGGATTTCGAATGACCTTCATTCTTGTAAACAAAATTTCTGAAGACAAACAAGATTTCTTTCAAATTTTTAAAATATTTTTCTGAATCTTGAAAAAAGATTCAGTTGAGTATTTACTCAAATGCTAAAGAAACTCGTCTGCGGCACAAAATTCCTTTATTATATACTTAAATTATTGATCCTAAAGATCCTCATATGTAAAACAACTAGATTGTCTATAGAAAGGGTTGCCATGACTAATCCTTTCCTTTTTTATCCGCAGCGCAATTAGACAGAGACGTGATTTAGAAAGGAACGGGTAGTCGCGCAGAGTTACTTAATGACACCTATCGTGAAACAAGTTTTCTCACGGACGCGATTATCGCGAATTTTTCCTGTTGCATTTCTTTGCACAGCACTTCCGATGTAGCATATGTTACAGTTGCGTCACAGATACCTTCAATTGTATAAAAAGCGAATATATTTTGTAACGAAATTCCATTCCAGTTTCTTGTGTTTTGCCTAAATCGCGATGAGGGAGAGAGACAGATCCTTACAGAGCATTCACTTTCACGACGTGAAAGTTGATACTTGTTATCAGGTTGCGCGTGCGTTTGCTTACTCAGATAAATCCACAGCGGATATTTATGCTTCTTCTTCACATCCCTCGGTTGGACGTGTACATAATTAATCGTGATTTACCGTCATTGATCCAATTGGAGCCAATATCGTCAACCCTCGGTCGAGAATTTGCATCATCGAACCGATAGCGGAGTTTATGGTGAAACTGCACCAGGATACGAGATCGAGAGAGACTTGCGAAAAATCTTAGCGTGAACACATATTGTCTAAAAATGTGTCACACCATATTATATAATTTATCATGTTGTCCCAACCATGATATTATATAATTATTCACGTCGATATTTGACACTTTTTCTCTTCTGATGATAAATTTTTATTTTTTACAAAGTCGCGTAACTTTTGAGCGGTATTAGAATGTACGTTTTTCATAAAAATCTGCTTCATATATATTCTTTTAAACAAAAATTTGAAACTAGATTTTAAGTTAGTCGAGATTATATAAATTAAAAAGTGTAATCGAAATTATATAAATTTATTACGTTTCGGTTTTATTAATTGATTAGGATTATATCTACATTATTTCAGAAGTAAAATTGTGCAGAATGATAGTCAGTCCATGAAAGTATTCCATAAAAGGTAAGATAGTTACAAAATCGCTGTTTAATATGTCTAATTAGGTGAAGAAGGTACTGTGAAAGGAACGCAGAATTTACTATAGAGAGTTGATATAGTTTTAAGCTTATATGAAAGTATCTCGAATATTCCTCGTATTTCCTTTCACCTACTAAAAAAGGTCTTTGATTTGAATTTCTTTTGAAATATTGTAGATTAATAATTTCTGAGTTACAAATATTTTAAGGTACTTTTAATAAGTTAAATTTTAAAGGCATAAATTAAACACAACGAAACTTCATTCTCTGTAACTTTAAGCGAACTTTATTTCTACGAATTTAATTATAAAATTTCATTTAAAGATATTTGATGTTAAATATTTTAGAAGAGTGTGAAAAATTGAATTTTTTACAACAAAATTTTTTTTGACAACTAAATTGATTAAAGAGATCGTAAGTGGATGGGAATCGATTTTAAGTTCGTTGTAATGAGATTCTGTGTGCTAAACGTGACACAATGACACGCTATAATGATCTCGGGTATTGCTTTCGCAATTGAAAATTTCTCACGAGAATTTATCCGAACGTTCATTCTAACTCAGCCCACGAATGATTCCACCAATTGATCGATAATTGAGATTCTTGCAGGAATTATAATGCGTGCCTTTTCTTGGTATGTTCTGGTATTTCGATATTAAAGATTCCTGCGCGGCAAATTGTCGATTGATATTGATCTTACAATTAGAATGTATTTTTTGTCAAAATCTATCACGAAATATGGAATATTTCTGCATAAAATGTCTATCTCCATCGATGCGTTAATTTTTTTCCATATTCGACAGCATAAAGCAGCAAATAAGCTCAAGGTTTTGGTAGCTTCAAAATTTCAATTATAAATCTTTTCTCGCGATGATGACTTTAGCCAAAATTTCGAAATTTAATTAATTTGCAACAGAAATTTCACTATATTTTTAACGTTTAATATCGTATAAAGAGCATTCTCTCTTTCAAGTCCGTCTTTGATCAATTTAATCAATTTAGCGAAAATATCGAATGAGTCAACATTTACTTCTTGCCTTTTTAATAGACTTTCGATTTAATAACTTTGAACTTTAATAATTTTTGAACTGGTAAACCGTTAAAGTAAAGTACATTTAAAATTAAACAATGAGATTTTTTTTATTATCTGTTTTTATTCCGAAGTTTTCGGAAAGCCTAGGAAAACTATTCTTCAATGCTTTTGTTAAGATTTTTTAACAGTATAAAATTGATTTGAAAAATCTGTTACTAAATCTGTCATTTTAAGTAATTCTGTCATGATTTAAATTTTTGCAATTGAGTTTAAATTCACTGGAGAATATACTCTTGAAATTCTATATTCCAACCTGCAATTAGTTTAAAATACTTTGTTAGCTTATTTTATCTTATTGTTCATACTTGTAGTATTTTTATCTCTTCTGAATATTTTATCCTTGCTACTTTTCCGTGCTATTTTTTCCGGATCGTCAACGCTTCCTGTTTTTTTTTTTTAACGTTTCTTTCTATCATGGGTTTTAATCACGTATGCGGTTTTTACAGTTAAACCACTGTTGGATAACGATGAGTCAGTTTTATCAACCGATAACGGTATTTTGTCTTTTGATTGGGTCTTAGGATTTCGTTATGAAACATTTAGCAGGATGTTGCGGGGTATTGGATACTGGACAACTATTGCGTATGATATTTGTAATTTTCTATAATGTTACGCAATTTTAAATCGAGATATCTGACGCTACCTGGATGAGATAGCCGGTAAAAAAATGAATGATACGGTGATCGGTAACGATAATGTTTATAAGTTTCATCGATGAGTTTAATTTCGTTGAAAGATTGAAACAATGTACTTGTTTGAACCAAATAATAATGCAATAATAGCCTGTACAATCGAATACACGCATTCAAAGGCATTCTTCAGCGTGTCTTTATCTGTTGCTTACGAGTTTTCTCCTCAGAACATGATACGAAACGAGAAAATATGGAAAAAAATCATTTGACTAGTACTGATCTTTGTGGAAAATTTAAATTCCGATGCTACACATGTATGAAAATTGATTTATATTTAACGCACATTTAACGGTGAAATTGGTGCAATTTGCCGCCTATTTATGTGTGTGTATTTAAAATTTTATATAAACTAATTAAAAAAATTATTTAAATTATAATGCGAAAGAGATATAAAGAGAAAGATTATTTTTTTCTTGTACATTAAAACAGTTTTTTACAGTGGGATTTATCCTTCTTTAAATTTTTTATTTTTAATTTTTTATCGTTATAACTTAAGCTCAGTCGCTGATTTATTTGTAAATCTACGGTGATAATTTTTTTATATGATCATATATCCGTGAAATATTTACTCAATCGATAAGATTCCGAAGTATTGAAATATTTTATGTATATTTCTTATCGTTACACAGTTCCAAAATAATATTCATCGATATGGACACACACACACACACATATCCTGATGGTCACATTTTACCATATCCGTGTTTAATCATCGCTATCAATTTTCCTCGTTCCTGCAGCTATTAATATTTTATTATTTCTTGATTTTTCTCAATTTAAACTTTTTTTAGATTTGTGGATGTGTACGATCTTAATTTTAATTTTTTAAACAGATTCTTTTTCTTGTCTTCTTTTTATAATCCGAGTTCTTTCTTATCTCCTATTTATCCCCAATTTATAATCGAAGAAGATCATCATTTGTCGCAATTTTTTCAAAAATTTAAACAAAATAAATAAATATATAAATATATAAATATATATATATATATATTTACAATTAAGCTTTAAATTCAGTAAAATATTTGTTTTATTGAGGCTTACTTTACGAGAAATACCTCATTTTCAATCGTTTATAAATCGAAAAAAATTTGATATTTTTACTTTAAAAAATCGATCTTTAAATAATCTGTCATTTGAATGAAGATTATGATTTATTAAGCACTATATGTGCATTTTTATTGCATTTAAATTGTATGGGTGTATGTGTATGTGCGTACATGAATTGTGGTCGACAAGTACAAAGAAGTGTATCTTATCTGTCTTAACCACTTGCGCTGGCAACTAATCCACATATGCGCGTGCCAAAACGCTCCACTGTAACTCGCCGTGAGGAGTCACTTGAAACGAGAAGACTCGGTAGAGTCTTACACAAAGAATTCATTCAGAAGAATTCATTTTCGTCATTTTTATTTCTGCGACAACTGCCTACCGACGTGTACAATACGTTGGCGACTTTGTAACAAAAACATCTCGACGTGCGTGGCACGTCTTTCCAGCGCAAGTGGTTAACGATACAAGACACACATTACATGCGATGCAAATATTTTTAAAATGTACTCTCAAATAAGTAATCAAATCATTTGTAAAAACAACATTTTGCATTACCTCTGCAATCTTTGTTATTTCTTAAGTTTTGTATTATATTTTTCAGATTATATACAGCACTATACAAATTAATCAATTTTTTTAACAAGAAAAATACGAAAACTATGATATTCATTCTTATTATGATATTCACTTTGAAGTTTTAAGCAACGAAAGATAATATTTTGATTCATATAATATATACTTGATAATTATACACTTTTGAAAACAAACAATAATAAAAATTAAACTTGTGAAAATATTTGATTGTGAAACATTCAATGAAACAAATATTTATTTCTCATGAAAAATAAAATAAAATTGCTTCTCTATGTATTCTATAATTAGCGAATTATTCTCGGGACGTATTTAAAATTTTTTTCCTCTTCGTTTTTTCCTAACGTTTTCGTTTCTATGTAAAAGAATCTAATCATAAAATTTGTTTATTAATGAGATGATAATGCTTACTTGAAATATATGATTTGAAATGTATATAAGTTGAAATAGCCATTCAACTGATACATTTCCGATTCATTACTTCACGAGATATCGCTAACCAGAAGAGTATTTGTGTATAATATTATCATAATATATTATACTGTTAAAAAATATAATTTCAAAGTGGAAAAAATACAAAATATTAGTTGTGCTTATTAATATTTACATATTTTCTCTCAAGGTTATCATTATTATTATTTGTTGATGAATAATTCCCACTTAATCAATAATCAAAAAATTATTGATATTTTTAACGAATTGTCAAATCATTTTCCATTTATTTAATCATAATATTGAGCTAATCTTTTTTTAAAATTTGAGGAAACAGATGTGTTAAAATCGGTAAAATTAAATTTAGATTTATTTCTCGACTTTTTACAAAAAATTTACACTTACCCTTTGTTTTTTAAAATAATTTGTGAAATCGTATGTCAGTTATTTCATTTTAATCTCTTAAACTTTAAAGTCAACCTTTCGATTTTAAATTAGCTCTTTTTCAGAATATTATTTAACATATATATAGTAAGTTCTATACCAAAAACTAAAGGTATTAAAAAAATATCCAACCAACTTTTAAAGATTAAAATAGACAGTGATCCTTTGCTTAACAGAATTAAATGTTGATTTACATTTATCCAAGAAATCTATTTTTTAGAAAGAATTGTGACTCGCAATTATTTTTTTCTTTATACTTTCCAAATCAATGCTTGAAATTTCGTTTCTGAAGTTATAGATTAGTTTATTATCTCATAGTCAATCAGCCTACTGATAAACTATTGAAAAGTAGCACAACACATTGTTTTAATAGATAATATGTAAATTAGTTTTTCTTTACGTTTTTAGAAGCACTTAATGGCTCGAATTAAATTCCGTTGTTACATCACAATTTCAGATATCGCATGTAAATTCAGGGTAATCCCCGCTTGCTCCGATTAATATTATCTAAGTTTCTAAAATAATAAATTCTCTTAAGTGTTCTTAATATAACATACAACATGTAAATCTTAAGTGCTTGCGAATTTTTCAACAGAACAGTCTTTAAATCCAGATTAAAGAAATGATTTACATTTTCACATTTCATGTATTACTTTCTGTCACAATGGAATTGTGATAATGAAGATCTCGCAAAGAAAACGATTCGATCAGATCTTGGAATCTGATAAAACTCTCTCTAGCTCTCTTACTATCCTCGGGCCTTCATACAATTTTCGGGTAGAGACTGAGCGTATCCGATGGATTTGATTAAAACATATCCCATTAAGAATTTCCTTCCTTTTTGCAGATGTCTCATAATCACGCAGATCACATCATGATGAATAAAACAACGGATCACGCGTCTCATAGTCTACATATGGCTCACATGGAACATGCGAGCATGAATCACGAAGGCGTAAACCATGGGAGCATGGACCATGCGAATATGAACCATGGGAATATGAACCACTCGATAATGAGCCATGATGTCGGTGCTTCGACGAGTGATGCGTGCAGTAACATGGACATGCACGGTATGTCGGTAGGTATGAGTAGATTGTTCAGTACCCGGTGCTGTTAACGATACTGTTTGCTTTCCACGGCCTAGATGACATTTCACACCGGTTACTGTGAATCGGTGCTGTTCGAGAACTGGAAGATCTCGTCGATCGGCGGCCTCGTCGGTTCGATGATCGGTATCATCATCATGGCCGCGCTCTATGAGGGCTTGAAATATTATCGGGAGTATTTATTCTGGAAGACATACAATGCTCTGCAATATAGGAGCGTCACGGTGCCCAGTGAGAAGAATGTGGTAGCTGAGGACAATCGTGTCGTTCAGTAAGCTCGCTTGTTTATTATTAGAGAGCGATCCTGCAAAAAAACGTTGCTTTTCCCATACTTGCTTGTGCAAGAATATTTATAATTTACTATGACAAATTTGCGTGGATGTGAATAAATATTAAATCAACTTAAGTAGTATGTAATCTTCAGGCAGCTTTTCATTTCAAAATCAAAGAGCAATATTCTTTTGCAGGATCGTTAAAATGCATAAACGATAGTTTACATTGTCAATTTAATCGTTAAATGTGCTTTTCTAGTATGGTTGGCGAAGTAATCCACAAGCAACCGTAAGTAAATGATATTCTCCGAGATACTGTGAGATATTTTCTTTGTACTTTGCAATATTACAGCTGTCATTAATTGCTGTGGTGTTGCTGTGATTATTTTGTTAAGTGATTTTCATATTTATAAAACTTGTATGTATATCTTTTTAATAGGATTTTATCTTTTGGATATAAAATATAACTTTACTTGTCAAATATTTTTAGCACGACTGTCTCATCAATATTTCCATTCATCTCATGTGTGTCTTCATATTTTCAATTAGGCGTTTTTATAAATTGACTTCTTTAATTATTATATCTATTATATATATTAAATTGAGTTGCAAATAATTTCTGATGCATATATTAAATATTTATCTTTTTTTAAATTTAATACTGTTAGTGACTTTATTACATTATTTGTTAATTCTTTCTATATTATTCCCTAAATAATTAAAATTTTTTTATTAATTATTAAAATTATTAACGAGATTAAATCATTTAAAATATTCATGAAAAGCTAATATTTGGCTACATATTTAATTTCAGAAATTATTATAACTCAATTTTAAAATATAACTATGATTAATTAGTATAAAAATTCTTCACCTTGTGTTTTGCTTTTAACTTTAACTTAATTTAGCTTTGCAAAACTGTAAACTATTCAAATCTATAAATTAACTTTTGAATTTATTTATTCAAGTTTTAAATAGACTCGAGTGTAACTAGATGCATTAATCTGTGCAGACCAACTATGCTGTCTTGGATGCATTTGTTCCAAACGCTTCTGCACATCGTGCAGATCGTCCTGTCGTACTTCTTGATGCTAATCTTCATGACATACAATGTTTGGCTGTGCTGTGCCGTAGTAATAGGTGCTGCTATCGGTTACTTCCTATTTGGCTGGAAAAAGTCAGTGATCGTAGATGTTACGGAACATTGTCATTAGCATTCAGTAAATTGTTCTAATTTATTTTTTCCAAGTTGTACTCATACAAGAGTGCAACTAAATTTTGATGGAAATCCATCTAAATGTAAAAGAAACGTCAAGATTAACAGCGCAATATAGCGTTCTGCGTATTAAACAAAGATATAGAGAATTAATCTCTTCTAAACTTATATATATAAATATATAGAAATATAGCAAGAAGCAAGAAAAATATTTATTTTAGTTACATAATTTAGTTTTTTTCTTGATTTCTCATTCTGAAAAGACAATCTAAATGGACATATTAATTTACATTTAAATTTAATTATTAAAAACATTCTAAATAATTATTATATAAGTTCTACACAAAGATGAAACAGAAATATTTTAGAATGTAATTCACCATTGTATCATGAAATAATTATAAGCAACTAGGAGCTTGAATCTTAGATACATATAAATGTAGCAAGTTGTAAATATTGTTAAGATATTCATATAAGAAATATGTTGTCAAGAAATACACATACTTTTTCCCAATTTATATATTTTTATTATCCGTTTTTATTATGCTTTTATAAGAACACCTACTAGTATCAATAACTTTAATATTTGGGAAAAAGAATGTGTGTGCGCTACATTATCTTAAATAATTGTAAAAATATACAATTATAAAATACAATTGTTACAAATCGATATGTAAATTGCATATATTACATGTAAAGATTGCATTATAATTTCATGTAAAATATTTCATGAAATATTTCAAATAAGAAAAAGAGAAAATTGTAGATATTTCAAATAAGAAAAAGCAAAGAAATTTAAAAAACTAAGGAGTTATATAATTCTTTTTCCCTTTTTTGTCTTTAATTATGTAAATTTTTGTCTCACATTTTCATTTTTATTTTTCAATTTTTTGATTTCATATTTATGATACATTTTTTTAGCAAATTAAAAATTTTACCATAGATGTGAAAGGAAGAGGAAAGGAATGTTAATAATCGAGTAATATGTGTAATATTATGACGCTTTTTAAACAAGCACAGTATAGTTTATTTTTCCTTGCAAAATCGTCGCCTAGAATTATAAAATCTTAAGGCATACACACATATTGTACATAAGTTACATGTACATATGAGAAATAGCCTTGTCTTACTAAGTATGTAAAAATAATAAATAACAATCGATATGCGCGCGCATTTTTTCACAAATAATGCATGTATATGTATGTGTACGCAGCAGTATCTTTTAAAAAATAATTCATAGATTTTTCATATAAAGATTTGGAGTAATAATGATGATTATGAGATGAAGTCATCTCTCATCTTGATATGATTAGTTTTAGATGTACTTAATATTTTAATTATCAATTATCATTATATATTTTATTATAAATTTATATACTTCACATGTACTAGTTATATATAAAAAGCACCAGCATGCACGTTTTATACACAATTTAAATCTTGTCGTTGGAAAATTATTACATACACTTTCTTTTTGTGCTATATATGAGGCTGTGTTTCTAAAGAATCAAATACCTTCCGAATCAAATATGCGACAACGATGATTGTTTATAAAATATTTCATTCCTTTATAACATTATTAATTTTGTAGGAAAATTGTTAGATATTGAATAAGAAATATTCTAAGAGCAGAAAAGCATGTGCCACATTTTTTTGTACAAATGTCAAATATATATATATATATATATATATATATATATATATATATATATATAGATTCGCATATGAATAGCAAGATTTTGCTTGAATAAAATGTTAAATAAAATGTTACTTTACTGCTCTCAGATGTATATCGCGAAGATAAGGCAAATTTAGATTACAAAGCTAAAATTACACCTTATGCTTATGTCTTATTTAATAAAGCAATTCATGATTATTATTATTATTATCATTATATTTTATCACAAGCCAGTAGTGTGTGAAAACACTTGAAATACTGTCAGTAGCTTATTAAGAGCTGCACAAAGCATTGATAGGACGTTTAACTTGATCTTAGATCTTAAGATTGTATTCTAGATATATACATATACATATATATATATATTTATATATAGCTTCTTTTCCTTCTTTTTAGGTCCCGTATCACTTCCCAAAGTACCGCGGGCGATTTTCTGGACATCCTGTATACATATACATACATATATGTATATATATATATATATATATATATATATATATATATATATCACACAATGCATTATTTATTTTATATACGATCTCTGTAGCCTTATTTGAATATATTTTATTAAGAAAGGTTTTGTTCATAAAAAAGAAGGAGTCAACCAACAAAATCATCATTCATTTGCTGGTAAATAAATTAGACCATTCTTTGGAAATCTTAATCAGCCTTAAGTAAAAAATTTGAAATTATATATGTCGTTCATATACAACCGACGTAATTTCAGTGTCAATAAAGAAAGTTTACCATATAATGAAGAAAGTATTGTAGACAGGCAAGAGATTCTCTTCAAATTACTTTGTTAGACCTAGAAACAAAGTATTGCCTTGTATAAAAAAAATGATGTCTTAAATATAATTTGTAAAAATGTCTATCTCTGACGAAACTGAAAAGAGAAACTGAGAAATGAGATTAATTAATTAAACTTTTGACTTAAGTTCGAATTTTCTGTGGACTACAAATAAATTTTCATCTTTTTGTGAGTATATAAAATATCAGATTAAAATAATTTCTTACACTTATATTGCGTAATGTTCTTATTGACTCTAATGAGAGTAAAAACATCATTTCTACGAGTTCAATTTGTGACATTATATACTTCTTTCAAATGCAAAGAAACTTTAAATGTCTGTTCCAGAAATATTGATTTGCATCATATAAAGATTGCATACTGCATGCTTATCTTCCTATAACCCTATAATTTCAATTAGCTGCTCACAAATGAAGATCTTGAAGAAAATATATCATGCATTATTTTATTGGAACATAAAATCAAAAACTAATGAGAATCATAAGCTGAGAAGAATCATAAGACCTACTCGCCATTAGATACAGGCATGCAGCAGCTCGAACGATGCGGAGATTGCTGTTTAGAAAGATCGACGGTGTCTTCTATTAAAGGCCGTTCTAATCTAGCTTCTAATCGCGCCCATACGTCAACCGCTGCCCCAAATGCTGCCTCAACATTAGTGGCATCTTTTGCTGATGTCTCAACTAGCGGAGGACTGCCATTTTCTAAACACCAAGCTTGAGCTTCTTCTGTGGACACCTGCTTCTCAGATTCGGCAACATCCATCTAGAAAAGAAAAAGGAATGTTTTATAGTAAGAAAAGAGTATTCAATGCATTATTCAATGCAAATTTTGCTTATTCCATAGCTTACCTTATTACCAACAACGATAAATGGAAAACTGGAATCTTCTTGAACATCTGCATATTTTAGAAATTCAGATCTCCATAATGCTAAATTTCTAAAACTCGTCCTATCGTCTACTGCATAAGTCAGAAGGCAAATATCCGAGCCCCTATAGAAAGGTGTTCTGAGGGTCTTAAACCTTTCCTGGCCGGCAGTGTCCCATATTTGTAATGTATACGCTTCGCCGTTGATATCAATATCTTTATTTAGAAATTCTACTCCAATAGTGTGAAAACTGTGCTCATCAAAATGATTCGATACGAATCTGTTCATAAGACAAGACTTTCCAACACCACCATCTCCAAGTATCACTACTTTCAGAAGGGTAGATCTCTGCGAATTGCGATTTTGGAGATTACTACCTTTGTTTGTATTCATCACCGCTGAATTGTTTGCCGACATTTTACAATTTTCTTTTTCGTGAGAAATAAATATTGTCTGCCACGCGTACAAAATTATCTGATCAAACCGAGTTTTGTGCAAATATCTTCAATATGTGTATATTCAAAATAACTCGCATATGCTCTCATTAAAGCTTAATTAAGTCTCACAAATTCTTTTTGCTGATCAGCTGATTTGGGACAGGAATCTTGTACTTTAGTTTCTCAGAGCTTGTAGTACGCATTAAAGTGTTCTGTCGCTTATTATTTGCAAAAAAACGTCTTCCCTTTTCTCTCTCTTGCTTACATCAAATAATTAGCACGCAGAAAATTCTTTTGACGTCTTTATTTTTTCTCAATTTCACTGCATAACCTTACGATTGAATCGATGGGATCCCTCATTGATCTCTCACTGGTGGATTAAGAGTTTCGAAGCTTCGGTGAAAAAGAGACTGTTCGATGAAACGAACTTGCACTTTTTTCTCTTGTGTTTCTAATTCAACTATCGTATTTGATTGCACTAGAAATGTTTTTTGTTCTCGTGACACTATCAGCAAAAATAGCAAACAGAAATCCGATACGTTTGTCAAAATGGATAATGCATTTTTAGATCTTCCCAGAGGCGTCTTTGTTGACACATCGATTTTCACGGTGAATTTAATATCTCACTCGACTATCCAACAGTTTTCGATCATTTTCGGCTCATTTGACACATTGCAGACGACAAAAAGGAACGCCCATGTTGGAGGTCGAGCAAGCGCGACCCTCGCAAAAATATGGCTACCTCTGTGATTATAAATAAATATCAGCCGCTGTTATATATCCAAGAATACAATTAGGATATCTAATTAGGAGACGATAGAGTAGATTGTTAAGATTGGAAAAAATTCAAAATTGCTAACACATTTTCATTGATTAACATTATACGACTTACTACTCGTCTTTTAACCTTACATTTAATTCTTAACACACATAGCGCTCGCAGATGTCAAACATCTGTTTTGAGTCATAATGCATGAACAGCTAGATACGATACAACATATGTGGAGTTGATCCGGAAGTGTCCCACTTTTTTTAGAAAATAATCGAACATGAATAATGGAAAATACCAAGAAAGAAATAGCAATTTGCAGGAAAATTGGTGCTACCGGCATTTCGTGCAAATAGCACGGAGCAAAATCAGAAATTGTGCATATTTTATGTTACCCTCTAAGAACATTCGTTAACATGGTTTCGTCAAAGAGAAGCCCGATTTCATCAACCGCGTTTAACTTTAATCTTAGTTCAACTCACTCTTTGTCTCTTTCTAAAGGAAGAATTAAAAGGAGATAAAGAGTGAGTTAAACCAGAGAGAAGCCTGAGAGGGGCCACGCTGCCATTTTTCATGGGACGCTTTTTTTACGTCGTACACTAGCGGCGCGTGCATCCATTTTACGCCGCCTGGAACTACATGGCCACATCCACTTTTAGGTGCCGATAAAACAGTCGGTTTTGGTTCATGTCCGTGCTACATCCACAATTTATAGCTTAGAAATAACATCCCGTATATAGACGTAATTAAAATATACTTTGTTAGCTGCGCGATTTCTTTTCCACATTCAAGTATATATTATAAATATCAATATTAATGAGATGCTATTAATGAGAGCTATTAATGAAATAAGTTTGTGTAATATACGTGTGTAGGATATTTTCTCGTGAATATTATTCTCGATAGAAAACAGAAAAGATAAATTATATAAAATTCAATAAATTGAATTTTATTTACTAAAACGATCTTAGAAGAAAGACAATTATAGACCATTTCCAGGAGATGTCACGTGAACACTACATATTTGATACGCAACATATATAACTCTTTTAAAAATAAATATAACATTAAATATATTGAAACTAAATTTCTTTATATTTCTACTAGTTTGTTATTGAACATAATTTTAGAGTTAACAAGATTCTTGCTAAAAACTAAAAACTAAAAATTAATCACATTAAACCGAACATTTCTCATTGGAATAATTTTCAATTAGATACAATTTTTTTATTTATCTAACAATAAGGAACAATTATCCGAATTATATCATGTTTGATGTCATTTTAAACGCAAAAATTTCATTAATTTATTTTAATTACTTTCAAAAAGATCAAATAAAATATAAAAGTTTTAGTTTTTATTTTATGGATATTTAAAGTTATAAATTATTATACATAACGAAAAAAAAGTTTTCGATATTATTGAAAGCGAGAGCGAGAACGAATAAGAGCAAGCGAGATGACGTATCGTCAAAAGAGTTCCGAAATCTCTTACGCGACACACCCTTTCTCTATAGTATGTCACGAGTATGTCATCTTATCAGAATAGAAAATAAAATGCATTTTATTCGTTTTAAAGTAATTTTAATGGAATAATGAGCATTTTGCAATTAAAATGACATCAAACACGACGCTCGCACTCTATTCGTGGTCTCGCTTTCTCTGTCAGACTTCACAATCGTACTAGACAGCTCGGAAAGATAAGCGGACCCGAGGATCGAGAGTGAGATCGCGAGTAGAGAGTGAGCGAGATGACCTATCATCAAAGAGTTCCGAAGTCTTTAGTAATCGGTTTTCTTGCTTTCTCTATCCATTCGCAACTCACGAGAATGCAAACATCTTATAAATTAAAAACTAAAACTTTTATTTTGTATTTTATCGATTTGAAAATAATTTTAATGAATTAATGAGATTTTTACGATTAAAATGACACCAAACACGATATAAATCGGACAATTTTTAATTAGTCTGATAATAAACATTTGGATTATATATTTAACTACATTTATCCGACTTATGTCGTGTTTGATGTCATTTTAATTGCAAAATGCTCATTATTCCATTAAAATTACTTTAAAACGAATAAAATGCATTTTATTTTCTATTCTGATAAGATGACATACTCGTGACATACTATAGAGAAAGGGTGTGTCGCGTAAGAGACTTCGGAACTCTTTTGACGATACGTCATCTCGCTTGCTCTTATTCGTTCTCGCTCTCGCTTTCAATAATATCGAAAACTTTTTTTTCGTTATGTATAATAATTTATAATTTTAAATAAAATAAAAACCATAAAATAAAAACTAAAACTTTTATATTTTATTTGATCTTTTTGAAAGTAATTAAAATAAATTAATGAAATTTTTGCGTTTAAAATGACATCAAACATGATATAATTCGGATAATTGTTCCTTATTGTTAGATAAATAAAAAAATTGTATCTAATTGAAAATTATTCCAATGAGAAATGTTCGGTTTAATGTGATTAATTTTTAGTTTTTAGTTTTTAGCAAGAATCTCGTTAACTCTAAAATTATGTTCAATAACATAAACTAGTAGAAATATAAAGAAATTTAGTTTCAATATATTTAATGTTATATTTATTTTTAAAAGAGTTATAGATGTTGCGTATCAAATATGTAGTGTTCACGTGACATCTCCTGGAAATGGTCTATAATTGTCTTTCTTCTAAGATCGTTTAGTAAATAAAATTCAATTTATTGAATTTTATATAATTTATCTTTTCTGTTTTCTATCGAGAATAATATTCACGAGAAAATATCTTACACACGTGTATTACACAAACTTATTTCATTAATAGCTCTCATTAATAGCATCTCATTAATATTGATATTTATAATATATACTTGAATGTGGAAAAGAAATCGTGCAGCTAACAAAGTATATTTTAATTACGTCTATATGCGGGATGTTATTTCTGAGCTATAAATTGTGGATGTAGCACGGACATGAACCAAAACCGACTGTTTTATCGGCACCTAAAAGTGGATGTGGCCATGTAGTTCCAGGCGGCGTAAAATGGATGCACGCGCCGCTAGTGTACGACGTAGAAAAAGCGTCCCATGAAAAATGGCAGCGTGGCCCCTCTCAGGCTTCTCTCTGGTTTTACTAAGTTGTATAGTGGCGCTCCCTAGATCCATTTCAGAGCCGATGGAACTACATGGCTAGATTCACTTTTTGATCCCATGGTAAAACGACCGCTTGGTTCATATCCGTACTAGATCCATAATTATGGATCAAAAGTACGGAAATATATTATAAATTTACTAATATTTATTACATATCATTAACTGCGTGTAATCTTTTTTTGTTTTAATACATATTATGAACCCGTTTAAAGAATACAAACAAAATATATGTAGAAATGATTTCCTTAATTACGTTAATGTAAATAAAATTATTATGTCAATGTAAATAAAAAGTGAACAAAATTTCTTTCGTAAGGCATTTTTGAGAAAATCGATTGTAAAAATCTGATGTAATCAAGTACATATGCACTTGATTAATAACAAAAGGTGTCTTGATGCATCTTTGAAAACATTATTAATAAAATGTTTCCGATGTCGAAAATTCCGAAGTCTCTTATATAAAACTTTATTTATCTCTACAATATTTCACGAGTATATGTCATCTTACTGTAGAAAATAAAATGAATTTTATTCGGCTGAAAATAATTTTAATGGAAAATTTTGCGATTATAAAATGACATCAAACACTTAATTACTATGCATTTTTATCCAATGCATCTTCTTCTTCAAATCTTTGCAGTGCTATGATCTGTCGCATTCCCAAGACCATATTAGGGTGTTAGTGCTTCTTTCTTCTTATGATTTTATCATTTTTTTACTTCTATCTTATTCAAAAAATATAATAAATATTAATTATTATAATTATAATATATTATAATATAATTATTACATTAATAATTATTAATATAATAATTATAATTATGGTATCTCTCTTAGTCTGACTCTTTCCCTTTGACCTATCCGGCATGGGTGACCCTACCAATAATTAAGGCCGGTGTTCATATAGTCTTATATTTAAGATCGTTTTAAGTAAAATTTAGAAAATGTTTGTTATTTCATTGAAATTACAGAATCTTAAGATGCGATCTAAGATCATATTCAAGATGATTAAATATAAAAACAGATTGTATGAATACCGGCCTAATTACCGCCGGCATAGCTCTCCGGATCATTAAAGTACTCAAACCTCCTCACCCGGCAAATGCCTTCGTTAAGGTGGAGATACCATCGAGGAGGTAAAATTTTTTTACTTTATTTTCTTTTAATAGTGTAGGTTTTTCAAATTTTCCAAATAGAAAACAATATAAAGAATTTATAAAATATTATAGTGTATAATTACATAGCTTGCAGTCATATAAAAATATATTACAAAATATATATTATAATTATAGTACAATTTATAAATTGGTGATGCTATCAACATCAAATAAATATGTATTCGAATTTATACAAATATTTTCAATAATACGGATAATGATGTTGAGAGCATTAACATACACGCTTGGACTTACAATAATATTGTATATATGTATATGGAAAGAAAAAGAAAGGAAAGTTTGGAGAGTAAGACAATTTTTCGAAAAATGAAAATATTGCAAAATATATTTTCCATTTTTCGACTTTTATTCAAGATTTATTCTCTATTGTAAGTGTTATAAATAACTTTTACACATAATTTTGTTATCATTTTCACAATAGTATAACTTAATACATAATATTTTACTTTAGCTCGAAATACAATATAGTTATAAAATATAAATTACAAAATTAATTTAATATATAATGATACAATCAAATTGAAAGTCTATAATGTATAACAATAACAATAATAAATTATATATACATAATATATATATATATATATATATATATATATATATATAATACATAAATAAATTGTTAATATATAAAATTTTACATTATTGTTAATATATAAAATTAATAATACATAAAATAATACATAAAAAATTGTTATGTAGAATATATACATAGATTATTTTACTATATATTACACGAAAATATCCGCAATACGTACAACGTAAAATTGATTAGAAATTTTTAGATTAGCGTAGCTGATCATCTATCGCGACTAAAAGAATCATTAATAAATTTATCGATTATGTTCCTCTCAATTAAGAAAGAGTAATTTTAATGCGGAATTTTAATGCGTTTTGTAAGATTTTCTAAAAAAAATGTTCGATGACGCGAAAAGATAAGTAAAACTTCGATGTTACCCAATGATTAAATCAGAGAAAAAATCGCGGTTTAAATTTCGCGAATATATATGATAAATAAATAAATTAATAATAATAGTAATATTTAATCACAATACATATAATTTCTATAATAATCGGAATACCACGTGCGCACACGCAATATAATTATTATCATTTTGTGCGACAATAAAAATATTGCAACATTAGAGGCGCATTTTAATTATAATTTGTACAATATTATAATTATAATATACGTAAGGAATGAAACGCGGATGCAGAATCTAATACTCGATTTCTTTTCAAATATACAATTTCATGTAAATTTCGCGATCAAAAGTAAAATATATATCTTGTTCCGCGGACAATTGCAAACAGGCTAAACTTTAATGTTCCTTAAAATAATCGTGTTATCGCCACGTTCAACGAAGGATAACTGGCCCAACGATTAGACCAGATCAAAATCCCTCTGCCGGGTGACACGCTGGTTAATATCTGACAGAGAGAAGAACGATCCTAAAAGTGGAAAGCGACTTCAATTTGTCTTATTTCTTCTATTTCGGATCTCGCGAAATCGATTCACAACGAATAGTTAAGTGATTCATTAAACATCAGAAGTCCCTCTACAGGAAGGAACGAATCCCCGATCCTCCTGATTGCTCCCGATAACAGTGATTTCGGCAGCGGATTAACGACTATTACCCTTCTTATCATTTTCAATATATGAGGTTAAAATTCGCGTGAAAAAAACATGTTCTTCGATTTTAAGAAATATCTTTTTTTACAAAATAATGACTGGATATAATGATTTTTATATACATGTTACAATCAAGTATATTTAGAAAAAATGAAATACATGCGCTTTTATCGTTGCTTGGTTAAATATGTGAATAATAATTTTAGGGTACCAAATGTGCTCGAGACAAATCAAATCTGATAACAGTGAGATTAAAAAAAAATTCAATTTGAATATTTAGCAACATCAAATGAAAGATTATCAAGGAATTAATTTTTCTGTGGCATTTAACAGTTAACACTTAGCACGTAACAATAATTTGCAGACATCTTACTGATATCAGAGTACCCATTCGATTTGTCTCGAATTTTTTAATTACTCACACATTTTATATTATATCATGCATTCCTAATATATTATTAAGAATAATATAAAAAAATAGTTTTTCAAATATGTCACAACTTACGCACATGTATTTTATTATATATGCACTCTTATCTAAAATAAACTATAATTATAATATACTGAGATAGTGAAGCATCCAGTGATCCCTGCAAGTGGTTTCTTAAAAGAGACCAAAAATAAAATTAATTCAAAATTAATTAATAAAATATACTTGTTTGTAACCATAACTTTTCAAATAATAAAAATTTTGCACAAAAAAGTCTGCAAAAACTTATTAAATGAAATTTATATTTGAAAAAGTGAATTTTATTTATTATATCCATTTTTGAAGTATTATTAAATATTTTCATTATTAATATAATATTGATATTAATAGAAAAGATATTAATGGAAGAACATTTTTGACAAAAAAAAGGAAAATATATCTTCTCTCAAAATATATTTAATGAATTTTGTGATTCGATTTCAGACACTGTACGGTGATCGTCGTTAAATCACTGCCAAAAACACTGTTTTCAGGAACCGCCAAGAAAACCTGGGTTTAATTCCAACTCTGTAATGGAAACTCCCAATTTTTAATGAAGCACCGAACTAAACGTTGCGGATAAATTCCCAAAACCGACAAGAAATAACTCTCCACAATGAAAATCGTTTCGACTATCCGCCAGTACGAACCGTGCATTTGCTAGCGTCCACTTGACATGAGGGATAGCGATAAGGCTTCTTCGCCCAGACAGCGATCACGTCCAAAAACGTGAAAATAACGCAATTGTTTGCAATATAATTTATTATAAAATCGTTCAATAAATATTTAACGCAATACGAAATACATTTCCGATACGAAATACATCCTCGAAATACATTTAATTGAAAACGATAATCAAAGAAAATTATTTCGTTTTACAGATTTTAATTTCCGCGTGATCGATAATATTTAATCTTTCGCAATATTTTATTTTCGAATATACTTGTGTTTTTGTAATATTAAAAGCGCGACAAATTTTACGAGTAAAAAGCTAATATCTAATTATTGGGTTAACATCGTGTTTCTTTTGATACTTTTTTTTTAGTAATCTTTATTATGTAAAAGAATTTTTTATTTGCAGTATTTTGAATTTACAGTATTTGCGCGATTAGGAAAATTTCTCGAATTTATTAATAATTTTTTAGTATAAAAAGTAAGTTATCCAAATACCTTAATAATTTTACAATTCAAATATTCAAATATATATTAAATGTGTTAATTCAACAAATTTTGTTATTGTACGTATTCTTCTAATTTCGTGTAATGTACAATAGATTTCTTTTACATTATTACAATTAGACATTATTACAATTTATATACATTTGTGCAGAAAATTATGAAAAATAAAAAATAATACAATTTATATTATAGATGCTATTAGTATCAATATTCTCAACATAAGGAAATTGCCAAATTTTTATTATTTGAAATGATTAATCAATGATAATCAATGTATATAGATTCAAATAACTTAGAAAAAAAATTATTTAGTTTGAATTACTTTTTATTCTCAATATTTTATCAAATAAATATTATCATATTAGATACTAATAACATTCACATTTGAATTCAAGTGATAAAATAAATTATTAATACAGTTTATAAAAAATAAAATATTAAATCTAATACATGTTATACGTATAATAAAATGCAACTTAAATGTATATTATGTATTTAAGTTACATTTTTTACATTTTCCATACATTAATTTTTTATTTTTATTTATAATTTTTTTATAATCAATTTCAATTCTTTACATATAATTTATTTAATTTTATACAAAATAAATTATATGAAAATACTCCTAAAAATAACATATTTTTATGTCTTTTTTCCTGAAAATAAATTTAATTTTTATATGCCCTAATAGCCCTAATAGCCCTAACAGACCTAACAGTCCTAACAGCTCTAACAGTCCTAACAGTCCTAATAATTATGTTTTTCCCTTAAAATAAATTTAATTTTTATATGCCCTAATAGTCCTAACAGCCCTAACAGCCCTAACAGCCCTAACAGACCTAACAGTCCTAGCCGCCCTACTTGCTGGCTTACACCAGCAAAAATTCGCGATAAGGTGAAATAAGGGGAACCCTAATTAGGAATCCGCGATAATGAGGAATTTAAGGAGTCTTAACCGAAAATCCGCGATAAAATTTAGGCCTTAGCCGCGCAACACATCTTTTGGCCAATATTGACCATGTAAATATTTTTCAAGCCAGTTATCTCTACTTCTGGCCATTCATCCTGACGACTAACTTGTTTAAAAAACGATCGTGCGATATTATGATCGTTTCTTTAACGCACGTTATTCAGTCGTCAAAAATTGCAAAATATAAATCATCATGCATATATAAAATATAATTAGCATGCATTTTAACTCTCGGTCGGCGGGTTACTTATAAATATCTTTATCTTATAGATTAAATATTTAAATATTTATATATTAAAAATCTATATTTTTAAAATTATTTTTTATAAAGGCCGATATATATAATGGAAATAAATAATTTCATGTATATGTCTCTCATAAAATTACAATAAAAATCATCTATATCTTTATTTTAAAAATTTTTCTTTTACTTTTTCACTTTAATTTTTACACGCGTATTGTCCCGCCAACCGAGAGTTAGAAGCAACGGATTTCTTCATGCATTTACAAATCCTTTGCTTCAAAATAAAAGATTGTCACTTACCGGCACTGATGCGCAACAGCGGAGTTGATATTGAAGCTACGTTGTCTGCAACATACAAATATAAAATACAAATTATAACAATGTTTAAAATAATTAATATTTTAAGAAATTATTATTGGACTCATTGAATTTTATATCCGATGCACGCAATTATAAATAGATATACAAATATTAAATAATTTTATAATTAATTAATATTTTTAAGTAGAAACTTTTATAGAAAGAATTATACAAAAATTTTCTCAATTTTTTCTTATTTAAATCATTCATATAAATCAAATTAATAAATTAAATTAATTTACTTATTTATACACAATTAATAAAAATAATAATACTCACCATCAGGTTGTTCCGCTGGTGCAGGATGCCTTTCCTAGGCCTGCTCCTCCTCTCAGATCATTTGGGTCGATCTATAACATACAAATAGAAGATCTAAATTATAATAACGTTCAAAATAATTAATATTTCAAAAATTATTGCATTGAATTTTATATTCGATGCATATAATAATAGCAGATTAATAAAATAATTCTATAAATTTTAGAAACAAAAACATTATTAATAATCCTTTAATAATTTCATAAAAGCTTGTATCTTTACAAGATCTTTTTCTTCAATTCTCTCTTATTTAAATCATATAAATAAAAATCAAATTACACGATTAATTGTTTAAATTTTAATAAATATATTCAATATTTAATATATATAATTGCAAATAAATAAACTATTTACCAGAAGGTTGCTCTGCCGGCGCCCGATGCCTCTCCTAGGCCTCCTCCTCCTCTCAGTCAGACGCGCGATACTTAACGGCACTCCCGCACTCACGAGCGATATTTTTATATCGCTATTTTCGCACTTTTACGCGCGATACTAAACGGTTTCCGCACTATTTCGGTACGATAAAAAATTTTCTATTTAGTCGCGCGATGTATATACTTAATATGTGTATACTTTGAACGGCACTCCCGGTTTCGGTACGAGCGAAAATCCCATTTCACTTATGAGAATCAGCTTCGAGCCAACAGGTCGGGAATGCAACGATACAATGAGCAAGGACTAAGCCCAAACCGGAAAGAAGACGAAACGATTGACGGAAATAGAGGAAAATGAATTTCACCAACTCTTTTTCGCGCATAATTATCCTATCTCGTACCGAACCTGGACCCGCTAAGCACGATTTCAGGTGCTTCGCCCGGAACACGAAGTTTCCCGCAATGCAGGATATGGCTACACCAGGCTGGTAGACGGCAAAAGAAGAGGATACCCACATTTTTTAAATGCTAACATTCAGCAATTTAGAAAATGGGGAGGCAATCCCTTTTACCGAGCGAAAATCGTGCCTAGGGGAATCCACTCGACTCCTCGACAGGGTTAACACACGCAGTGCGTGTGGCTGTAGACGAGCAAAGAGAAGGAACCCATTGACGACCATTCCGAGCAATCGATCGAGTTCTAACTAATTCGAGCCGAATCACTTGACGAAGCACGAAGCACGAGTGTACGTTGTAGAGCAACGTGTGCAAACTCGAAATCCTAGTTAGTTGGCATCAGAAGTAGAGACTCGTGACAATAATGAAATTGGGATTTTTATACGAAAAGTCCAACGCGGAAGCGCGAAAACGCGATGACGCGAGAAAGCTAAACGCGAAAACGCGGTAACGAAACGCCGCCGTCCGCGACACGTTGACGGCACCGACGACGGAAAGTCGACGACGCGTGCCACATATGAGCCATTGTGCGACTCGTGGCAATGCTGTGCTGGGTACTTAGCTTCCCCTTCAGGCTCCTTGAGATTTATCCTAAATTAAAAAATTTAAAATAAACCTCAAGGCACCATCCAAGTACTGAGCCACCCCACCGCGTCAAGGTGTACCCATAGAGGGGTGGATTATATACATTTATAATATAACGTATAATTTGTGTGAAATTTATTTTATAATTGAAAAATTATCTATATAGCACCTCTCTTTTTTCTCGATTAATAAAGAGAAAGATGCAGATATGTTTCTAAAAAACAAGCTTCAAATCCTGATTAATTCGCCTTTTAATTAAAAAATAAATTATAAAATATATATAAAATATATATAATAATTATGAAATATATATTATAAAATTATATAGTATACATATCACACAATTCAAATTTATTTAAAATATTGTATCGGAAATTAATTATTAGTCATTTGATCTATTATTATTCGTGATGCGAGATTATATTTGAATATAAGAAATGTACATGTGAGAATCATAATGAAAATAATTATTGCTTGAAAATATATTATAATGAGATATTAGTTAATAATTATCTATTTTCGTCGCTTTGATTTTTATTTTGAGAATGAATAAATTGTGCGAAATATTTAGTTCAGTAAATAACTTTGACCACTTTGACACATTTATAAATCTTTAACCGTGAAGTTAATTAATCTCAATTTAAATTGTATTGAGATTGAGATTGTTTAAAAGTTGAATGAGAAATAAAACATCGAATAAAACACACTTAATCTTTAAGTATCGTTAAAGAAATAATTATTCTTATAAAGATCAGAATAAAATAATTTATATAATTTTAATTCTTGTTACACACTTTTATTTTTAAGTCAATACGTCAAAAATTAAATACAAATATAATCAATTAATACTCTTATAGATCTATTCTTTATAAATCTCAAAATAATTCATTTTGTAAAACTAATTATTACACGCATTTTTTTATCTTTTAAGAGAGATTTATCTCTGATATTAATATTTTAAATATAAAACTAGCAAAAAAATATTTTTTTTATTATTAATTTTTTATTATTAATTTTTTATTAAATTTTTGAAAAATATAATTTTAATAAGGAGAGCATGTTAATTTTTATGTAAATATGAAATATTTAAATAATTATATTATTTTAAAAATATTTTATAAAATATTAACATATTTCTATATAAAAGTATTAATTAATAATAAAACTATTATGGATACTTTATTATAGATACTTCAAATGTGTTAAAATTAAACCTGGAATATTTTATACATGCATTATATTTTGTGATTTTTAGAGCGAATTATATATATTATCGAGATAATAAGCAATAAAAAATAATAAGCAATATATCTATTTTGAAAATAATATATATAAATAATAAATAATTTTTATAAATTACTCACCGCATATCTCTCTGGCTGCTTCAGGCTCTATCACTGCTCTCTGGCTGGCCAATACTTTTCCAGATGTCCTTCTCCTTTCTTTTTCATCTTTTGCTGTTTCCTCGTAGCACTGATATTCACTCGCGAACAAACAATTAATTATATTTAACCATATATAGAAACGATTGCGAGACACTTTGCACAGCACTCCCGATCGCGGAATAATTACGAGAAACGCACTTTAATATATCGTATAAGGGATAGAAAAGTACGATTCGCTCTTTTTATATGAGCTCAAATTAAATACTAACTCGTTACAAATGTTGTTTTCATTATATATATATATATATATATATATATATATATATATATATATGCATATACATGTATATTAATCCGAATTATGGGTTCGAAAGTTTAATATAGTAATTGAAAGTCATGATACAATAGTCGTTCAATTAATAATTAATTTAACAACGTAATTTTAAGACGTACACATTTTTCGCACTACCATCCTTATTGCTCGAGTGTCGCCGCATGAATGATACCAAGACCGTGTAACATAAACACTAGCGCGCTACTGTTTACGTTGTCAAGGCCGAACACCGTGTTATTATTCGTTCCTCGAAATATATTCTACGTATTTTAATACAACGAACAATGTTTTGATATTGATCGCGATCGTGTCTAGAAAAGGAATTTTTGACGGAGCGTCTCGCACCATTATTTACTCCTTGAGTGTCGTCGCGCGAATGATAATAGAGCCGAAAAAATTAATCTGACATACGTCACCAAGACCGAAAACCGCTATTGTTTACGCCCCCAAGGTCGATGTTATTGTCTGTTCATTATCGAAATATGTTACGTACTTTAATACATATATACGTGAATATATTAAAGTATATAGAAGTATTTTAGATTATGTTAGATTTTTTAATTATATGATTATTAAAAGATTAATGGAATCTTTCATTAATGTTAATTGTTTCCACGATTCAATTGTTTTATTTGGAATTTAACTTTGCACCCTGTAATATAGTAATATTTAGTTATATATAGAAACGATCGCGAGATACTTTGCACGGCACTTCCGATCGCGGAATAATTATGAGAAACGCATTGAGAGAAGTACGATTCGCTCTTTTTATATGAGATCAAATTAAATACTAACTCGTTACAAACGTTGTTTTCATTATTGATATATATATATATATATATATATATATATATATATATATGCATATACATGTATATTAATACGAATTATAGATTCGAAAGTTTAATATAGTAATTGAAAGTCATGATACAATAGTCGTTTAATTAATAATTAATTTAACAACGTAATTTTACGACCTATTTCGCGCGCACTACCATCTTTATCGCTCGAGTGTCGCCGCATGAATGATACTAAGACCGTGTGACATAAACACTAGCACGTTACTGTTTACGTTGTCAAGGCCGAACACCGTGTTATTATTCGTTCCTCGAAATATATTCTACATATTTTAATACAACAAACAATGTTTTGATATTGATCGCGATCGTGTCTAGAAAAGGAATTTTTAACGGAGCGTCTCGCACCATTATTTACTCCTTGAGTGTCGTCGCACGAATAATAATAGAGTCGAAAAAATTAATCTGACATACGTCGCCAAGGCCGAAAACCGTGTTATTATTATTTTTTTTATCGAAACATTTTTCAAGACTATGACAAATAAACATTAGCCCGCTATTGTTTACGCCCCCAAGGTCGATGTTATTGTCTGTTCATTATCGAAATATGTTACATACTTTAATACATATATACGTGAATATATTATAGTATATAGAAGTATTTTAGATTATATTAGATTTTTTAATTATATGATTATTAAAAGATTAATGAAGCCTTTCATTAATGTTAATTGTGTCCACGATTCAATTGTTTTATTTGGAGTTTAACTCTGCACCCTGTAATACAGTAATATTTAGTTATATATAGAAACGATCGCGAGATACTTTGCACGGCACTTCCGATCGCAAAATAATCATACGAGATACATATTTTATTATATTGTGAGAGAGGAACACAAAAAATATTACAATTCGCTCGACATTTAAACGAAGCAAAATCATACACCACTCGATTTTTACACTAATAATGATATTTCTATTTATTGATGTATAATATATTTGCACAATAACGTGAATCATCAGATTGAAATATTAAAGTAATTAATTGTTAATTACAATAGTCGTAGCGAATTATATTTCAATACTAATCGCGATAGCGTTTAGGAAAAGAATTCAATAATACAAAGCGTTTTGTATCACTACTTTACCGTTGGAATGTGCCGTGTGAATGATACAAAGTCTATGTATTTGTAATTTTTGCCCCTTTCGTTTCAATTTTTATTTGGAATAATGAAGGATCGCGTTTCGATGAATTTATCATCATATAGTTTCATGTTATTTATTATATATTAAGAGTTAATTAATTATTAATTGTAATAGTCGTAGGGAATTACGTGTATATTTCGATACTAATCGTGATCGCACTTTTAGGAAAAGAATTCAATAATACGAAGTGTTTCATATCACTTCTTTACTACTGGAATGTCGCCATGCGAATGATACAAGGTCTTCGCCTATGTAAACAATAGCGCGCTACGTCATCAAGGCCGAACGTGTTATTGACCTCGCTGCCGAAATATTTTACGCGTACTGTGACGTATATATACGAGAATTAAATTTATATACAAATATATTTTTAATTTCACGCACACGTGCACTCAGATTAATTATTTATTAAACGATTAATATACCTCACAAGGCTTTCCGTTATATTAATTATTCGATTTTGCCATTCGATCGTTTTACTGCGCATTCTCAGTCGAATTATATATATTTAGATCATCAAATAATTATATGATAAAGCATCGGACGAAATATTCTTAATTATAAATATTAATAGAAGAATAATAATTATTGTTCGTGAGGATTGCAACAAAATAATTTATAATTTTGATTCCCGTCACACACATCGATTCTTAATTATATTCGATTCTTTTTAATTGCTTAATTAAATGAACGCATCACGCGAAATACGTGTTTCGAAATTATATTCCAATCGTATAATCGAATATTTCAAATAATAGAAAGAGCAATGGTCAAATTAACGATTTATTAATAATAAAATTGTAACTCACGAATATATTCCATTTATTCCATACGTTAACATCGCGGCAACAATGAATAAATTTTTAAAATAAATAATCAGTATATCGAAACAGTTTTACCGATTTAATTACTGATATAAAAACTGATCAATTGACCAGTTGGTGAAACTATTTCAATATACTGGTTATTTACTTAAAAGAATTGTTATATGACGAATTGTTATATTATGTTTATGCGCGTCACGCATTCGAACTAAATTTTGACTTCTCGCGGGAAGACTCGAGTCGTTCGTTGAGAATCGATCCTACAAAACGCGATTGTTCTTTATAATTTTTGCAATTAGTGATTATTAATTTGTACGATTTTTATTTACACAGCGAGTGGCGCGTTTTGATTTTGATTTCAATTAATGTCGAGTGAGTCATAACTTTTTGAGATTTATTGCATTATTATCACGTAGCAAAATGACAAAAGGCATGGTGTAACGTCGCGAGTGTTGTACAAAGCGTAAATTTCTGTATGATCGTATGCTGATTAGTGCGTAATTACATTTTTCGTAAATGAATATTAAATGAGTGCCATAAAGCAGCAGAAAAAAATAAATGAGAGAAATGAAGAAAATAACCCATTGACCACATCGTGCGATAGCAAATAATCGTGAGTAATTTATAACCTATTTTATTTTATTATATTTATTATTTGTGAAATTAATTATTTGCTTTTATCTTTAATAATAATTTATTTGACCAATGTGAAATATTAAAATATTCTATATGTATTATATATTATGAATATATTCTATATGTATATATAAACTTTAAATTATATAAAATATTAAATGATATTAATATACATAAATATAAATAAATACATGTATGTATATTTTAATATTATTTAAAATTAATAATGATTAAAATAAAAAATGGATTTTCGTTTATAGTATTCCACAAAAGTACATATATTTTAAAAAAAATCTAATTGCATTCAACAATTTTCCTAAATCTTAATTATTTGCTTTATTACCACTTTGTGTATGACTTGAGTTTATTGTTATTTAATTACATTTATTGAATACTATAATTCTGCTCTTCCGCATCGTACCGATAAGAATTAATTTATTTTTATTTCATAAAAAATTTAAGTATCTTATCGTATTTTTATTGTTTATATATACATGTAATTATTTCTGCACAAATCCATTTAGTATCTCGGAGTAAATTAAAAATTTTTTCTCCTCTTTAATAATAAATCTCCATTCTCCGTGGACTGTGATTCGCGAATCTACCAATTTATCTGCTGCATTGATATTGGTTATATCAAATATAATACGAAAA